>NC_132905.1:312500-625000 GCF_047675955.1 Chlorocebus sabaeus | reverse complement strand
AAGGGCCAGGCCAGGGACAGCTCCACCTAGCTCCTGGACACCGTGCTGCCTCCAAGCTTAGCACAGCCCTGTCCGGAGCTTCTCCTGGTGCGGCCCCCACTCCCACCCCATGAAGCCTCCCTCTGGGCCACCTGCCACAAACAGGGAGCAGGGGAGGGAGCCGGCAGCACTGTGCCCCAGCCCCCCAGGGCCTGTGCAGCTCAGGCCAGAGGGGAATGTGGGGTCCCTGATGGCTGGAGGCCTCCCTGGAGAGGCGGAGAATGGCGTTTGCCACATGATACCCCGTGAGGAAAATGCCATCACAGGTAAACAACACCCAGCCTCATGAGATGGAGGCGGGGCTGGGGGAGCCCCTCTCAGCTCTGTCCCCAGACCTCAGCTCTGGGCTCAGTGCTGCTGCTCTGTCTCCCGGCTGTCTCTAGACTCTACACCTGTACCCTCACTGTTGGCAGCTACACTGCTGGCAGAGCCCAGTGGCGGCCATTCTGCTGTCTCCTCTGGCTTGGAGAACCCTTGGAACACAGTCTCAGGTTCTCTATGCGAACCTCCAACCAAGGCAGAGTGTCTCTACACATCTACATGTCGCCTCCAGCCAAGGCAGAGTCCCTGGGCCACAGACTGTTCGCATGCTGAGCTCCCAACTGACCAGCCAAGAGCCAACCCTTAGCCCTCCCAGCCAGTCCAGAAGCATGCACACTTCCCAAAGCCAAATCCTGCTCCAGGACCCCAGGGGAGGCAGCTGGGGAGGCCCCCACGGCCCAGCCCACAGCCCCTGCATGTTTTCCAGAGCCAGGACAATGGCCTGGCAGAGATGAAACCGACCACCCCATGGCAGGGCTCTGGAGACCAGGCACATGGGCCGTGCTGGAGGCCACTGCTGTCCCCTGCTGTGTTGACATCGGGGATGGGCCCAGGCCCTGGCCAGCCGTGTGGGAGGCTGAGTGTAGGAGCAAAGCCCGGTGCTGAGGGGGGATGGGGCTCCCTGCCAGGCCTTGAGCCAGTTAGGGAAACCCAGCAGGTTTTGTGGGGAACCTGCATTTCCCTGGTACAGGTCCTCCACCTCCCCCTGCCACCTGCCGGTGCCTCGCTCTGGGGCAGGGGGTCCAGCCAGCCCATGTGGCCCGCCCCGCCCTAGCCGCCACTCACGTTGGGGGAGGGCTCCAGCATGTTGTCGCCATGCCAGCCGGAGATGGGCACGAAGGGCACGGTGGCCGGGTTGTAGCCGATCTTCTTGATGTAGGCGCTGACTTCCTTGACAATCTCATCATAGCGCTTCTCGCTGTAGGCCGGCTCCGTGGAGTCCATTTTGTTCACGCCCACGATGAGCTGCTTCACACCCAGCGTGTAGGCCAGCAGGGCATGCTCCCGCGTCTGCCCATTCTTGGAGATGCCCGCCTCGAACTCACCCACGCCCGCCGCCACGATCAGCACTGCGCAGTCCGCCTGCCCAGCGGGGGACACAGTGAGCCCCGCCCCACCTGCCCGGCAGGGGACACAGGCCTCTCCAGGCAGTGGGCTGGGGCCTGAGCAGCCCACTGGGGCCTTGAGGAGGGAGACATGGGGGTCCCCACATCAAGGGCAGTGTGGGGAGCTCATCGCCAGGCCATGGGTCAGGGGACCGAGGTTCAGCCCTGGGTCCACCACCAGTGGGTTGTGTGTCCCTGGACAAGTCACTCAGCCTCTCTGGTCCTGTTCCTCACTTGAGGACAGATTGAGGTCACAGTTATCAAAGCAGTTTGGAGGTGGTGGCATGTGTCCTGCTGTCTGCAGGATGCTGTGTCTGGGGTGCCTGTGCATCTCTGTGAGTGCCCTGAAATGTCATACAGTCCAGGCCTGGCTGGTGGCACCTCTGCCCACTGCTCACTGTCCCCATCCTGGCCTCTAGCCCCTCTGTGCATGAAGGTGTGTCCATGTCCACATCTGCCCCCGTCTGTCTAGGGACTCTGACACTGGCTGGGTGTCCTCACAGGCGCTGGTTCAGATGCCAGAGCCCTGGATTCGTTCTTGGGGCGGGGGCTCTAACCCAGACCGGGTGAGGGGTGGCCCAGGTGAGGGGTCCCCTGCCCTCACAGGAAGCACAGGAGACCCCACCACCCCAGTGATCCCAGGGGCCCCCAGTGTCCCTTGAAGGGGTGCAGCAGCCTCTCCCCCAGCCCCACCTGCTGTGCCCTGCTCACCTGGGATGTGCCTGTGATCATGTTCTTGATGAAGTCACGGTGGCCGGGGGCATCGATGATGGTGATGTAGTACTTGGTGGTCTCGAACTTCCAGAGGGAGATGTCGATGGTGATGCCGCGCTCACGCTCCGCCTTCAGCTTGTCCAGCACCCAGGCATACTTGAAGGATCCCTTCCCCATCTGGAGCAGGTGAGGGTCACGGCTGAGGGTGAGACCTGGGACCCGGGGAGTGCCTGGCGGTGCGAGCTGCTTGTCACAGCAGAGTGGCCGCGGGAGGCGGGAGATGGGCTCCAGCACGCCCTTGCTCCCCGCCGGGGTCCTGGAACGCCGGCCCCTCCGTCTGGACCCCACACCCAGACCCTGCCCCCCATGGCCGGCCTCCGCACCGGCTCCGGAATGGGTGCGGCTACGCACGTCCACCAGCAGGTGGCGCGAGGGCCTGGGAGTCGCCCGCTCTCCCAGCGAAGCCGCCAGATGGGATAAACCCCTCCCCCGCCAGGGCTCCCCTTTATCTGAAGCTGCGGACGCCCCCAGATCCCTTCCTCAGCCAGAGGCCAATAATAACACCGTGTTTGGGGCTGTCAGATAAATAACCCTGGGTGTTATTTTATTTTAAGGTGAGAAGGGAAAACGGAATGAGGTCAGGAGGAGGCCTGGCTGCACCGCTCCTTCCCGCTGCTCCAGCCTTCCCACCCCCCACCCCCCCCCCCCAGGCTTCTCCTCCCCTTCCTCGCTCTGCCAGACACGGGAAGCTGGGGGGCCTCAGCCAGTGAGACCCCCACAGGAGGGTATGGGCTGCAGTCAGGGCAACAGCGATGGTCACTACCCAGCTGGGCATAGCTCCCCACCAGGGTCTTGCACAGACTGGACTCTTGCCCTCCAAGAGGCTACCCAGCCTGGAGGGGACCCAGACGGGACCCAGCTGGGGTCTGAACCAGCGGCCCTCTGAAACCCCCGCCTTCTCCCGACGAGGCTAGGTAAAGGGTGATGCAGCCCAAACTCAGGGGTGCAGCTCAGAGCACCCACCTCACCAGGGCAGAGACTCAGCCCAGGACAGCGAGTGCCCCCCTCCCCAGGCCCTGGCCTCCACCTTCATCATCCAGGTGAGAGCTCCCACAGGCCCTCCCAGAAGTGGGCTTCTCCCCAGAGCCCTGGGCAAGGGAGGGGGACCAGAGAGCAGACCCTGACTCATGGCTGCTCCCCACCACCGTCTCAACCACCAAAGAGGAACCGCTTCAAAAGGTCAGCCAGAGGGCTGCCTCATCCGGGACCCCCACCCCAGGGCTGCACTGGACAGCAGCCCTCCACAGCCCAGCACAAGAAAATGGAGCAGACGGGCCGGCTGCCCATCAATCAGCTATTAATAGCAGCGTGCGTCCTGGCAGGGCCCTGGGACGAGTGAGGGCAGCACCACTTCCAGCCCCAGCCTTGGCCCTGGGGGGAAGGGGGCAAGGCTCTAGGGCCCTCCAGCCCCAGCTCAATGTGGCAGAGTTCCAGAGCCTTCTGTGGACCCTCCCAGGTCACCTCCCTCACCACAGGGCAAGTCCGGCAGCTCAATGGCCACCCCTCCCCCACCAAGCTCTCCTCAAGAGAGGCTGCCCCACTGGACCCTCTGAGGCCTGAGTGCCCCACAGCGGGGGTCCCTCCTGCCCTGGAGGTCTCCTGAGCCACATGTCCTGGGGCTGGGAGATGCCAAGCCTGGCCACCACAGGAGTTGGGGGTTCCTTCTCAGGGGGCCAAGACCAGAGCCCCCGGAGCTCACCTCAGCTGCCTCCTTCTCGAACTTCTCGATGGTCCTTTTGTCGATGCCCCCGCACTTGTAGATGAGGTGGCCCGTGGTGGTGGACTTGCCGGAGTCCACATGGCCAATGACCACGATGTTGATGTGGGTCTTCTCCTTGCCCATTCTGCTGGGAGTGTGAGGGGCTGGCGGGACCCGGGGTGCTCTGGCTCAGGGCGAGGGGGGGACTGCAGTGATTCTGTGGGGCCAGCAGTGGGGGGGAGACAGGTGATGGGGAGCCCGGGGGGGAGAGACCAGCAGAGACTGTCCTGGCACAGGCTGGGCACACATCCCTGCCCACAAACCAAGCCCCCATGTTTGGTGGGGAGGAAAGGGCCCCCACCCACAGCTGGGCCTGGCCAGGGCAAGTAGAGGCTGTGCACTGCTGCCACCCCACGCTTGAGCCCAAGCAGCCCCATCTGCTGTAAATAACTGGGCGTTGGGAGCCTGCGGGCCGCTCCTTGGGAAGGGGTTAGCCACCATTTGGAAGGACCACGCAGTGCCAGGCTGGGTACGTCCGTGACCAGCAAAGCGGGGTGATGAGTCACCTGCCCAGCGCTCCAGGGCCCTGTCCTCCACGCTCGCTCCCCTCCCCCGGCGGCAGGGCCAGGGACACGGCGCCCCACCCCCACCCGCTGCCACCGGGGAGAGATGGCCACTGCTCCCCACTCCCCTCCTCAGGCAGGGACGGCGCCATCTTCCCCTCATCCCTGCCCGGCAGGCTGGGCCAGAGCCCCAACAGAGATGCGCTGCCCAGATTAGGGACCCAGAATAGCTCTACGCGCCACCCCCCCAGACTCTCACAGGGGCAGACAGCGGCCAGGAGGTGGGGGTCCCTCTTCCAGCCTGAGGAAGGAGGACCCGGTCCAGCCAAGCCCAGCAAGTGCCAGGTGGAGAGGCCCTCAGCCCGGTGGGGATATAGGGGGCACCCTCCCTCCCCCCTCCCCTCCGGTCAGGGCCCTGGGTCACAGCCCCGTCCCATCACAGAGGTCAGTGGAGAAACCCACACTGCTCCTCGGGGACAGGCGGCTGGGGGAGGCAAAGAGGACAGAAGCCACCCTGGGGTGGGAACACGGGTGGGGGTGGGGAGGCCAGGGCCCCCAGATCTCACCACCTCCCTCAGCGTCCTCTGGCCCAGCGCCCCGAAGCCCGACCCCCATCAGCCCCTGGCACTGAAGACCCTGCCCCCAGCCCGCAGGGTCCCCGCGGCCCCAAGGTCATGGCTACGGGGAGATCGCCGCCCAGGACCCGGCCCCGCCGTCCCGCGCCGCCCCCCAACCCCGGCCCAGCCCGGCCGACGCGGGGACCCCCGGGAGCCGGAATCCGGGCGCGCGCGGGGGCGGGTGCGGATGCCGGGCCCGGCCGCCCTCTGCCCCGCGGGACCGGCCCCGGGGGTCCCTCTTCGGAAGACGGGGACGGGGGCGGAGGCCCGGGGGCCGAGCGTCCTTACCCGGAGCCGAGGTCTCAGCCAGAGGGACTGGCGGCGCCGGCGCCGGCGGTTTTATCTCCGGGAGGGGTCCACCTATTGACGGTGGCGGCGCAGTGCACCGCGCCCTGCAGCACGCCAATGCGGAACCGCGCGGGAGGGGCGGGGCGCGGACGCGCGCGGGCGGGCGCCACGGGGACGCGAGGGGATGCGGGAGGCGCGGGCTGCAAAGACGGACGCGGGAGGCGGGAGAGAAACGCGCAGCGGGCGGGGGCGGGGCGGGGGGCAGGGCAGGGAGGCGGCGGGAGGGAGGGACAGGGATGGAGACCGCGCTGGGAGAGCGCGGCGGGCCCGGGAGACGGGGCGAGAGCCGGCTCGGGGCAGGAACACGCTTCAGCCGCGAAAAGCGGTCCCCGGGGACGGGGCAGACGCCGAGGACCGGAGCCGGCAGGCGGGGGAGGGGAACAGCTGGGCTGCAGCCTGGGAGACGAGCCTGGGTCTACCGGCCCCTCCCCGGCTGCTCATGAGGGACGCCCAAGAACCCCCGAAGCCCGGCTCTGAGGGGCTCTGCCTAGTGAGGCCCGGGGGTGCAGGTCTCAGGGTGGAACCCCGGAATCTGCTGGTTTCCAGCCCCTGTCCTCACGTGCCTGCCCTCCTGGGCGCACCATGACAGGCCCCCAGGATCCGGCGCAGAACCACCCTCCCCCGAGAGGCTGGTCCCACGGTGCAGGGAAGCCGGAAGCCCGCTCCCAGACCCACTGACATCTTCCAGGGACCCTCCCCTCCGGGTGCGCCTACCGCCGGCTGCTGCTGGGAAACAGCGCCAGCCAAGGGCGAGTCAGATCCAGACAGACCCAGGCCCCCGCCAGCGCCCACCCCGCTGCACCTCAGCGCCTTGCGGCTGTCCTCACGTGGGGTCAGGATGCCAAGCCAAAGACCGGGCCACGCTCTGTAGGAAGTGGCGAGTCCCTGAGGTCCTGGGCACCCGCGGGTAATGACCAACGTGGGATGTGAGGAAGGGGATGTGACGGCCATGTGTTGTGTGAAGACCAAGGTCAGGGGCTTCCTCCCAGACCCCAAGATCCTGTCGTCTCACCCAGGTATTCACGTCTTCCCTCCCACGCTGCCCCCCCTACTCGGATCTTCCTGCCAGCAGGGTCTCGGGGGGTGTGTGCTGAGTGGGGGCAGAGCCCTGGCACCTGTCCTCTCAGCCCTGAGTGCCCACTGAGTGTTGACATGGAGGGCCTGGGTCGGCCCGGCACCTGCCACTGGGTAAAGCCATGGGGATCACCAGAGACTGGACCCCTACCAGGCCCGCTGGCAGGTGTGAGGAGGAAGGAAAGGTGGGGACCCAGGGTCGGGAGTCCAGGGACTTGAGCTCCTGAGCCACAGGCAGGAGAGGAGGCAGGGAGGGCCTGCCAGGTGCCCCGGCACTTCCGAGTGCTGCTGATGCCATCAAACAGGAGCCAGGAATAAAAATATCCGCCTGGCGAGAAAGCAAGTCCCGCCCCACCCCACCCAGCTGGTCTCTATATTTAACGCCTCCCCTGCAGCCCGAAGGTTAGGCAGGGATTTGGGAAGTGGGCTTGCTGCAGGGGCTCCAGTGGCCCAGGCTGGGGTCCCTGGCATGCCCACCCCACTCCCTCAAGGGACCACCAGGACTCTGGGCTACCTTTTCCAGACACCCCTTCCCCCTCAGCTCCCGGCTCACCCACAGCGGTGCCAGGGGCTCACATATGCCGGGGGGCCTTGCCACCCACAGGAGTGGCCCCTGAGAGTCAGTGGAATGTGGCATCCTCCCCAAAGCACCTGTGTGCTGACCCTGGGCAAGGGTGTCGGTGACTCCTCCCAAGAGTCTCCTGAGCTCTTTGGGTCCACGGTGCGGCCCTTTGGGGCCCTGGGAGCTGCTGACTCAGTATCTGGAGACACTGGGAACACACAGCTAACGGGGCTGCGGTCCCAAGGCTAAACACTAAGACACCGATGGTTCCGAGCCCTGCGAGACTGAACAGTACTGAATGACTACTAACTACGGAATGTTAACTGCTGAATAACAGCAGCGGCCTGACCACGTCCCCAAAGTGCACGAGCTGTAACTTAATCCTCAATGCAACAGTGCTGGGGGTCGGGCCTTTCAGGAGGGTGTCTGGGTCATAAGGGGTTTGCCCTTCTGAATGAATTCATGCCCTATAAACAGGACTCATGGCAGTGGGTTCTCTCTTGCTCCTCCACCTTCTCCCACATGAGTATGCAGCAAGAAGGCCCTGACAGATGCCAGCACCTTGATCCTCGACTTCCCGGCCTCCAGACTGTGAGAAATAAACTTTTGTTTACTTATAATAAACATAACTTATAAATACATAAAGCAAACTTTATAAAGTAAATTTTTAAATTTAAGTAATGTATAATTACCCAGTCTCAGGTATTCTGACATAGCACAACAAGCAGGTTGTGCTACTTGTCAAGCAAGCTACTTGTCAACGGACGGGTAGCACCAAATGACTTTGAGTACCAAGCAAATTGGCCACAGCCAAGTCGCCCAGCTGTGTGAGTTCACAGTGTGGGGGACGGGGGACAGGGGGCCATCCATGCGTGTGCACAGTGTGTGGGGATGGGGGCTGTGGGGACAGATGCTACGAGGTAGGCCCCCCAAGGCTGGCCAGAGGACCTTGAGAACCTGTGAGGCAACTGGGCACAGAAAGGTCAAGATTCCTGTCCAAGGACACACAGCAAGTAGGGGGCCTGTGGCCTGTGCTTTCCCTGCCCTCCCCCAGGTCAGGACTTGGGCCCCTCTTCCTTCATCTGAGTCCCTGGTCACAGTGCCCCCCTTACCAACAACCTGGGGGGGGTAGGAGGGGGGATGGTGAGTCAAGAGGGCACCAGCCAATCAGGGCTCCCCTGAGGGCAGGCCCCACCCCTCCTCGACCCCTCCCAGAGCCCCCAGGCCCCGCCCCTCCTTGCCCCCTCCCAGAGCCCCCAGGACCCATCCCTGAGCTGTTTGGGGAGACACAGGCAACCCCTTCTTTGGCTGGCTAGGGTTTCACGAGCCTCGGGGAAGAAGATGCAGCTAAAATTAACCGCTATCAAGCTGTCAGCCCCGGAAATAAACCTGCCTCCCATTGGCTGCTGGTGACGTCACTGCCGGGTTAATAATAGCCTCCGAGTGCCTCACGAACCACCTGTGCATGGGGCACAGCCAGGCCATCACCCCGGGGCCACCGCCGCAGCCAGGTGGAGGCTGGCAGCCCAGAGGCAGACAGGGGCTTGGAGGCAGAGTGGGGAGCAGGGCCAAGGCGGCTCTCTGGCCCCCAGTGTCTCAGGATGACCTCAGCCCTGGCCTGGCCCCAGAGCAGGTGCGGATTCGGTTCCCAGTCAAGGAGCATCGCATCTGCTGGCCCACCTGGGCCCCCTGGATGGTCACCAGGACAAGGTCCTCCCTGGCGGCCATGCCTTGGGGCTGGCTCCCAGGGTACTGAACATGCCCTTGAGGCAGTGAATTAAACAGTCTCCATGGCAGCAGAGAGCTCCTGCCTCTGGAGCCTCCCTTAGAGGAGCAGCTCATGTCCCCCCAGATCAGAGAAGCTGGGGCTGGGCTGGCAGCAAACATGCCTGCGGGTCACGCCACAGACCTGGGCCAGCCACGGCCCCAACAGCCCACCCTCCGACCCGGTGTCTGGGTGTGGCTGAGGCAGACCTAGTCTACCAGGCAGGCCCAGGAGGGATGTAGCCCCTCGGAGAGGGGGAAGGGCGGCCTGGCCTGCCACCCCCACCTGCAGGCCCCAGCAGGAGCGTTGCTATGGTGAGAGGCAGCAGCAGCAGGAGGCCCCTCCCTCCAGGCCCTGCTGCCCGGGAGCCCAGCACCCACCCTGGTGGGGAGCAGACAGCACGTGCTCCTGCCGCAAGCAGCACTTTCTGGGCTTCTGGGCTTCCAGCTGCAGTCCCCCCAGCCCCTCCCGGCTCCTGGCCGTTACAGCCCATTGCAGGCTGGGAGGCTAAACAGGAGGCTAGGGTCACTGACTAGGGTGGGGTCACCTCTTGGACCCAAGAAGGGCAGCCCCTGGTGCCGGCCCAGGGGCACTGTGCCCTCCAGTGCCCGGAGGCGGAGGGGAGAGCCTGAGTAGGGTGTGCAGACCATTAACCCCACAGCTGCCTCCTCTGGGCCCTGGAGGAAGAGGGGCCCATCAATTGTGTCTCATTCTGTAGCTGGTCCAGAGAGAATGGGAGATCCGACGTCTGTGGTCAGGTCCAGAGAGACTGGGGGGTCCGGTGTCTGTGGTCAGGTCCGGAGAGAATGGGGGGTTCGGCATCTGTGGTCAGGTCCGGAGAGAAGGGAAGGTCCAGTGTCTGTGGTCAGGGCCCCCTCAAGGGCCCACTGAAAGCAGAGCTCCCTTCCTGTGGCCCCACCCAAGGTCCCAACTCCCCTCCTATGTACCCGGCACCAGGTTCAAAGGGGATCTCTCAAGGTGGGGAAATTGCCCTGGGGAACCTGAAGTCCATTAGCAGCTCTGGAGGCCCTGTTTTCACCCCTTTGAATAGCCCTTCCCTCAATTAGGCAGCTGGGGGTCTTATGAAGAGAATAACAGGACCCTGCCCGCACCTTGGGGACGAGCCTCCCAGGGGCCACCACCCATCATCGCCTCCCACAGAGACTCAGAGCCTCCCCACCCCTGGAGGGACCTCCCCACACTGCCAGGAACCGAGCAGCTGGGCCAGGGCAGGAGGAAGGGCAGGGAGAACACAGAGGGACGTCTGCCTTTTTAAAGACATGACTGTGAGCATACACAGAGAAAAGTGGCACACTGCAAATGTGCCTGATGAGTTACCACCAGGAGAACACACCCAGACCAAGAAACAGCATTCCCTCCCGCCCCTCAGTAAAGGTGACTTCTGACGCCACAGATCACGTCTGCCTGTTTTTAAACTTTATGTAAAGGGAACGCAATGCACGGTGTGTATCGTTTTGTCTGGTTTCTTTCACCCACGACTGAGTCTGTGAGATGCGTCCATGCCGTCCCATGCAGTAGGCATGTGTTCATTTTCATTACTGTACCGCATGCCACTTCCAGTTCTGAACGATTACAAATAAAGCTACTACGAACACTTGTGTGCGTGTCTCTTGTGTGGGTGTGCCTGCTTAGTACACATCCCAGGATGTTCCAGCTACACGATAGGTGCATTATGCCAACCACTAGTTTATTGTCTCTTGGCTTGAAATTTAGCCTTCAACACCTGCTGCCCAGCAATGGACAGAATTACTTTAAGCATTTCTCCTTTATACTGGGCAGATTCATTTTTTTCTTTTCTTTTCTTTTTTTCTGAAACAGGGTCTCACTCTGTCCCCCAGGCTGTAGTGCAGTGGCACAATCATAGTCCACTGCAGCTTCAGCCTCCCAGGCTCAAGCAAGTGGCCCCATCCAAGGTCCCAACTCAAAGTACGATAATGTACAATAATGCCTACTCACGGTCCTACCTCAGCCTCCCAAGTATTTGGGACTGCAGGTACACACCACCACACCCAGCTAATTTTTGTATTTTTTATAGAGATGGGGTCTCACCACATTGCCCAGGCTGGTCTCCAACTCATGGGCTCAAGTGATCCACCCGCCTTGGTCTCCCAAAGCCCTGGGATTACAGACGCGAACCACCACACCCAGCTGAGATTCACTTTTTTGAGGAAGGCAATAAAGGGTGAATTTGCAGCTGAGAATAAATCAGTTGATAATTGGCCTTTTCCCTTGACCGTGGATTGCATTGTCCTGTTTCTTCACGTGTCTAGTGATTTTTGACTGAATACTGGACATCGTGTGGAGAGTCTGTTCTGCTTCCTCCTCTGAAGCTGTCAGTGTTTGCTTTGCAGGTCGTTTCATTGCTGGGCCCTTCTGGGCTTGTTCTCATGCTTTGTTGGTGTCAATCTGTGGAAAGCCCAAAGTGTGTTTCCCAAGTCCTGCTACCTGGGTAAGATTCAACCCTCAATCTCAGTCTCCCCTGCAGATCTCTGTGGGGCTTGGTCTGAACTTTCATTAGAAGAGTGTGGAGCAGGCATTACTGTACATTGTAGTCCTTTCTCCTTAACAACAACAAAAAAAAAAACAGTAAGAACAGTAAGGTCTCTCCACTCTGGCCAGGTCCAAATGCCAAATGCCAAAATGCGACCCGACACAGCTTGTCCTCTAATATCTTTGTCCTGCTCTAACTTGGGGTGGACTCAACCTCAGGTGATCCCTGGTGAGTTGTAGCCTTGAATACTTTCCTCTGAGAAACACTATGGTTTGTGTCCAGCCCGTAGGCCACAGAAAGGTGATAAGTCACTCTGTGATTGGCTGCATCATTCAAGGCTCTGTCCTGGGGGACGCCCCTGCTGTCTGTGAAGATACAGCTGCTGGAAGGCCTGGGAGGGGGCCTGTATCAGGGAACCAGTGAGTGACCCCAGGCTGCCAGCCAACAAGAAAGCAGGGACCTCAGTCCTACCGCCACAGGGAACTGAATTCTGCCAACAACCACGTGGCCTTCAAAGAGGACCTCAAGCTTCAGAAAGAAACATCAACACCTTGGTGGCACTCTTGAAACCCCAAACCACCCAGTGGAAGTGTGTGTGAGCTCCTGACCCCCCAAAACCGAGAATAAATGCATGTTTTTTAAAGCTACTAAATTGGTGTTGATTGGTTATGCAGTGACAGATAACAGCACAGGGCCTATAATCGCTGCTCTCTGGTGAACCTCCAGTGCCTCCTCACCATCAGCCACAGGCTTGCAGAGGTCCCAAGCACTCCCTACCAGCAATATGCACACTTAAGCTCCTCGCTCCAGTCTCTGCCTCTCATCCCAGGGGGACCACCGTGCTCTGCCTGGAGCCCTGCTTGTGAGAACCGGGCACGTGGGCACCTCCAAGCACCCTCTCGGTCTTGTGCTGTCCGTACCCTGCTGCCTGGAGAGAGCTGTGCACAAATTTTGTCTGGCCTCAGAGTTGTTTCTGGAGTGAGACGTACCTGGCAGCAGCTACTCCTCCACAACTGGAAGCAGTGGTTGACTCCACACCAATATAAAGATAATTTTTATTTTGCAATGATTTCAAACTTACAGAAAAGTTGCAAAACTGGTACCAAGAAGTCCCTGACATGCTTTGCCCAGGGTCTCTAATTGTTCACATTTTGCCCATTTGCTTTCTCATTCTTTCCCTGTCTTTCACACGTGGACTCTTATTTTCTGAAGCACATGAGGAAAGGTTGCATAAATCACTGCCTTTAGTCCTCCATGCTTCTGTGTGTACTTCTGGCAGATACAATAAGTACTCCTACAGTCCACATTCCGATTGCCTACTGTCCACATTCCGATTGCCTACAGTCCACGTTCCGATTGCCTACAGTCCATGTTCCGATTGCCGCGGTTAACCCAGAAGAGCTGTCTGTTGGGATCGCTGATCAAGGCTCGTAGCCTCCCTCAATCTCAGATAGCTTATCAGTTCCTCAGTCCTTTTATTTTTTATTTATTTATTTATTTTTTGAGACAGAGTCCAGCTCTGTCGCCCAGGCTGGAGTGCAGTGGCACGGTCTTAGTTCACTGCAAACTCCACCTCCCAGGCTCAAGCCATTCTCCTGCCTCAGTCTCCCGATTAGCTGAAATTACAGGTGCCCGCCACCACACCCAGCTAATTTTTATGTTTTCAGTAGAGACAGGGTTTCACCATATTGGCCAAGCTGGTCTCAAACTCCTGACCTCAAGCGATCCTTCCACCTCAGCCTCCCAAAGTGCTGGGATTGCAGGCGTGAGCCACCGCGCCCAGCTCAGTCTTTTTATTTTTATATTATTTTATTGTTTTAGCATTTTCACGGTATAGACATTGGGCCTGTCTTTTTAAAAATCTCTTATGACACTGAAACTTTTGAAGAATGCGAACCGGGTGTTTTGTAGATGGTCCCTGAGTTGAGTGTTCCCGACATTTCTGCATGAACAGATTGGCACAAGAGCCAAGGCGTCCTTCCCAGCGCATGGGACACTGGCTGCCCACAAGCGGCAATGGTACCTTTGATCTGCAGGTTAAACTGGCATCCACAAGTTTCTCACAGCAGAGTTACCACTTTCCCCTTTGTAACTGATAAGTAAGCCGGTCACAGTGGCTCACACCTGTAATCCCAGCACTCTGGGAGCCCGAGGCAGGGGGATCACTTGAGCCCAGGAGTTCGAGACCAGCCCAGCCAAAATAGGGAAACCCCATCTCTACTAAAAATTCAAAAATTAGCCAGGTGTGGTATGTGGTAGCACATGCCTGTAGTCCCAGCTGCTCAGGAGGCCGAGTCACGAGAATCACTGGATCCCAGGAGGCAGAGGCTGCAGTAGCCGAGATCACGCCGCTGCACTCCAGCATGTGTGACAGAGTGAGAGAGAATCCGTCTCAAAAAAACCCGAAAATTAACAAGGAAGTACTTTTGATACCGGTGGCCAGGGGAGGTCCCCAAATGCCAATGAGACCTTGACCCAGGCCAGTGTCTGCCTCTTAACACCATCATAAAAGGAATTCAAGGACGAGTTAAAAAACAATGAAAGTAGAGATTTATTGCGAAGCAAAAAGTACACCCTCAAGAAAGCAGAGTGTGGCCGGGTGTGAAGGCTCACTCCTGTAATCCTAACACATTGGGAGGCCGAGGCAGGAGGATCACTTAACCCCAGGAGTTCGAGACCAGCCTGGGCAACACAGTGAGACCCCTGCCTCACAAAAATAAATAAGTAAATAGAAAAAAAAAAAACCGTAAAAGAAGAAAGGGGAGTGCGGGTGTTCTCAAGAGAGTGAGTCGTGAGGCAGGGTTTGGGGCCTCTCCCTTGAATGGGTTTCTTTAACCAAAGAGTGAAATATTCATGAAGATTTCTGGAAGAAGGTGAAGATTTCTAGAAACTGTGGTGCCACCCATTTTTATACCAAATATGTGTGTTCCTGGAACTGTCATGGTGCTGCTGAGTGTGATCGTGTGTTGATGAGCATATAATTAGGTCATTGGTGCAACCCAGGTCAAGTCTGCTTCCATGTGGGTCCAGTCGTGCAGTCGTCTCAGCCGGCTTGGCCCAGTGGGTCTGGCTGTCCCGGCCGGCTTGGCCCATGTCCTGGTTTTCAGGGTGTGATCACCCCTTGGCCTCTGCAGCTTTTTCAACAGCTCCCTTTTGATAGTCATGAAACGGCTGCCTGGAATGTTCTGTTCTCCTGTGGCCACCCTGTCATAGTCCTGTCTCACTTTGGATTAGGTAAATGTCCTGTCCCTCGTCAGAATCCCATCTCTGGACTTAGCATTCATGGATGATTCGAACCTGGATCAGCGTTTACTATGACGGCTGTGGGTTTTAAATCTCCATTTTATCTGTCGTTATTTTTTTTTGGAAGTTGACTTTTTTGGAAGATATATGACTCTATGGATATTCACACACACACACATATCACCACCGCCGTGGTCAGGAAGCAGGACATCCCACGACTCGGAAATCTCCCCAGACACGCCATTTGCGGTCACCCCTCCTCTTCCCCATGGAAACCCCATTTGCTCTAAGAAGGTTGGACGCGGCCCAGGACACAGACGCACCGGGTTGCGCTGGGGTCTGGCTTTTCTCAGTCAGCACAGCGCTGTGGAGACCCACCCGGGGCTTTCACAGATCGAGGGTTCGTTCCTCCTATCACTGAGCAGTATCTCGTGCACCACGCACCAGTCTATCCCCTCACCCGCAGAAGGACACCGGCAATGGTTCCAGGTTGGGCAGCTGTGCATAGAGCTCCCACACGTCTGTGTACCGTCTGTTAATGTAAACCTGTTTGAATTTGTCTTGGATAAATGTTCAGAAGCGGAATCGCTGGGTCACGTGCCAGGCGCAGGTTTCCCTTCGCCAGAAGCCGCCGACCAGGCCTCGGGAGGGAAACCCGGCCGTCTGCACCCCCAGGGGAGTTCCCGGAGCCTCACGGCCTCCACCCGCAGCAGGCTTGGCGTCCTTGGTGTTTGGAATTTTTTTTTTTTTTTTTTTTTTTTTTTTAAGCTGCTCTCATAGGTAGCCTCTCAACGGTGCTTTTTAATTTGCATTTCCCTAATGTTGAAGAACATGTCATGGGCTCGTTAGTATATGGTCTTTGGTGAAGCTCCCATTAAGTCTTTTATCCTTTTGTTTATTTATTTTGAGACGGAGTTTTGCTCTTGTCCCCAGGCTGGAGCGCAGTGGCGCGATCTCAGCTCACTGTAACCTCCACCTCCCGGGTTCAAGCGATTCTCCTGCCTCAGCCTCCCAAGTAGCTGGGATTACAGGCGTCCGCCACCACACCTGGCTAATTTTTGTATTTTTAGTAGAGACAGGGTTTTGCCATGTTAGCCAGGCTGGTCTTGAACTCCTGACCTCAGGTGATCTGCCTACCTCAGCCTCCCAAAGTGCTGGGATTACAGGCGTGAGCCACCTCGCCCAGCCTGTTTCCACTTTTTAGCTAATATGAATAATGCTCTATGGGCGTACAAGTTTTTTTGTGTGGACACATGTTTTCATTTATCCCGGGTAGATATTGAAGAGCAAAATCCTGTGACTATATTTAACCTTTTGAGGAACTGCCAAAATGTTTTCCGAAGTGGTTACACCATTTCACATTCCCAGCAGCTGTGTAGCAGGGTTTCCGTTCCTCTGCTTTTATTATTGTGTGTCTTTTTATCAGAGCTCTGCTGGGTGTGAAGTGCTGTCTCATTGGGGTTTGGATTTGCATTTCCCTAATGACTAACCCTATGGATCTTTTTGTGTACCTTTTAGCCATTTGCAGGTCTTCTTTGCAGAAATGTCTATTCAAATCCTTGACCCTTTTCTTTTTTTTTTTTTGAGATGGAGTCTCACTCTGTCACCAGGCTGAAGTGCAGTGGTACGATCTTGGCTCACTGCAACCTCTACCTCCCAGATTCAAGTGATTCTCCTGCCTCACCCTCCTTAGTAGCTGGGATTACAGGCACACATCACCACACCTGGCTAAATTTTGTATTTTTTGTAGAGACGGGGTTTCGCCATGTTAGTCAGGCTGGTTTCGAATTCCTGACCTTGTGATCCGCCCACCTCAGCCTCCCAAAGTGCTGGGATTACAGGCATCAGCCACGGTGCCCAGCCCCTTGGCCAGGTTTTAAATTGAATTGTTTATTTTTATGTTTTGGTGTTGAGTCTTGAGAGTTTTTTATGTATGGTGGATACAAGTCCTTTGTCAGTTATGTGATTTGCAAATATTTTCTCCAAGTCTGTGGCTTATCTTTTTAATCTCTTAACAGGATCATTCACAATACAAGTTTTTTATTTCAGTGAAGCCCAGTTTATCCATATTTTTCTTAAATAGATCATGCTTTTAGTATTGGCTACTCAGGTCACAAAGATGATCTCTTGTACTTTCTTCTAGATGTTTTATGGTTTACATTTTATATTTAGATACATTATCCATTTGTATAGTTATCTTTGTATAATATGTGAGATTTGGGTCAACGTTTTTGTTTGTTTGTTTGTTTTGCATGTGAATGTCAAATGCTTCCAGCACCATTTGTTGAAAAGATTTTATATATATATATATATATTTTTTTTTTCTTTTTTTTTTTTTTTTTTTTTTGAAATAAGGACTTACCCTGTTGCCCAAGCTGGAGTGAGGTGGCATGATCTCAGCTCACTGCAACCTCTGCCTCCGGGGCTCAAGCAATCCTCCCACCTCAGCCTCCTGAGTAACAGGGACTATAGGCACATGCCATGAAGCCCAGCTACTTTTTGTAGAAACAAGGTCTCGCCATGTTGCCCCAGCTGGTCTCTAACCCCTGGGCTCAAGTGATCCACCTGCCTCAGCCTCCCAAAGTGCTGGGATTGCAGGCGTGAGCCACTGTGCCTGGCAGAAAAGATTATACTTGCTCTGTCAAACCACTGAGGTGCCTTTTCTCAGAGAACATTTGGTCACATCTGTGTCAGGCTGTCTCTGCACTCTATTCTGTTACCCTGATGTCTATGTCTGGCTCCTCACCAAGACCTCACTGTCTTGTTTTGTTTTCTTCTGTTATTTTTGTTTTTCTAAGACATCTTGTTATAGCACACTGTCTTGATTATTGTGATTTTACAGCAATTTATAAAATGAGGTCGTGGCTGGGTGCAGCGGTTTACGCCTGTAATCCCAACACTTTGGGAGCCTGAGGTGGGCGGATTCCTGAGCCCAGGAGTTCAAGACCAGCCTGGCCAACATGGTGAAAGCCCATCTCTACTAAAACTACAAAAATTAGCCAGGCATGGTGGTGCACACCTGTAATCCCAGCTACTCAGGAGGCTGAGGCACAAGAATCGCTTGTACCCAGGAGGTTGCAGTGAGCCGAGATCGTGCCACCACACTCCAGCCTGGGCAATAGAGTGAGACTCCATCTCAAAAAAAATAAATAAATAAAAAGTAAAATAAAATAAAATGAGGTCATATATGGAAAGAATAGTCTTTTCAACAAACAATGTTGGGAAATCTTCATATCCACCTGCAATATAATGAAACCAGCTCTTCCCTCACCTGTCAATCAATATGATGAAACCAGGCTCTTCCCTCACCTATCAATCAATACAATGAAGCTGGCTCTTCCCTCACCTGTCAATCAATACAATGAAGGAAGCCATCTCTTCCCTCACCTGTCAATCAATACAATGAAGCCGGCTCTTCCCTCACCTGTCAATCAATATGATGAAGCTGGCTCTTCCCTCACCTGTCAATCAATATGATGAAGCCAGCTCTTCCCTCACCTGTCAATCAATATGATGAAGCCAGCTCTTCCCTCACCTGTCAATCAATATGATGAAGCCAGCTCTTCCCTCACCTGTCAATCAATATGATGAAGCCGGCTCTTCCCTCACCTGTCAATCAATATGATGAAGCTGGCTCTTCCCTCACCTGTCAATCAATACAATGAAGCCAGCTCTTCCCTCACCTGTCAATCAATATGATGAAGCCGGCTCTTCCCTCACCTGTCAATCAACATGATGAAGCTGGCTCTTCCCTCACCTGTCAATCAATACAATGAAGTCGGCTCTTCCCTCACTTGTCAATCAATACAATGAAACTGGCTCTTCCCTCACCTGTCAATCAATATGATGAAGCCACTCTTCTCTCACCTGTCAATCAATATAAGGAAGCCAGCTCTTCCCTCACTTGTCAATCAGTACAATGAAGCTGGCTCTTCCCTCACCTGTCAATCAATACAACGAAGCTGGCTCTTCCCTCACCTGTCAATCAATACGATGAATCCAGCTCTTCCCTCACCTGTCAATCAATACAATGAAGCTGGCTCTTCCCTCACCTGTCAATCAATACGATGAAGCCGGCTCTTCTCTCACCTGTCAATCAATATGATGACACTGGGCTCTTCCCTCACCTGTGTATCAATATGATGAAGCCGGCTCTTCCCTAACCTGTACATCAATATGCGACCTAATAAAAGTATAAAACTATTTGAAGAAACCATAGGTATAGGCTGGACATAGTGGCTCGTGCCTATAATCCCCCAGCAGTTTGGGAGGCTAAGGTGGGAGGATCATTTGAGCCCAGGAGTTCAAGACCAGCTTGGGCAATATAGAAAGACCATATCTCTACAAAAAAGTAAGAAATTAGCCAAGAGTGGTTGTGTGCACCTGTAGTCCCAGCTACCAGGGAGGATGAGATGGAAGTATCCCTTGAGCGTAGGAGGTCAAGGCTGCAGTGAGCTGAGAATGTGTCACTGCCCTCCAGCCTGGGCAACAGAGGAAGACCCTGTCTCAAAAAAAAAAAAAAAAGGTAAACGTTCATGACCTTCTTAGATAAGACACTGAAACCACAAGCAAAGTAGGAAAAAGTAGGTAACTGGACTTTGCCAAAATTAAAAACTTTTGTGCATCAAAGGACACTGTAAGAGGATGAAAAGACAATCTACAGAATGGGGGAAAATATTTGCGAATCACAGCAGATAAGGGTCCAGCGTTCTGAATATACAAAGGACTCTAACAACTCAACAACACAAAGACAAAAATCCAATGTAAAATGGTTCCGAATAAACCTTTATCCAAAGAAGATGCCCAAATGGTCAATACCATTAGTCACTAGGAAAATGCAAATCAAAACCACAGTAAGACACCACTTCACACTCTCTAAGGTGGCTATAATCAGAAATAAGAAAAATATCAAGTGTTGGCAACAATGTGGAGAAATGGGAAGCCTCCTCCATTGCTGGTAGCAATGTAAAATGTTCCAGCCACTGCGGAAAACAGTCTGGCGATTCCTCAGTAAGTTAAACATAGACAGCAGTGTCTGAGCCAGCAGTTCCACTCCTAAGTACTCACCAAAACAGTTGAAAATAGGTATTCAAACAAAAACTTGTACATGGAATGTTTGCAATGGCACTATCTATAATATCCAAAAGGTGGAAACAACTCACATGTCCATCAATGGATGAATGGAGAGACAAATGTGATCTATCCATACAAAGGAATGCTATTCAGCCATAAAAAATGAATCTAGAAAACTGGGTGAAAGAAACCAGAAACAAAAAGGCACAATTTGTATGATTCCATTTGTATGATGTATTCAGAATAGGTAAATTCAGAGACACAGAAAGCATATTATGGTTGCTAGGGGCTGGGGATGGGGACAGGGAAAGGGACTGTTTAATGGGTACGGTTTCCTTTTGGGGAGATGAAATGTTTTGGAACTAGTCAGAGGTGATGGGTGCACTGCATTGTGAGTGTTCCACGATGGGTGTACTGCTGCATTGTGAGTGTTCCATGATGGGTGCACTGCATTGTGAGTGTTCCACGATGGGTGTACTGCTGCATTGTGAGTGTTCCACGATGGGTGTACTGCTGCATTGTGAGTGTTCCACGATGGGTGCACTGCATTGTGAGTGTACCATGATGGGTGTACTGCATTGTGAGTGTTCCACGATAGGTGCACTGCATTATGAGTGTTCCATGATGGGTGTACTGCTACATTGTGAGTGTTCCACGATGGGTGTACTGCTGCATTGTGAGTGTTCCACGATGGGTGTACTGCTACATTGTGAGTGTTCCACGATGGGTGCACTGCATTGTGAGTGTTCCACAATGGGTGCACTGCATTGTGGGTGTTCCACGATGGGTGCACTGCATTGTGGGTGTTCCATGATGCTACTGAAATGCATATTTTAAAATGCTTCATTTTATGATATGGGAATTTTACCTCAACAAAAATCATTGAGGTAGCATAATTTCTCTATATCATTATTATCTTCTTTTTTTGAGACAGAGTCTCGCTCTGTCACTCAGGCTGGAGTGCAGTGGTGTGATCTCGGCTCACTGCAACCTCTACCACCCAGGTTCAGGCGATTCTTCTGCCTCAGCCTCCCGAGTAGCTGGGATTACGGCACGCACCACCAGACCCGGCTATTTTTTGTAGAGATGGGGTTTCACCATGTTGGCCAGGCTGGTCTTGAACTCCTGACCTCAAGTGATCCACCCGCCTTGGCCACCCAAAGTGCTGGGATTATAGGTGTGAGCCACCGCGCCAGGCCTCTCTATCATTATTTTTCAGAATTGTTGTAGTTATTCTAGTTCATCTTTCCATTTTAATCGTGAGAACTGCTTGTCTGTATCTTCAGAAAATCTGGCTGAGATTTGTATTGGAATTGCATTAAATGTATAAGTCAACATGGCAAAA
Source organism: Chlorocebus sabaeus (assembly GCF_047675955.1). Lineage (NCBI taxonomy): Eukaryota > Metazoa > Chordata > Mammalia > Primates > Cercopithecidae > Chlorocebus > Chlorocebus sabaeus. The sequence continues at coordinate 603,959 of NC_132905.1, read as the reverse complement.
ATCAGTATCTCCACTGTTGAGTCCAAAACCCAGGAACACGGCACGTCTCTCCGTTTACCTGGGTCTTCTTTGATACTTTCATTAACATTTCATTTTTTAAAATTTCTGATTCTAACTGTACATTGCTGGTAGAAATACTGTATTACTTTGTTCTTGCACTGCTATAAAGAACTACCTAAGGCCGGGCGCGGTGGCTCAAGCCTGTAATCCCAGCACTTTGGGAGGCTGAGACGGGCGGATCACAAGGTCAGCAGATCAAGACCATCCTGGCTAACCCGGTGAAACCCCGTCTCTACTAAAAAATACAAAAAACTAGCCGGGCGAGGTGGCGGGTGCCTGTAGTCCCAGCTACTCGGGAGGCTGAGGCAGGAGAATGGTGTAAACCCGGGAGGCGGAGCTTGCAGTGAGCTGAGATCTGGCCACTGCACTCCAGCCTGGGCGACAGAGCGAGATTCCGTCTCAAAAAAAATAATAATAATAAAAGAACTACCTAAGACTGGGTAATTTATAAAGAAAAGAAGTTTAATTGACTCACAGTTCTGCAGGCTGTACAGGAGGCCTCAGGAAACTTACAATCGTGGTGAAAGGCAAAGGAGAAGCAAGCACATATTCATGTGGCAGCAGGAGAGAGAGAGTGAAGGGGGAGTTGCTACACACTATCAAACCACCAGGTCTCCTGAGAACACTCTCACCAGACAGCACTCGGGGATGGTGCTAAACCATTAGAAACCACCCCATGAGGCCGGGCGCGGTGGCTCATGCCTGCAATCCCAGCACTTTGGGAGGCCGAGGCAGGTGGATCACGAGGTCAGAAGATCGAGACCAGCCGGGCCAATATGGTGAAATTCTGTCTCTACTAAAAATACAAAAAAAAAAAAAAAATTACCTGGATGTGGTGGCGGACGCCTATAGTCCCAGCTACTCAGGAGGCTGAGGCAGGAGAATTGCTTGAACCCAGGAGGCGGAGGTTGCAGTGAGCTGAGATCAGGCCACTGCACTCCAGCCTCAGAGACAGAGCGAGATTTTCTCTCAAAAAAAAAAAAGAAAGAAAAAAGAAACCACTCCCATGACCAATCACCCCCACCCGGCCCCACCTCCAACACTGGGGACCACAACTCAACATGCAACTTGGGTGGGGACTCAGAGCCAAGTCATGTCAAATACAGTGGATTTTTGCACGTTGACTTTGTATACTGCTATCTTACTAACCTCACTTATTCATCGAATTTGCTTTTTTGTAGACTCCTTGGGATTTCTACATAGACAATCATGTTGTCTGGGAATCGGGCAGGTTTATTTCATTTTCAATCTGTATGCAAATAAATCTCTTGTTTTATTTTACTGGCTAAGACTTCCAATAGACGGTTTTTTTGTTGTTGTTATTGTTTTTGTTTTTTGAAACAGGGTCTCACTGTGTCACCCAGGCTGGCGTGCAGCGGCATGATCTTGGCTCACTGCAACCTCCACCTCCTGGGTTCAAGCAATCCTGCCTCAATCTCCTGAGGAGCTGGGACTACTGGCACGCACCACCATGCGCAGCATTGTTTGTTTGTTTGTTTTTTAGTAGAGATGGGGTTTCACCACTTTGGCCAGGCTGCTCTTAAACTCATGACTTCCAATGATCCACCCGCCTTGGCCTCCCAAAGTGCTGGGATTACAGGTGTAAGCCACCGTGCCCGGTGGGTAAATGTTGATAATAGGGGCAGGAGTGGATGTGCTCGTCCTGCTCTGGGTCCTGGGAAAGGAGTCTCTCACCTCAGTACAGCGCTGGCTGTAAATACTTCGTCAGAGCTCTTTCTTAGATTGAAGGAGTTGTTTTTTCTTCCTGCTTTGCTCAGATGTCCACGGTGAACGCAAGCTAAATGTTGTCAAATGCTCACTGCCCATCACTGGATGTAAGGGGCTTACAACTGCATATTGGTGCATTTTTACAAATCCCAGCATCTGTGCTCAGTGTTAGCATTTGCTGACTCTCGTTTTCCATTTGTTTGTTTTTTGGGGGTTTTTTGAGATGGAGTTTCACTCTTGTCACCCAGGCTGGAGTACAATGGCACGATCTCAGCTCACTACAACCTCCACCTCCCGGTTTCAAGCAATTCTCCTGCCTCAGCCTCCTGAGTAGCTGGGATTACAGGCATGCGCCACCACACCTGGCTAATTTTGTATTATTTTTTTTCGGAGATGGAGTCCTGGTCTGTCGCCCACGTTGGAATGGTACAATCTCGGCTCACTGCAACCTCCACCTCCCGGGTTCAAGAGATTCTACTGCCTCAGCCTCCCAAGTAGCTGGGATTACAGGTGCCTGACACCATGCCCAGCTAATTTTCGTATTTTTAATAGAGATGAGATTTTGCCATGTTGGTCAGGCTGGTCTCAAACTCCTGACTTCAGGTGATTTGCCTGCCTCAGCCTCCCAAAGTGCTGGGATTACAGGCGTGAGCCACCATGCCCAGCCTCATTTTCCATTTAAATTGAGATTTTCCTGATTCACCTATGCCAAGTAATTGTGGATCTTAACCTGTGGGCAGCAAGCCACCCAGGTGCCAAGGTGAGAGACGGAGGGCACGAGCTGCGCGTCTGATACAACACATAGAATAAGAACAGTTACACTAGATATACATCATAGGTACGATTATACATGAATATCATTAATCATTAGTTTGTAGCAACTACTCTTTATTCCAATATTATAATAATCCTCGCTCTACAATCATAGCCTAGGAAAAGCCAGGTCATACAGAGACAGGAGCTGAGGGAACATAGTGAGAAGTGACCAGAAGACAGGAGTGTGAGCCTTCTGTTATGCCCGGGCAGGGCCACCAGAGGGCTCCTTGGTCTAGAAGTAACGCCAGCGTCTGGGAAGACGCCCCCGGACCATGGTCTAGCGATAGCATCAGTGTCAAGGAAAAACACCTGCTCCTTAGCAGACTGGGAATCTCCCTTTCCTCGGAGGAGTTCAGAGAAGACCCTACCCCTCCACCTCTCGTGGAAGGCTTGACATCGGTCAGACCCGCCCGCAGTTATCTGGAGGCCTAACCGTCTCCCTGTGATGCTATGCTTTAGTGGTCACGCTCCTGGTCCACCTTCATGTTCCATCCTGTACACGTGGCTCCGCCTTTTAGATAACAGTAGCAAATTAGTGAAAGTACTAAAAGTCTCTGATATGCAGAAATAATGGCATAAGCTGTCTCTCTCTCTCCTTCTCTCTCTGCCTCGGCTGCCAGGCAGGGACAGGCCCCCCATCCAGTGGACACGTGACCCACATGACCTTACCTATCATTGGAGATGGCTCACACTCCTTACCCTGCCCCTTTGTCTTGTATCCAATAAATATCAGCACAGCCAGGCATTTGGGGTGCTACCAGTCTCCACATCTTGGTGGTAGGGGTCCCCCAGGCCCAGCTGTCTTTTATCTGTCTTGTGTCTTTATTTCTACAATCTCTCGTCTCCGCACACAGGGAGAAAAATCCACCGACCCTGTGGGGCTGGACCCTACAATCCTAAAGTCCAGGGTTTTATTCTTATTTTTATTTATTTATTTTTGAGACAGAGTATTGCTCTGTCGCCCAGGCTAGAGTGCAGCGGCGTGATCTCGGTTCACTGCAAGCTCTGCCTCCTGGGTTTGCACCATTTTCCTGCCTCAGCCTCCCAAATATCTGGGACTACAGGCGCCCGCCACCTCGCCCGGCTAATTTTTTTGTATTCTTTTAGTAGAGATGGGGTTTCACCGTGTTAGCCAGGATGGCCTCGATCTCCTGACTTCGTGAGCTGCCCGCTTTGGCCTCTCAAAATGCTGGGATTACAGGCGTGAGCCACTGCGCCCGGCCTCGTTTTCCATTTAAGTTGAGATTTTCCTGGTTCACTTATGCCAAGTAATTTTGGATTTTGTCCTAAAGTCCAGGGTTTTATTCTTTTTAGAGATGAGGTCTCTCTCTGTCACCCAGGCTGGAGAGCAGTGGTGCGATCGTAATTCATTGCAGCTTCAAGCTCCTGGGCTCCAGTGACCCTCCCGCCTCAGCTTCCCGAGTGGCTGGAACCACAGCGCCTGGCTCTTTGACGAATAAACACTCCTTGGTTTGCCGTTTGCCTTTGGTTAAAATCCAAAGAACTGAAAGGGTTGTTTCTGACTTTTGTTCAGATTTACAGGTACATTCTGGGGAGAGGGTTTGTTGACCTCCTCACCCCTCTACTCTAGAAATCTCTACTATATTTTATTATGAAATTCAATCTTCCATCCATTATACATACTGGACGCCTGCCTCCTGCAGGGCTGGCTCTGCCTCAACCACTGGGACCCAGGGTGAACAAATAGGCCACCTTCTCCCACAGTGCTTGTGTAATCACCAAGCCAACGTCCTGAGTTTACTTCCAATAGTGAAAAGTGCAGGGATTAATATGGAACTGTCACTGAGCATCTGCCCTGTGCCACATACTGGTCCAAGCACCTGCAGGAAGCATCTTACCCTCAAGGTGGCCCCAGGAGTTAGCTATGTCCGTCCCACGGGCAGGGACACTGAGGAACAGGGAGCCTCAGCCGCTGCCCCCCAGACTCCACCTGCCGCATCAGGTGCTGCCGGCATAGCAGGCCTTCATCAAATATTAGTCAGCACTTCTGTTTTCTTCTGCAGATGGAGACACCAGCTAAAAGGCACCAGCCAGAGGGCTGGACAGCAGCTGCCACCCGGGATGAGGATGGGCAGAGCTGGACCACTGGGGCCGTGGTCCGAACACACCACTCTCCCTCCAGGGGCCGACAAAGGAGCTCGGCGGGGTCCAACCCTGGCTCTGGCTTTGGCAGAACTCTCACCTCACCCCCAGACACCTGTGGGAGGAGCACAGTGCAGGTGGCGACGGCTCCCAGGGGCCGAGCAAGGCTGTGAGCCGCCGAGCTAGGGGCCTCTCCCATCTAGTCTTCCCCACACACTGGTTAACAAGGTGCCTCCATCACCCCGTCCACAAGGAAGGAGACAGTGGCTACAGAGTAGCAGGCAGCGCTTATGAGTACGACTGGACACCTTTCCCTCCCGTCCTGCGGGAAGCCTGTGGCCGTCCTCCCCAGCTGACTGTCCCCGTCAATCTCATCCCTGCCAATGATCACATCCCGGCAGCAACTGAGGCTGGACCAGCCTCCTGTAGCCTGTGTACAAGGCATCTTCCATCCGCTTAGTTTTTCTGTACCCATTTCCTGCAGCTGGGGAGGCTCAGGTGCAGTGTCTCTCCCTCCTCCTGCTTCCTGAACCAGTGCCCATCTGTGAAGACCTGGGACCTCCCCAAAGCCCCCAGACACACCAAGGGCACCACCAAACCCCTCAGAGCCAGGGGAGAGGACAGCTGGCGTTTCCTGAGCTCACCCTTCCTGGTGGCACGGGTCCCCTCTGTCTGCAGCCACTGTCATGGGAGAAGCCAGGCTCAGCCACTGGCAAGAGCAGGCAGCCTGAGAGAGGTGGACGTGGGTCCAAGCCAAGGCCACGAGGCTCCCAGGAAGAGCCACAGCCAGTGGCCAGTCGGCAGGTCCTCTGCCTAACAAGGATGTGGGTCAGCATCGTCTGCCACCTCCACTGCACCTCAGAGGAGACAAGATCCAGGGGGCAGCCCCTGAGGGCATCCCGCAGGTCCTCACAGAGGCTGGGGATCCCAACGGGCCTGGCAGCGTTCTCCCACCTTGGCCAGGATGCCCCGGGACCACCATGCAGCGTCTCTGAGGCTTACTGTGCAGAGGGGCTCACAGAGCCCCCACTGGCCCGGCTTGTTAAATGCAGTTTTCACCTTTTCCCTTTAAAGGAAAATGAAAATCCCTCCTTTCAGACTCTGTGACTGATGTTGGTTGGTGAGGTTGAGAATGAGGTGAGCTGGGTCAGGCCGGCCTAGAGGGAAGCGGGAGACCCGAGAAGGCCTTGCTGTCCAGCGTGATCAGCAGATGGCCCCATGGCTCCTTCAGGGTGGGCTTGGGCCACAGACACCTCACCAGGGTCTCCCGTCCCTGGGCAGCCGTATCTGGGTCCAAGCAAGCCACAAAGGCCATGCCAGCCGAGCCCAACGCAGGCCACCCCAACAGTCCCTGCTGGGCCCTGCACCCTCCCCACCCCTTCCCAGGTGCTGATCCCCAGTACTCAGCCTGTACCCCAAACCCTGTCTCAGTGTCTGCCCCGAGGACTGGCCTGGTACAGGTCTAACAGGACAGAGCCCCTGTCAGGAGGTGACGACAATGCGGCCGACTGAGCACCTTGCTCCCTGCAGGGTCCCAGACCTGGCCTGGCACAGGCTGACCCCGGCGCACAGCTAGCCTTGCCCTCGGCTAGAGACAGGCAGTAGCTTGTGACCCTGCCTGGTATCCCTGCCCAGCATAGGCCTGCCCCCAGTGAGACAAGGTGTCGGCGTCCGGAGCTGGCCATGGGAGGCGCTGCTGGCCAGAGCTGCAAGGTCAGTGTGAATGGAGCCCCATCTAATCCAACAGCACCAAACGGCTCCCCACTAACTGCCAATGACTGGCTCTTGAAGATAGAACAGCAGGTCTCCCAGTCCCCACTCGAGGGAGTTGCAACTCCAACCTGAGAGAGGGGCGTCCTGAGCGTCCCCCTAGTCTCACAGCCCCTCGGCAGCCCTGGCCCTCTTCTGGGATGGTCGAGGTGCCTCCATCCTTAGGGTGGGCACAGCTCTGTGTCGGGGGTGGGAGTTCTGCGGCTTCTTAAAGGCCAGAGGGGAAGGTCTCAGGACCCCAAGCAAAGCGGTGAGTTAGCACTCTGCCTGGCCCCTTTCCCTTCACTGCCCCTGACAGCTGCCCAGGCCTGAGCCAGCCTGGGGAGGCCACAGGGAGGAACAGAGCCTCAGTCCCACTGGGGAGCAGATGCTGTCCACGCAGAACCTGGATCCAGCCTCCCCAAACCCACCACTACCACAGCTCCTACAGGCCCCGAGGCCTTCACACACGCTGGCCCTCCTGCCCGGAGCCCCTCGCTGCTCTAGTGTTCACACTGCATTTACCCAGCCTTAGTTCCTGAGCTGCCACGGGCAAGGGTGGGGCCCCCTGGCTACCCCATCTCTGCCCACAGGTACTGTGGCCGGTCCAGCACCCTTCTCCAGGGAACTCCCCAAGGCCCAGCCCTCTGTGCTCAGAGCCCCCATGGGATGGGTCAGCCACAGGAGCTCTGACCCGGCGGTCCCACTCCCTTTGCCCACACTGGGGCAGTGCTGCTCCAAGAGTCCTGGCCAGGACCCCAAGGTTTGGCACCAGCCCTCACCCCACCCAGCTGTACCCCGGCTCAGGTAACCACCATGCCCTGGGTTCAGCAGGGGCAGCTCACAGCTTCAGAGATGGGGTGTCCTGCTTCCCAGGCCCCATCCCCACTTTCTGGACTTTAAGTGTCTCCCCTCCCCTGCCCAGGCCGATGCGCTGTCTTGACCCTGAAGGCGCAGTCAGTTTGAGGCCTATGTGAGGGGCTGTCTGGGGAAGTACCAGTAGCCCACACGGATGCAGGAGGCTGTGGTGGGCGAGCCCTGGGCTGTGAGTCCTTGGGCCGGCAGTGCAAGCCTCCAGAGACAAGCCCAGGTCTTGCCAGAAACTTCCACCCTCCCAGTGTCAACCCGACTGACCCATCTGCCTCATCAGTGACCCCTTGGGGCTGCACGCCTCTCCCACTGCAGGTCCTGGCACTGCTCCCCAGCACAGAGCTCCCCATCCCAGGTGGGGGTCGGGCGGTTCCCTGCCCTCCTTCCGCAGACCTCAGCTGAAACCTGAACCCTCTCCCCTCCACGCCCCGCAGCCTCTGCACTGCTCCCCGCGGGAATGCCGTTCTCCCTGGTTCACCGTTCCCTGCCCTCGGCTTGGCCATGAGTACATAGTAGGTGCTTAACACACTCGTGCAATGAACACACACAGCGGCGCAGGGCCCAGGGCAGCGCCTTCCCCACGTGCTCGGGGACACAAGGGCGTCCCTCCAAGTCTTGCTCAGGGTCCTCCCAGGGTCCCTGCCCAGCTCTGGGTCCTCACTGAGCACCTGGCGAGGGCAGAGTCCGGCATCCGTTGGCCTCGATCTCCGGAACACAGGCACACGGCCGTCTCAGCCAGCAACGAGAGCCACGAAACAAATCCACCCGGCTGACTCCCGAAGCCCTCGGACTGCGCTGCCACACGGACCTCCTGGACCCTCTCCGCCGCGGGGAAGACACCGCTCAGCCAGGACCAGGTGTGTAAAGAAACGGGACTTCCGTAGGGGCAGGCCGACTTCCCCTGCGGGGCCGAGGGAGGTGTGGGGAGGATTCAGCTGGGGGTGGGGGCAGAGGGGGGACGGACGCCTTTCTACCTGGGAAGGAAAAGCGCGCCCCCTCCTGATTGACAGTTAACAGCAGGGCATGGCGGACCGTCCCCAGGGCCCTGCCAGGAACGCTCTGGGTTCCCCAAACATGGGGTCTCTGAGCAGTGGGGCCCAGCCTCTGCCTCCAGCGACTGGAGACTCACCTCACCCACCCATATCCGCCGCGTTCTCCGTCTAGGCCCCGCCTCCCACTGCCCCTTCATCCGCACACCCTTTCACCGCCCCCTGCGGGCAGCAGGCGCGGCCTGGGGCTGGGGAACCGGGGTGCAGGCTCCGGAGCTGCCAGAGTTGCGAGGCGGGCTCGGGAGGGATCCAGGTTCCTCTGGCTGCGAAGTCCCTGGAGGCCGGGCCGGAGGGCTCCGCGCACGCAGCACTTTTTGGCCCGCGCGGCGCCCCCGTTGCCTCCACAGGGGCTGAAGAGGACGGGGCGGGCTGGACCAGGCTGGGCTCCGAGACGAGTCCGAGACGGGGGCCTGGGCCCGGGAGAGGGGCAGGGGCCGGACTCCCGCACCCGGAGTCTTTTGACCCCTGCAGACCCAGGCCCGGCCGGGCCGCCCCAAGAGAACGAACGCCACGGTGCTGGGCTCAGCCCACGCCAGACGGCGAGAGTCGCACCGAGGAGGAAGTTGAGGGCCGGGCCCGAGCGGGGCCCGGGGAAGGGGCGGGGCCGAGCGGGGCCCGGGGAGAGGGCGGGGCCGAGTGGGGCTCGGGGAAGGGGCGGGACCGAGTGGGGGCCGGGGAGGGGGCGGGGCCGAGTGGGGGCCGGGGAGGGGCCGGGTGCGGCCCGGGAGGGGGCGGGGCCGAGTGGGGGCCGGGGAGGGGCCGGGTGCGGCCCGGGAGGGGGCGGGGCCGAGTGGGGCCCGGGGAGGGGGCGGGGCTTCTCCGGGACCCGGGGAGGGGGCGGGGCTTCTCCGGGACCCGGGGAGGGGGCGGGACCGAGTGGGGCCCGGGGAGGGGGCGGGGCCGAGTGGGACCCGGGGAGGAGCCGGTGTGCCCGCCCTCCGTGACGCGCCGCGGCCCCCGCGCAAATAAGTGGGCGCGTCCGCGCGTGCGCGCGCGCGCGTCTCTCTCGTGGCGCGGTGTCCCGCGGTCTCCTCTGCAAATGGGCTCCGTGGCCTAGCGTCCCCGTCCCCGCCACCCGTGATCGTGCGCCGAGGCCCGCGAGGGGTTGCCGCCCAGGTGAGGGGCGCTGCGCGGCGCGCGGATGGGACGAGCAGGCTGGAGGAGCGGGGGGCGCTGGGCGCGGCCGGGGCTCCTCTCCTCTCCGCCTAGCAAGCACTGGGCGCGGGATCCCGGGCGGGCTCTTCCCGGGTCGGGCGGGTTGGGACGGCGCCTACCAGGTTCCTGGCGTCCGGGCCGGTGCCCCGCGCACAAAGCGCCTTTGTTCCACCCGCTCGGCCGGTTCGGGCTGGTTGGAGCCGCCCGCACCCCGCGCAGCGAAGGCGGTCCCGGGAGCTGTGGAGCCCCGCCTCGGTAAAGAACCCAGCGTGGCGGCTCCACCCGCTGGGGAGCGCCCTTCCTGAGGGAATCCCGCTGATCCGAGGGGCTCCCCGACCCCCATGCGCAGGTCCCACCAGCCAGCAAGCCAGAGCATGGCGGCCATCCCCTCCAGCGGCTCGCTCGTGGCCACCCACGACTACTACCGGCGTGAGTAGCCTCTGCCTCCCGCCCACGTAGATGCTCTGTTAGCGCCAGTGCCGCCCCCGTGCAGCCTGCGGAACCAGCGCTCGGCCTGAAGGCCGGTGGGCTGGGGGGGGCTCTGTGCCCCGCGTTGCTGACGGGACCTCTCCTCTCCAGGCCGCCTGGGTTCCACTTCCAGCAACAGCTCCTGCAGCAGTACCGAGTGCCCCGGGGAAGCCATTCCCCACCCCCCAGGTGAGTGCAGGACCGCTCCTCTCTCCCTCTGCCCCTCTCCCCAGGAGCTGGCAGCATCAAGACCCCACTTTGCTTCTCTCAGGTCTCCCCAAGGCTGACCCGGGTCACTGGTGGGCCAGCTTCTTTTTCGGGAAGTCCACCCTCCCGTTCATGGCCACGGTGTTGGAGTCCGCAGAGCACCCGGAACCCCCCCAGGCCTCCAGCAGCATGACCACCGGTGGCCTGGCTCGGGACGCCCCGAGGAAGCAGCCCGGCGGTCAGTCCAGCACAGCCAGCGCTGGACCCCCGTCCTGACCTGAGCGGTTACCACCAGCCCGAGGCCTGCGGAGGCGCTAGTCCACCAGAGCCCCTCCCCGCTCCCCGCCCCCCGACCCCTCCCCACCTCCCACTCCCCACCCTGTAGACCAGGCGGCTGCAGCAAGCAGACCTTCGCATCAACACAGCAGACACCAAATAGGAGTTAGGGCCCCGCTCTCTACCGCCCGGCCCTGGCACTCGCTAGCTTTCCTGACATCTGGAACTGTGCACCTGGCACCAAGCAGAAAATAAACTCCAAGCAGCCAGTACCCCGATGGTGTGTTACTGAACTGTGCGGCCCGAGGTTCCGTTTGAGTGTGAGAAATGGCTGAATCCCTTCTGACCTCACTCCCTGATGCAGGCTGGCCCTGCTCCCAGGCCTTCCTGGGCCTCCTCACTCTGTGAGGTCGCTGCTGGGACTGAGAAGGACGGGATTCGCCGCTGCTTCCGGGGACCCTTGGACAAGCAGGCCCCAGGGCAGCCACTGAGGTGGGCCCCTGTGTCACCTTCAGCCGGGGGGAAGGGAGCAGGGAGGGCTTGTCCTCTGAGGGATTCGGGGCCCTTCCCCGGAGCTGCGGGGGGAGTAGCCTCTGGCTGTGAGCTGGAAACCCTCACTCTGGAGGGACCTGGTGCCTGCTGGCGGGGTTTGGGCAGCTTCAGGGCTGTCTCCCAAGGGCCTCCCACGGGGGTGTTGCCCCAAGACAGGCTGAGGGGTAGCAGCTGCAGGCACCCTGGAGGGGTCTTCCTGCCACAGGCAGCCCAGCTTAAAGGTCAGAGGGTGCAGGAACTGGGAGGATGGCTGCGTTTTTCTGGCCTAGTACAGGCATGGAGTGCTGGAGCCCGGGAGTGCTGCAGTCCAGCAGGGGTGGGGGTCCACACACAGGAGCGCGTGGGCTGTGAGCTCAGTAGACTCCTCCATAACCAAGGTGGGTGGTGTCACCGCACCTCCAGGGGTCCACAGGGATTGACTCAGTTCTGTTGAGAGGCAGCTTAGTGAGCAGGTGGGAGTCGGTCAGATAGCTGGAGACTTGGTGTGTGGCCAGGGACATGATGAGGGGAGGGGCCGCCGTGGGGTGGGGAAGGGTAGGGCTCAGGAGTGGAGGGACCTCTCTGAGAAGGGGTGGGATTCAGTGGGGGAGGGGAGGGGCTCTGTGGGGAGAGGTGGGGATCAGTGGGTGCTCCCTGCCTGGTACCCTGCTTCACTGCACTATAAATAGCTGCACCCGTTGGTGGGAAGCTGGTGGGAAGGCATCTGGCTTGTGGCCTCTGATGGCTCAGCCTTTGTCCTGTCTGCAGGGTGGGGGCAGCCTCACCCAGCCATCCAAGCCAGTGGTCAGTGCTGAGGCTGGGTGGGGAGCCTCTGATGGACCCAGGAGTGGGAGGCTGCTCCCAATGGCAGTTGAGCTCCCTGCAGTCTTATCTTTTGCAGTGTCCAGATGAAGCCCACAGAGATCCTCTCCATGCACACACAGCTGTGAGGGTAGCAGGAGTTGGTGTTGAAGAGAGAGCCCAGCCACGCTCAGGTCCCCACCACATGTGGCCTGGGAGGGCTCTGCCCTTGGCTGAGCTGGAGGACTTGGGGTCAGAACCAAGGGTGGGTCCACCCTGCTCAGTTAGAAAGAAGCTGTGCCTGGTTTTTGGAGTTAGCGGGAAAGGGGCACTGCCCAGGAGCTGGTGTCTTGGAAGGGGCAGCTGGGAGGAGGGAGCAGTCAAGCCCCAGGCTGCCCAGGGCATTGTCCCCTGCCTCAGGTCAGGGGGCCCCTTGGCTGGAGGACCTCACGACCCTGGGAGTGTCCATGGCCTGCTCCTGGGAGCTGCATCCTCATCAGATTCTCTGTAGGGGGAGAAGTCATTTCTTTTCCTCTCCCATCACAAGCTTCATGGCTGAGACCTGTTAGAAACAAAATACTTTCTCAGTGCCACAAAGAAATAGCACTCGAACATTAATTTTCTCAGCAAGGCCATTTTTACTTCTATAGAAGGGTGCGTGGCCGGGCGCGGTGGCTCAAGCCTGTAATCCCAGCACTTTGGGAGGCCGAGGCGGGCGGATCACAAGGTCAGGAGATCGAGACCATCCTGGCTAACACGGTGAAACCCCGTCTCTACTAAAAAATACAAAAAACTAGCTGGGTGAGGTGGCGGGCGCCTGTAGTCCCAGCTACTCGGGAGGCTGAGGCAGGAGAATGACGGGAACCCGGGAGGCGGAGCTTGCAGTGAGCTGAGATCCGGCCACTGCACTCCAGCCTGGGTGACAGAGCGAGACTCCGTCTCAAAAAAAAAAAAAAAAAAGAAGGGTGCAACTCGCGGATGGAGCAATGGCGAGAGCACACCTAGACAAGGGAGGGGAAGGGGTTCTTATTCCTGACGCAGATATCCTATATTGCTGCGTCGTTCCCCTATTGGGTGGGGTTGGACCGCACACTCTAAGCTAATTCTGATTGGCTATTTTAAAGAGAGCAGGGGTGTGAGCCAGAGTGGTAGGGTGAGTAGTTTGGTAGGAAGGATAGTTAGGAACAGTTAGCTAAAGATGACTTAGGTCAGAGCAGGTGACCGGGGTGACTCAGGTCAAAGCAGGTGACCAGGGGTGACTCAGGTCAAAGCAGGTGACCAGGGGCCGGGTGTGGTGGCTCACGCCTGTAATCCCAGCACTTTGGGAGGATCACAAGGTCAGGAGATCGAGACCATCTTGGCGAACACAGTGAAACCCCGTCTCTACTAAAAATACAAAAAATTAGTCGGGCGTGGTGGCAGGCGCCTGTAGTCCCAGCTACTCGGGAGGCTGAGGCAGGAGAATGGCGTGAACCCAGGAGGCGGAGCTTGCAGTGAGCCGAGATCATGCCATGGCACTCCAGCCTGGGCGACAGAGTGACACTCCATCTCAAAAAAAAAGGTGACCAGGATGAGTCAGGACGAAGCAGGTGACCAGGGGAACAGATGTGAACTATTGATTAAAACTGGTGGAAAAGGTTGTTTACTGAAACCACGTGGAAGTTAAACTTTAAAATGGAGAACAAAGAACTGCACATACTGACACGCTAATTCCTCAAAGAGACATCTAGAACTTACTGTATCCAACAGACCCTTGAACAAAAGACAAATTAAGCTGGGGGCGGTGGCTCACACCTATATTCCCAACACTTTGGGAGGCTGAGGCGGTTGGATCACTAGATGCAGGAACTTCAAGACCAGCCTGGTGATAGTGACCAACATGGCAAAACCCCGTTTCTACGAAACACACAAAAAATTAGCCAGACGTGGTGGTGCATGCCCATAGTCCCAGCTACTGGGGAAGTTGAAGTGGGAGGATCCCCTGAGCCTGGGAGGCAGAGGCTGCAGTGAGCCAAGATTGCGCTACTGCACTCCAGCCTGGGTGTCAGAGAGCAAGACTCTGTCTTAAAAAAAAAAAAAAAAAAAAAGCTTACAAATGTATTTAATGCAAGTTCCATGTGATGTGGGCCCCTTCAAAACAAAGACCAAAGAAATGGGGGTCTGTATTTCACAATGGAGCAGGAGTGAGCGGAGGACGGAAGGGTGTGACTCTGGACTCTGACATCCCTTTCCTCTGGTTAGGGGCGGGACACCACGTGACGGTCTGCAGGGTGAGAGTCCGGGGAGTGGCCTTCCTGGGTTTTATGGCCTGCTTCAGGGAAGAAGGGCAGGGAGGCGAGAATGGCCTCAACAGTGAAATATTTATCTTTTTCTTCCTCCCCAATCCCTCCAGAATTCAGAATCTTGTTAGCAGATTTACGTAAGTTCAGTAAGAATCTGTTCTCCGGGCCGGGCGCGGTGGCTCAAGCCTGTAATCCCAGCACTTTGGGAGGCCGAGGCGGGCGGATCATGAGGTCAGGAGATCGAGACCATCCTGGCTAACACAGTGAAACCCCGTCTCTACTAAAAATACAAGAAAATTAGCCGGGCGTGGTGGCGGGCGCCTGTAGTCCCAGCTACCCGGGAGGCTGAGGCAGGAGAATGGCGTAAACCCGGGAGGCGGAGCTTGCAGTGAGCCGAGATCGCGCCACTGCACTCCAGCCTGGGGCACAGAGCAAGACTCCGTCTCAAAAAAAAAAAAAAAAAAAAAAAAGAATATGTTCTCCTTGTAATAGGGCACAATTGAAAACATTGGTTATATTACCAAGGCTCTGACTGGAATGTCCTATTTTCAGATATGACTAAAGGAGCTAGGGTTGACGGCATGGTCCAATAAAGCCCCTTGGAAAAAAGCTGGCCTGGTACCTCACATACGTGGTTCCCCAGATGAGTAAGGAATGTCAATTCCTTGGCAGCTCCCAGAATCTTAAGATACTTTTGGAGACCTCAAGAGGAGAGGAATTCCCCTAAATCTGTACTTATTGCAGGCAAAGTCTGATGGCAAGTCTTGGCGATGGCTTCCTAGCCTCAAGAGGTTTTTAAAAGCCCAATCTCAGATTCCTTATAAAAAGTTCCAGTAGGCCAGGTGCGGTGGCTCATGCCTGCAATCCCAGCACTTTGGGAGGCCGAAGCGGGCGGATCACGAGGTCAGGAGATCGAGACCATCCTGGCTAACACGGTGAAACCCTGTCTCTACTAAAAATACAAAAAATTAGCTGGGCGTGGTGGCGGGCGCCTATAGTCCCAGCTACTCGGGAGGCTGAGGCAGGAGAATGGTGTGAACCCGGGAGGCAAAGGTCACGCCACTACACTCCAGCCTGGGCAATAAGAGCAAAATTCCGTCTCAAAAAAAAAAAAAAAAAAGTTGTTGACTGCAGAGAGAAAAATTATGTTTTAAAATAAAACTATCGTGCCCCCGCTATTAGATTCTAGCCCAGTTCACTGTCTGGAGGTTTTGTCGCCCACCTGTGATCCAGACCAGGTCCTGAACTTCAGTTTCCTCCGATATCTGCCTACAGCTCACCAAACCATTCTTTCCATTTTTTCTTCCACCATTCCTCATGGAGTCACTGAAAATTAAAGCTGCTCTTTTTCTGAAGCCCTGTAAGCTGAAGCTGCCCTACTTGATACAGACTTCAGAGAAATCTGCCCAGCAACTCTCGTACAGATAGCTCTCATGCCCAGGCTGGGTCCCGAGGCAGGAGGATTGCTAGAGCCCAGGAGTTCGAGACCAGCCTGGTGAACATAGCACGACCCTGAATCTACAGAAATAAATAAAGGAATAAAATTAGCCAGGTGTGGTGGTGCATTCCTGTAGTCTCAGCTGTTCAGGAGGCTGAGGCAGGAGGATCACTTGAGCCTGGGGATTCAGGGCTGCAATGAGCTGTGTTCACGCCACTGCACTCCAGCCCAGGTGACAGAGCAAGACCCTGTCTTCAAAAATAAAATCAAAAATAAAAAATGGTTTCTTAAATCTGGAAAGCAAAATATGAAAGAACCATAATGTTTCAGACAAAAGTCATTAAACAGTAACATCCTCGTCAGTTCATTCATCCCCATGTCATTAGTTCTTGTTCTGGTTGATCTGGGACAGCACTTTCATGGACCTGCCAGGCTCCTCCTCCGAGTTCTGGAAATTCTTACCCAGTCCGAGGGTATGATCTGAACCAGAAACCTGTGCTTGCAGCACCTGTCAGAATCCTTCCCACGAATCTCTTTGAAGAAGAAACAATTTGGGACTAGCTGATTGCAAAGCTTTCAGAAAAAATAAAAGTAAGATAATAACTCTGAATGACCAAAGATTTAAGATAGCCATGACTCAGGGTCTGATGAGAGTTTATTATATTCATGACACAGTTGGCAAGGAAACTTGGTTATTTCTGTGGCGTACAGCATTTTAATGTAATAACCAAAATTACGACTGATAACATTGTACCAGATTTCTCGGAATAACATATGAGATAGGACATAGATCATAGGATAACATATCAGGTTTCTAGGAATTTTATAGAGTTTCTGCAACACTCATATCAAAAACAAACCCGTAAATAGAACCTCCAGAAGACTCAGTGTCACTTATTATTTCACAGGCTTTCCATCTAATGCAGCACATCAAATAAGCCTGATCAGTTTGACATCTCCCTTTCACAAGGCAGAAGACAAATCCTTTTGAGAAATCCTAGTACCTTTCTAGAAACTCCCAAAATTATTTTTCAAGGCTCACTGCAGCCTTGAACTCCCAGGCTCAAGTGATCCTCCCATCCCAGCCTCCCAAGTAGCTGGGACTACAGGCTCACACCACCATGCCTGGCTACGTTTTTTATTTTTGTTTTTATACAGATGGGGTTTCACTTTGCTGTCCAGGCTGATCTCAAACTCCTGGCTTCAAGTGATCCTCCCACCTCGGCCTCCCAAAGTGCTGGGATTACAGGGATGAGCCACCGCACCTGGCCTAAAAATACTTAATTTAGAATTTGACTCTAGGGAGTTGTCAAAAATGTCAAAAGGTAAAAACCCTTGATTAAATATGATCTTGGCTATCTAATCAAAGTGACAATGATTTCAAAAGGCAAATACAGTAGGTTCCATAGTTATGAGCCAAACTTAGCTGTTATAATGTTGAGAAGACAGTTTCCTCAAGTAACAAAAGACCTAATAAAAGACAACATGGGCCGGGTGTGGTGGCTCAAGCCTGTAATCCCAGCACTTTGGGAGGCCAAGACGGGTGGATCACTATGTCAGGAGATCGAGACCATCCCGGCTAACACGGTGAAACCCCATCTCTACTAAAAAATACAAAAAACTAGCCGGGCCAGGTGGCGGCGCCTGTAGTCCCAGCTACTCGGGAGGCTGAGGCAGGAGAATGGTGTGAACCCGGGAGGCAGAGCTTGCAGTGAGCCGAGATTGCGCCACTGCACTCCAGCCTGGGAGACAGCGAGACTCCGTCTCAAAAAAAAAAAAAAAAAGACAACATGAAGCACAAGAAATTATCTTAAAATTATCTTAAAACATAAAATTGTTGTTTCAGAGCCCAATTATTTAAAAGATAAAACTTTTTGTAATACCAAATTCTGGTTTTGCATCAGTATACTATTAACACTGAAGCTAATTTTAAAGAGAACTTTATCAATAACTTCAGTCAATCTTGGCCAGCTTTGACTACGCAAGGTAAGATTCATTTTCAAAGATTTGTTTTACGCAAACCTTTACCACTTTTTTTTTTAAACGTCTCCATCAGCTTTTCATTTTCCTCCTCCATCTTCTTTATCTCATTCCGGAAGAACCAGTCATTCTGCTTTAGTAGAGAATTAACAGAGTGACTACGGTCAATAATTCATTGTACGTGTTAAATAACTAAGAGTAGAATTGGATTGTTTGTAACAGAAAGAGAAGATGCCTGATGGAGCCGAGGGGTCTGCATGTACCTTGATGTGATTATTACACAGCGTACGGCTGGGTTGACGTGACTCGTGTACACCATAAATATATACACCTACTATGTACCCACAAAAATTAAATTTAAATAAAAAAAAAAAGAAATGGCCCAGACATTGAATATCTATTACTTAATTTAACTTAGAATAACTTTTATTTACTTACTTTTATTTTATTTTGAGACAGGGTCTCGCTCTGTTGCCCAGGCTGGAGTGCGGTGGTGCGATCACTGCAGCAGCCTCGACCTCCCAGTTTCAAGCCATCCTTTTGCCTTGGCCTCCAGAGTAGCTGGGACCATAGGCAGGTGCCACCACACCCGGCTAATTTTTTATTTTTATATTTTTTAAAGATGGGATATCTGGATCTCCTTATGTTGCCTAGGCTGGTCTCAAACTCCTGGGCTCAAGCAATCCTCCTGCCTTGACCTCCTAAAGTATAAAATAACTTTTAAGGCTGCAAATTACCAAAAAGATTTTAGAAACTGTTTATAAGTAGACAGAATTTATAAAACAATTATTGTTTAAAAGTTCATTTATGGCCGGGCGCGGTGGCTCAAGCCTGTAATCCCAGCACTCTGGGAGGCCGAGACGGGTGGATCACTACGTCAGGAGATCGAGACCATCCTGGCTAACACGGTGAAACCCCGTCTCTACTAAAAAATACAAAAAACTAGCCGGGCGAGGTGGCGGGCACCTGTAGTCCCAGCTACTTGGGAGGCTGAGGCAGGAGAATGGCGTAAACCCGGGAGGCAGAGCTTGCAGTGAGCTGAGATCCGGTCACTGCACTCCAGCCCGGGTGACAG
Organism: Chlorocebus sabaeus; assembly: GCF_047675955.1. Taxonomy (NCBI): domain Eukaryota; kingdom Metazoa; phylum Chordata; class Mammalia; order Primates; family Cercopithecidae; genus Chlorocebus; species Chlorocebus sabaeus. The sequence goes on along the minus strand of NC_132905.1, from coordinate 585,371 downwards.
AGTGAGACTCCGTCTCAAAAAAAAAAAAAAAAAAAGTTCATTTATATCGGGCATGGTGGCTCATGCCTGTGATCCCAACACTTTGGAGTCAGAGGTAGGAGGATCGCTTGAGCCCAGGAGTTGGAGGCTGCAGTGAGCTGCGACCAAACCACTGCACTTTAGCCTGGGCAATGGTGTCTCTAAAAACTAAAAATAAAAAATTTTGGCTGGGCGCGGTGGCTCAAGCCTGTAATCCCAGCACTTTGGGAGGCCGAGACGGGCGGATCACAAGGTCAGGAGATCAAGACCATCCTGGATAACATGGTGAAACCCCGTCTCTACTAAAAAATAGAAAAAACTAGCCGGGTGAGGTGGTGGGCGCCTGTAGTCCCAGCTACTTGGGAGGCTGAGGCAGGAGAATGGTGGGAACCCGGGAGGCGGAGCTTGCAGTGAGCCAAGATCGCACCACTGCACTCCAGCCTGGGCGACAGAGCGAGACTCCGTCTAAAAAAAAAAAAAAAAAAAAAAAAAAAAATTTGATTTAGGCTGGGTGTGGTGGCTCACACCTGTAATCCCAGCACTTTGGGAGGCCAAGGCGGGTGGATCACCTGAGGTCAGGAGTTGGAGACCAGCCTGGTCAACATGGCGAAATGTTGTCTCTACTAAAAACATAAAAATTAGCTGGATGTGGTGACAGGCGCCTGAAATCCCAGTTACTCAGGAGACTGAGGCAGGAGAATCGCTGGAACCTAGCAGGTGGAGGTTGCAGTGAGCCGAGATCATGCCACTGCACTCCAGCCTGGGCCAGAGAGCAAGACTCCTTCTCAAACAAAAAAGTATTTAGAAATGTATTTATAAACTCTTATACCACTTATATTCACCTAATTCACTTGTTCTTAACAATTATGATTGAACTGCTCATGAAGATTTCATGAGACATTAAACAAAACTGGCCATCATCGTGAGTTATTTTCCTTAGTGACCACAAATATCAAAAACATCACAGAAGCAAAGAAATTAGGGCCGGACGCAGTGGCTCACGCCTGTAATCCCAGCACTTTGGGAGGCCAAGGCGGGCGGATCACGAGGTCAGGAGATCGAGACCATCCTGGCTAACACAGTGAAACCCCATCTCTACTAAAAATACAAAAAATTAGCGGATGTGGTGGTGGAGCCTGTAGTCCCAGCTACCCGGGAGGTTGAGGCAGGAGAATGGTGTGAACCCGGGAGGCCGAGCTTGCAGTGAGCCGAGATAGTGCCACTGCACTCCAGCCTGGGGAACAGAGCAAGACTCCATCTCAAAAAAAAAAGAAACTAAAAAGAAAAGCATGGTATTCTCGCTCCTCTTTCCCCTCTGCTCCTCCCCGCACCCTCCTCCTCCCACAGCTGACCTGCATTAGCAATTCATTTTTACTGTGTATTCTGCTCTTAGTTTGGGTTTATAGTTTTATGATCTTAAAGACTGAGTGGTGGTAACATAAACTTGTTTTACTACTAAGCCCAGACCAAAACAAATTATACCTGCATTGTATTTAATGCTGACAATTCTGAAGCCATTCCTTTTTTAATTTTACCAACATTCTTAAAACTAGTTTTATTTACCAAAGATTATCCCAGATCACAAACACTTATTTTAAAAACTTGGCGCCGGGCGCAGTGGCTCACGCCTGTAATCCCAGCACTTTGAGAGGCCAAGGCGGGCGGATCACAAGGTCAGGAGATCGAGACCATCCTGGCTAACACGGTGAAACCCCATCTCTACTAAAAAATACAAAAAAATTAGCCAGGCATGGTGGTGCGGGCGCCTGTAGTCCCAGCTACTCGGAAGCTGAGGCAGGAGAATAGCGTGAACCCGGGAGGCAGAGCTTGCAGTGAGCCGAGATCAGGCCACTGCACTCCAGCCTGGGTGACAAAGCGAGACTCCGTCTCAAAAAAAAAAAAAAAAAATGTGGCTTAGTTTCTATATTTCTCAGATTTTAGGAATATTTTGTTTACATAAGTACTTGTTTATCTGTAAGCCAAACTGAATATAACTTTTTAAAGATATTTTATAAATTAATTTGGTAATACCATCTGAGAAAATCACGAATACATAATATAAACACATATATACATAAAGAATACACAAACAGATACAAAACAGATCTTACAGCTATTGTTTTAGAATTTTTATTCTCAAGTCGGTAAAACATAGGTGTCTCTTCAATTTTTTTTTGTTTTTTGAGACAGGGTCTCCAAGCTGGAGTTCAGTGGTGCAATCACAGCTCACTGCAGCCTCGACCTCCTGGGCTCGAGGGATCCTCCTGCCTCAGCCTCATGAGTAGCTGGGACTACAGGTGAACGCCACCACGCCTGGCTAATTTTTTTTTTTTTTTTTTTTGCGGGGGGTAGAGATGGGGTCTGTCTCTGCTGCCTAAGCTGGTCTTTCCTCATATTTCTCTCCAAGGTGTGTTTCTGGCCAAAATGAGACAAGTTAAGATTCCTCACTCAGATGGCTAAAGCTGTTTACTAATATTTGTGGAAAAGACTTCTAAGATTTTTTATTTGCCCAGTTTTCAATAAGTTTTTTTCCCCCCGAGGACAGTCATCTCCCTGAAGTTTGTATTTTCAAAAAGAAGATTCAGTTTTTAGAAGAGACGAGGTAGAAAATTTACATCTCGAAGGGACAGAGAAAAACCTGTGTTCTCAGAAGAAGTCAGGGACATGTTTAAGGTCAGAGGCCATCCTTGAGGAGGCCGTGGACTGGCTTTCCAGGAGCCAGTGGGAGAGCTCCAGGAGCCGCAGCCTAGCTCAGCCTTGCCAGCCTCAGGCAGTTGCTTCTTGGGAGCAGGAAGCCCTGAAGTCCCGGTGCCAGGGCCCGTGTGGGAAGGGGGAGTTCTGGTTGGGGGAGACAAGGTTGTCAGAGCCACGCAGAAAGAGGACATGGCGAGGACTGGAGCGGGCAGACAGGAGAACAGAGCTGGCAAAAGGAGGAAGGAGGAGTGAAAGCAGTTGGAGAGAAGAGGCTCAGAGGAGTGGCCATCGGAAGCTCCCATGGGCGCCAGGAAGGTCCAGCAGGGAGTGGGCAGAGCTGGCAGAGCCAACGCCCCCAGGGCTTCCAGAAGAGTTTCCTGTGACCGAGAAGCTGGAGAAGCAGGAGCCAGTGAGAGAAGAGAGAGGCCTTGGGGCTGGGCACGGTGGCTCACGCCTGTAATCCCAACCCTTTGGGAGGCTGAGGTGGGCGGATCACCTGAGGTCAGGAGTTTGAAACCAGCGTGGCCAACATGGTGAAACCCCATCTCTACTAAAAATACAAAAATTAGGCAGGCGTGGTGGCGGGTGCTTGTAATCCAGCTACTCGGGAAGCTGAGGCAGGAGAATGGCTTGAACCCAGGAGGCGGAGATTACAGTGACCTGAGATCGTGCCACTGCACTCCAGTTTGGGTGACAGCAAGACTGTCTCAAAACAAACAACAAACAAAGATTATATATATGACCTATAAGTTTCTCATTAAGTCAACTTTTGACCAGAAAACTTTTTTTTTTTAATCCTTTCAAATATCCTATTATCCTATTTCTGCTGGAAGAAACAGTAAGTGTTATTTGTGGCCATGCTGAACTCTTTTTTGTTCTACCTTTTTTTTTTTTTTTTTTTAGACGGAGTCTCGCTCTGTCGCCCAGGCTGGAGTGCAGTGGCGTGGTCTCGGCTCACTGCAAGCTCCGCCTCCCGGGTTCACGCCATTCTCCTGCCTCAGTCTCCTGAGTAGCTGGGACCACAGGCGCCGCCACCACACTCGGCTAAATTTTGTATTTTTAGTAGAGATGGGGTTTCACCGTGTTAGCCAGGATGGTCTCGATCTCCTGACCTCGTGATTCACCCGCCTCGGCCTCCCAAAGTGCTGGGATTAGAGGCGTGAGCCACCGTGCCCAGCCTGTTCTTCTTTTAAACAAAAAAGACTTTCAGGTGAGTCAAAACCAAAACCAATCAGCTTTTTATGACTTAATCATGGATGAAAGAGACACCTTCAAAAGCAGGTGCAAAGGAGGCAGCCCCCCAGCCCGGAACCGCCCCACAGACAGCAGAGAAGGGTCCTTCTCAGGGCAGGAGTCAGAAGTGCTTTTCAGCACTGACCCAGCAACAAAGGTGGAGGCGGGAAAAGCCCCTCGTGGATGGGGAACCTCTTGTTACAAACCCCCTAAGAGCTGGCGCCTTGGGCAGTGATGCTCGGGCTGGCGGAAACTAGGGAGAGAGTTCTCACTGGTCACAAAGCCAGGCTCTCGAGGTACAAGACAAACAGGAAAGAAACACCTGTCCCCGGGAGGAAAGCACCTGTGGGCACCAAAACCAAATTTACACAAGAGTCGCGAGCCGTACGAATGACTTTCTCCTGCCAAGCTGAGCTGGGAAAAGCAGGGGCAAGACGTGTTTGCCTCCCACCCTCAGCCAGGTACTGCAGACAGACATCCAGAGAGCAGGCTGTGGTCAGAATCCCCTCTGACCTCGGCTGGCTTCGTGTCAGTCTCCCGGGATCTCACCTGCAGGCTCCGGAGCAGGCTGCCTGTCAGCAGCTGAGACCCAAGGCACACACGACGGAGGAACGAGAGCACACGCGTGTATAGGACGCGGGCACTCCACATTTCACACGACGGAGGAACAAGCGCACACGCGTGTATGGGACGCGGGCACTCCACGTTTCACACGACGGAGGAACAAGCACACACGCGTGTATGGGACGCGGGCACTCCACGTTTCACACGACGGAGGAACGAGAGCACACGCGTGTGTGGGACGCGGGCACTCCACGTTTATGAACCTTTCCTGCACCCATCACCTCAGTAAACCCTAGGGTGGCGCGTGGGCCTTGACCCCAGGTGCAGGCCCTCTGCCCAGGGCCCTCCTCAGCAGGGCCCGGCTGTGCCCGCTCCACAGCAGCTCAGGTCGGGTTCTCGTAGCTGGTGAAGCTGGAAATCCTCTCCCGAAGGGCCTTGAAGCAGGGTCTCTGCTCAGGGTCCCTGCACCAGCATGTCAGCATCAGCTTGTGCACGCTAGGCGGGCACTCCAGAGGGCAGGGCATGCGGTAGCCGGCATCCACCCTCAGGAAGGCCTCGTGGTTGGACATGCCTGCGGCCGACAGGGATGAGAAGAGCTGGGGCCCACCTGTCCACCTTCCCCAGGAAGCCATACCAGCCACCCACTGCACCTCCCTGGGGCCTTCCCCGCAGCCTCAGCGGCTGTGCCTTGGCACCACCCAGCACACTGTCCGCTGCTAACACCTCCCTCTGGATGGGGCTCCAACGGGCAGCTCCCGGCACTGGCCTGGGTGCTCAGAGAATGGTGCAGGTGTGGAGTTCAGGTGATGGCTGGCAGCAGAGGGCCCTGCAGCCCGTGGGGGAAGCACCCACCACCATCCCTGCTGGCCACCCAGGACCTCCCCCACTCTGTCTCCCACGCCCAGTCAGGGACACTGGGGGCAGTACCTGGGTAGGGCACCTGACCCCTGCTGAAAATCTCGTGCAGGAGAACCCCAAAGGACCACACGTCGGATTTGGTGGAGTAATGGCCTCGGGAGAGCGCTTCGGGGGCCGTCCACTTGTAGGGGATGTTGCAGTCATGGGAGAGGTAGACGTCCTCCTGCAATCAGGCTGCGCTGAGTGGGCCGCGGGGGACTGCCTGTGCCCTGCCCCCGAAGCATGACGGGCACAGTGGCCGCACTGCCCCAGCACGCACGCACGGCCGCTGCAGCTAAGACCGCACCAGGGCCTGACCACCTTCAGGAGCCCAGCTTCCCCTGGGATTCCAGGTGCGTGGGGATGAGAAGGCCCGGGGTCAGGGAACTGGGAGGCTCCCAGGCCGTCAGAGGGGCCCAGGACTGGGCCAGTGAACGAGGCAGCGGTTGCATGGTGGGCCCTGCTGTGTGCGCCTTTCGGAATGGGGTCCCCACCGGACTCACGGTGGCTTCCCACCTCCCTGCTCAGCCTGGGCTCCCGAGGGCAGAGGCCACATCCTGCTCCCAGCCGAGTCCCCAGCTCCACACACAGGAAGCCCCCGAGCCTTCCGGCCACGCCCTCCGGGGGCCCTACCTTGATGAGCCTGGCTAGCCCAAAGTCCCCAACTTTGCAGAGGGTGTTTTCCCCGACAAGGATGTTCCTGGCGGCCAGGTCCCGGTGGATGTAATTCTGAGACTCCAGGTAACACATGCCCTCAGCCACCTGCCAGGCTATGTCCAGCAGCTCCGAAATGGGCAGGACTTTCTTATCAGAATCTGCAGAGGCGAGTGGAGCCTGGGGTCAGCTGAGCCAGCTCCGGTAGGGACTGGGTGGGGAGGCTGGGCTGTGTCTCATCTGCCTCCAGGCTCTGCGGCCTCAGAGGAGGGGCCGGGTCAAAGGGCAGCTGGCCTGGTTGAAAATTGGAACTGCAGGTCAGCCACCGCCCTTGTGGAAGGCAAACTGTGTGTCAAGAACCAAGGAGCAAGCCAAGCGCGGTGGCTCACACCTGTAATCCCAGCACTTTGGGAGGCTGAGGCAGGTGGATCACGAGGTCAGGAGATCGAGACCATCCTGGTGAACACAGTGAAACACCATCTGTACTAAAAATACAAAAAATTAGCCGGGCGTGGTGGTGGCGCCTGTAGTCCCATCTACTCGGGAGGCTGAGGCAGGAGAATGGTGTGAACCTGGGAGGCGGAGCTTGCAGTGAGCCGAGACCACGCCACTGCACTCCAGCCTGGATGATAGAGTGAGACTCCGTCTCAGAAAAAAAAAAAAAAAAAAAAGAACCAAGGAGCGGTTCCTAGTGGCCTAGCCCAGCGATTTCCTTTCTGGAAGTTTGCTATGACGCGGGAGGAGCTCGACGCGGAAGGACCAGCGAAGAAGCTCATGACTGCGTGATGTAGGCGGCGGGAACTCGAGCAGGAGAATGGCTGAGTGACAGCAGCGTGCGGCCTGGTGGTGCCTGTTACCCGCGTTCCATCCCGGAGGACCCTGAAGGGTGTGGGGACCGTCTGAGATGATCACAGAGCCTTTCACTCAGAGCTCAAACGTGAGTGGTGCCTCATTGTAGCTCTCCTCAGACACACACGGCATTTTTCCTCCACCACAACGCTCCCTCCCATTCTAACATCGGAATCCAAACTGCGTCTTCACACACGGGCATCTCAATTCCCTGGCAGCGATTGTCTTTGATTTTGGTGATAAAGGAAATAATGGAACTTAGAGACGATGAAGTCTTTGAGCCAATGCGATCTGTGTGTCTGTGTGTGTCTGTGTGTGTCTGTGTGTGTGTGTCTGTGTGATCTGTGTCTGTGTGTCTGTGTGTGTCTGTGTGTGCCTGGTGTGTCCGTGTGATCTGTGTCTGTGTGTCTGTGTGTGTCCGTGTGATCTGTGTGTCTTGTTTGTGTGTCTGTGTGTGCATGTGTGTCTGTGTCTACATGTGTGTCTGTGTGTGTGCGTGTGTCTGTGTGTGTCTGTGTGTGTGCATGTGTCTGTGTGTGTCTGTGTGCATGTGTGTCTGTGTGTGTGCATGTGTCTCTGTGAGCGTTTGTCTAGGTGTCTGCGTGTGTGTGTCTGTGTGTGTCTGCGTGTGTGTGTGTGCATGCAGACGTGGGGGTGTGTGTGCACTTTATTTCCTCATGCACCCCCTCTACCTCCAGCGAAAGCCCCGGCCTGTGCCACTCACCACGAAGCAGCTCCAGCAGGCTGCCCTTGACCATGAGCTCCGTGATGATGTACACAGGGTCCCCCACGGACACCACAGCGTACAGTGCCAGGATGTGTTTGTGCCGCAGCTTCTTCATGGCCTGGATCTCCGACTGCAGCGTCTGCTGGTGCAGGAGGTTGTCTGCGGGGATGGGTGGCCTTGGCGGGTGCAGCCCCTGACCCTCCCCTGGCCCCAAGGAAGAGGCCAAGGCAAGGCTCTGCCCACACACTCAGCAGCTGTGCAGAACACACGGACCTCCTGCCCCCAACAGGGCACCTGGCTCCCGAGGCCACGAAATGGTGGACACAGCCGGCCCCACAAGCCCCCAGCCTGGCGTACCCATGGGGCCGTGGTGGCCCCCCGATGTCTTCCTGCCCCCGGCCCAGACCTCTGACGTGGAGGCCCAACCTCTGCTGGGGCCCAGGCAATTTCCAGGGAAGCTTTTCTTTTTGAGAGGGAGTCTCGCTCTGTCGCCCAGGCTGGAGTGCAGTGGCGCCATCTCGGCTCACTGCAAGCTCCGCCTCCCGGGTTCACGCCATTCTCCTGCCTCAGCCTCCCAAGTAGCTGGGATTACAGGCGCCGCCACCACGCCCGGCTAATTTTTTTGTATTTTTAATAGAGACAGGGTTTCCCCATGTTGGCCAGGCTGGTCTCAAACTCCTGACCTCGTGATTCGCCCACCTCGGCCTCCCAAAGTGCTGGGATTACAGGTGTGAGCCACTGTGCCGGGCCTAACATTTTCTTTTACAATAAATGTATTTAGGTAAAAACTTAGGTGCAATTGAAAGGGAACCACTTCCGCATGGATGCTGTGGGTGCTGCGTGGGGCTCGAGGCCGGAGGTCCCTGTTGGCGGGGCGGGAGGGTGGCCCAGGGCGGGCACGGGGCCACAAAGAGCCCTGACCGGGGCTCACTCACCTCGAGAAATCACCTTAATGGCCACCTGGACCCGGTCTTTCCAGAGCCCCTCGAAGACCTCCCCAAAGTAGCCAGACCCCAGCTTCCTGCAGATCGTGAACTCCTCCCTCGGCCTCTCCCAGTCATCCCAGTGGGGCAGGGGCTCAGGCTCATGCTGGAGGGAGAGTCGGGGACACAGGGCAGAGGGGCTCATCCTTCAGTAACTGCCAGTCTGAAGCCAGCGCAGGGAGCCTGGATTTAGCCTCATATTTAGGGCCATGTTCAGCTTGGGTTGGGGGTTTCTGAGTGTCTGACACGAGGCTGGACTCTCCCGGTGGCTGCCCCAAGCCCAGCACAAAACACCCGGAGAGACTGAAGCCAGGACCCTGCAGAGTGCAGCTGGCCTCTCCGAGAGTGGCCAGGCCCAGGGGTGGTCTCCTGGCCCCACCCCCAACTCAGGCAAACACCTGTGTTCTGCAGAACCACGAGCTTGCCTCCAGCCGGCCACAGCTCAGTGAGTCAGGACCCCTCCCATGCTGCCTGGCCAACCTCTCCCAGTAGGAAACGCCAGCCTGTGACCCCTCAGCCTGACCCTGTACGACCAAGTCAGGGCGAAGCGGCTACCTTCCGGCAGGGCGCGGCCAGCCGTAGGCCGTGGGACAGGCTCTGGGCCCTGTGGTAGTTCACAAGCTCGGACAGGCTGGGGAAGGACACCGCCTCGTTCAGGTGCAGCTGGCCCCCGGCTCGCCACCAGATCTTGTAGTGCCGCACAGCCTGCGTGTCCCGCACTGGGAGGGAGAGCGTGAGCGGTGTTACCACCCCGCTCCAACGCCTCCCTGCGCGTCCCCAGCCCTGCTGGCCACACCTGCTCAGAGCTTCTGGGTCCCCGTAGTTGCTGTTGGTGCTTCCTCAGTACCCACCCCTGCGTCCCCTCCCTTGAAACAGCTCCCTCCTGCCCTGCCTGCTCTGGCCAAGCTCTCTGGCCCCTCCTGCCCCCGTGCCAGGCAGCCCATGGCCTCTGCCTGGATGGCAGCTGCCTGAAATCCCAGCCACACTGAGATCCTCAGGGGCAAGAATGGGGTTTCTTCGCGCCTCGTGCACCCCGGACTCAGGGTCTCATGCTGGACCAGGTTCCCACAGGTGCCAGGACCTCCCATGAGTGCCTCAGGCAGGGCTGGCTGGAGAAGCCCCTGCCCTCCCGGGGAGGGGCCCTGCCCCACGACTGCCCTAGGCCCCAGGGAGGAGCGGGCCAGGTGGGCGGAGGGGATGGTGGCTCCCTGGAGAGGAGCCCATGTCCCCAGTCACAGCCCGAGGGAGCCGGGTTCACCACGTGAATGGGAGGGCTTAGAGCAAGGAGCCCCCGCAGGCTCGGAGGCCGGCCGCACCTGACAGGACGTAGTCGGCGCCTGGCTTCTCGCTGACCCTGATCAAGAAGGTGCCGGCGGCGTTGCCCTCGGCCTGCAGCCGATGCACAGCTTCTGAGCGGGAGATGCAGCCAAAGAACCACCTGCAGGGGAGGAGTAGTCTGAGCCCGCGCGGACCTGGGCCCACCCCACACGGACCCCCCGCGGGCCCCAGTCTGCCTTGCCTGCCACCTTAAGCTCCCAGCCCTGACCACAGCTGCTCTTGGGAGCTGTCGCTGACCCAGACGCCCTAAATGTCCCAAATTGCCAGGACAGGCCCCTGAGGACCCAGCGGGGGGAGGGGCAGGCTTGACCACACCCTGCCCTGAGAGGCCCGTGTCTAAGGGTCAGAGCCTAGGGTGGAGTTGGGGAGGGCACCTGAGCAGTAGGGCTGCCCAGAGCTGCCTGCACACACACCCATGTGTGACACGTACACACATGCACTCACACAGTTGCATGCCCCCACACATGCGCATGGTTCACCCGCACACCGAACACACACACACACATGCATGTGGGCTACCCCCACACAGGCACATGGTTCACCCGCACACTGAACACACACACGCATGCGGGCTCACTTGCCCACAGTCACTCACACACACACACACAGTCACTCACACACACACACAGTCACTCACACACACACACACAGTCACACAAACACAGTCACTCACACACACAGTCACACACACAGTCACACACACACAGTCACACACACACAGTCACTCACAGTCACACACACACAGTCACACACAGTCACACACACACCACACACACAGTCACACACACAGTCACACACACACAGTCACTCACACACACAGTCACACACACACAGTCACTCACACACAGAGTCACTCACACACACAGTCACACACAGTCTCACACACACACAGTCACACACACACACAGTCACACAGTCACACACACACACAGTCACACACACACACACAGTCACTCACACACACACAGTCACTCACACACACAGTCACTCACACAGTCACACACACACACAGTCACACACACAGAGTCACTCACACACACACACACACACACAGTCTCACACACACACACACACACAGTCACTCACAGACACTAACTCCCGGATGCAGGGTGTGGGCCAGCCCTGGACTGTGGACTTCCAGGTGGAGATCACAGAAGCTCCAGGTGACCTGTGCCCAGCCCTTTGTCTCTCTGACTCCCTTGGGCCACTGGAACACGGACCCCAGATGAAGACCACCGCCCAGCATGGAACCCCTGGGGTCTACCTCCGCTTCTGCACAGCTGGGAGCACTGCCCCACTCACCCCTCCAATCACCTGGCCTCCTTCCCACTCCTCACCTGGGCAAGTTCTCAGGGCCTCAGGGTCTTTGCATCTGGGAGCTGACCAGCCTCTGGCCAGACCCTATCCCTGCACCCCTGCTCCCTAACGAGGTGGTGGGTCTGGATGTGACACAGGGGTTTCCGCCATGGGCCCCTGCCCAATGGCCTCTTTACAGCCTCCCCTGCTTGTTGCTTGGGTCCCCCAGGAATTAACCCTACACAGCCCATGATTCATGCACGCACACAGTAGGTACCCAATCAATGATGAGAAAAGCGGGATCTCAGGAGTGTGATTCGTAGAAACCCCTCCCCCAGACCCTCCCCAGCCTGAGCTCCGAGCAGCCATGGAAGCCGAGGCCAGACCACACCAGCTGCCGTCTGGTTCCTCGCAGGGCACAACAGGCAGGAAGTGTGCCTGGCAGCCGGCCTGCTCCCCTAACTAGGTCGCGTGTCTGGTTCTGACAGTTTGGAAACTGAGCAAGCTTCGTTCCCCCAAAGGCCCTGGAACGCCCCAACAGACCTTGTCACTGGCCACCGGACCCCCAGAAGTCCACCCTGGACCTCTGTCCTCCCTGGGTCCTGGGAGAGCAGTGTCCACCACCGAGCTGTGACAAGGATGAGCCCAAGGGAGGGGCCATGTCCTCTGAGCCCCCTGCTCCAACTCCTGTAGCGACAGTCCTGTGGGCACTCCCAGGTGCCAGCACATGGGGCCTGGAGCGAGGACCAAGTGGGATGCCCAGCCTGGACTTCGGGGTACAGGAAGATGGAGCCGGGGTCCCCACCTTCCTGGGCCTCCCTGGGGCCAGCCCAGAGCCCTGTCCCTCCCTTGTGCCTAGAGGGTGGCCTGCGCCAAAGCTCCCAGGAGCTCAGGACACGCACGGTTCCGACTCCACGGTCTCCCTCTCGGCCAGGTAGCTGTGGGGCACATAGCCCTGGGCCACGGCCCCACCCGCCTCGTCCAGCAGCGTGGCCCACCACCACTGCTCCTCCTTCCTGGCCACGTGGAAGACGTCCCCCGCTCGGAAGCTCAGCTCCTCGTCCGTCCGGGCCTTGAAGTCCCAGAGGCCCACATACTTGGGGCCCAGGTGAGCCTGGTCCCGGGACGCCATGGCTGGCGCAGTGGCAGGACCAGGCTGTGGCCCAGCTGGAGCACCTAGGGCTGGGCGTGGCAGGCAGGCGGTCCCACTTCCTCGTGACAGGCAGGGAAGCAGCCACACCCAGCACCCACAGGCGCTCGAGAGCACCCCAGCTCCTCCTGAGGGCCCAGCCGGCCCCACAAGTCCTCACGCCCCCCGGGGCCCATCTGGGCACTTAGTGCCCCCGCCACGGGAACCTGCTGGGCAAGCAGCCACAGGGCCGCCTGAGCACAGACGAGGGAGGGAGGAGTACTCCCCAGCTGGGACTTCTCGGGGGTCCAACCTGTGGACACTCAGGCACTCAGGGAACCCAAGGGCCCCCTTGGGAATGAGCCTTGCAGCCTGAAGGCAGGAAGGTGAGGGCTGCAGGTGCTGCCTTCCCAACCCTCAGAGCTGTGGGGGCACAGGTGGGGGCTTCTCTCCCCACTTCTGGAAGCTTCTCCTCCGCCCGTTGGTGCCTCCCCTCACCCAGCCCCAGACTCCACCCCGGAGCACGGGGCCCAATGCCAGGAGCTGCTGTGGGCGGGCATCCTGAGACCCGCCTCATGGGCAGGCCCGCCCTCGGGTAAGGGCCAAGCAGGGAAGACGGATTGGAGTCAGGGCAGTGACAGCTGTGTGGGTCGGCCGGGAGGACTTCCCGGAAGAGGAGGGCCCGAGGGTTTTGGGGATCCCTGGGGAGGCAGAGCCAGGGGCACCCGCAGCTGAAGAAACGGGCATTGCCTTCCTCCACACGGACGCCAGGGGGCAGGGAAGGACCGTGAGTGTGGCCTGGAAGCGCCCACAGCGCTGGGGCCCGGGGTGCAGCTCCCTCCCAGGCAGCTCCTCCAGCCTCCAGCCTCTGCCGCCTCCTGCCCAGCCCTGTGACCCTTGCTCCCTTCCAGCTCACCTCCCCTCTCCCCACCCATGCCTGAGTGAGCCCTGGCGTGACCCTCACCTGCACCCAAAGGCCGCCTGCCCCCCAGCCCCTGAGACTCAAGACACCCCCTCCCCAGGAACCCCTGCCCGCCCCACCCTCCCGCTGACCCTCCTGTGTCCACCAGGGGCTCCAACGCAGGGGCCTGGATCGGCAGCCTCAGGGGGTAGGAAGGGGTGAGGAGGGAAATTCAAAGTCTGCAAGGAATGGCAGGGAAAGTCCTAAACTCTGCGTATTTGAACTTTTATTTTTATTGCAAAGAGAAATAATGGAACCTTCCGCTCATTGTTTGGAGATTAAGAACAATAATTATTTAACAGGTTCATAGATTTCTGGGCAGCCCAGCTCAGGGCTGACCAAGGTAGGGAGGGGCAGCGGGGTGCCGGGCTGGGCAGTGTCCCTCAGGCCCTGCCAGCTCTGCCGGGGGTCAGTCGGGAGAGATGCAGGGGGAGGGGTGGAGATGGGGCATGCCGGAGGAGGGCGCTGGGGCATCTGCCCAGGCAACATCCCTCAGAGCCCACCAGCTCTGCCACCGCCCGGGTGTCCTCGAGCCTTGGGCCTCTGGGCCGTGAGTCTGTGTCCAGGAAGCCTCGAGTGTCCCTGAGTTCGGATGTGCAGGACTTTCAGTCTAAGCCACACCAGGAGGCAGGAACGTCCCTGGCCCCTCCCCGATATCCAGGAGCACCAAACCTGTTCAGCTGGTGGCTGGTGAGATGCCTGGGAGGGCACAGATGCCACAGACACACCTGGTCCCCTTAATCCCAGTGGCGGCCACAGAAAGCACAGAGAGCAAGGCCTTCTGTGCCAGAGGAGCCCCCAGGCTGCGGTGCTGGGGACGTGCCAAAATCGGAAGCTCAGCTCAAGGCCTCAGTGGGCCCAGGTACCAGAGCCAGCCCTTCCCCTACGTTCTCCCACGCAGATGGAACTGGGCAGCTGGCCAGGGTCCCAAACGGCTCAGAGAAAGCCTCTTGCCCCCACCATCTGCAGGGGTTCTGGTTCCTGCTGCTTCCCTCTGCTTGGCCTTGTTCTTCCTGCTCACGGGCCCCAGGAAGCCCCTGCACTGCCTCCGTTCTCTGAGCCTCCGAGTGGCCTCTTCCCTCCCTGGGGCCACTTACCTTTGCACATGGGAGTCTCATCTCTTAGCTGCCTCCCGAGTCAGGCTTTGGCCTGTGGACAGTGGCCATCAGCGCATTGGCTCGGCAGGTGCAAAGCTGATCCTAACTCTAGGGAACAAGGAACTCAGTCAGGCCTGAACTTGTCTCCAAACTTTCTGTCCCCGAAAGCCTTCTGGGGCACAACTGCCAACCTGGGCTCCCAGGAGGGTGGGGGGCAGGGTCTCCGGGGACGCCAAACAGACCCCGCCGGCCCCCTTGCTTCTGATTTCACAAAGACCTGAGCAGAAGCCTCCCTGAGCCAGACATGGGGTGAGCGAGGACCGACCCTGCACATCCCTGCCCCCTCCTGCCTCGGTGGCCGCCAAGGACTCACACCCAGAGGTTTCCTGAGCCAGCTGCTGCCCAGCACACCACGGTATCTACCTCTGACTCCCCGACCCACCCTGCCTGATCCTGAACAGCCAGAAGACTCCAAGTCCCCCAGGGCCCAACCTGAGGCCCCTGGAAATAGCCTCCAAGGGCAGCTCCCAGGCCACCAAGCGTCCCGGCCCCCCCTTCCTGTGCCCCCTGGAACCCGCCCAGGGAGATGGAATTGGCAGCTCAGGCAGCTCCCGCCAATGCCCTTGGGGTTCACACTGTCTGGGCAGCGTGATGTCCTGGGCTGGGGGTCTGGGCCGCACAGGGGCCGCTCCAACCTGCATTTTCTAGCCACGTGGACTCCCGTGCTCCAGCTCCTGGGTCTGAGTTTGGGGGCTGAGCCTGTGTGTGATGTGAGCCTGTGCATGTGTCTGCGTGGGTCAGTCCCAGCTTACTGAGTGCCGTGTGCATGAGTGGGTCTGCGCACAGGCCGCCAGCTGTCTGTGAGGGGCTGGTGATGGTGCTTCCCCGTGCCTACACACCACGCACACAGTGGGGTCAACACCGTGGTCTGCCTGGGAGCCAGCACTGGTCACTTCCACAAACCCAAGATGGGACTGGGGAGAGAACTGGGCCTTTGGCTCTTGACCCTGGGAGGGAGTCCAGGGGACCCGGACAAGAGAAACACTGGGCTCGGGGTCCCCGCCTAGAGCCTCCGAGGCCTCTCCCCACCTTCCTGTGCTGTTGTCTCTCTTGAGACGCCAGGGACACGTGTCACACTGCACAGAGAACGTGAGCCCTCCACCGTCTGCACATGTTTGCCTGGTGCACAAACATGTGTGCACGCCAGGACCTGAGGCCCACGGCCACGTGTCTGCCTGGTGCACAAATGCATGTGCACGCTGGTGCCTGAGGCCCATAGCCAGAGGCTCCTCGGTCCGGCCGACCAGCATCCCTTCGAGTTGACGCTCTGCAGGGAGGAGGGGTTGGCCTGGTGGAGCCCGGAGCCCTGAGTCACGTGAGGACCCGGGGAAGGCATCTGTGGATGGCGTGCAGCTTCTCCCACAGCGTGGCGAAGGAGGGCCGTTCCTCGGGGCTGCTTCTCCAGCACTCCAGCATGAGCACGTAGACCTCTGCTGGGCAGGCAGCCGGGCGCGGCAGCCGGTACCCTCGCATGAGCTGCTGCAGCGTCTCGTGGTTGGTCATCCCTGGGAGGCGTGGGGCAAGAGCTGCCTTGATTCTGCCTGGGGGTCCCAGTGGAGGCCTCCCATAGCCCCCCATGTCACCTGCCTGCCCTTGGCCAGACCCTCCAATCCCCTGCTAACAGCGTCCAGGCCCAGGGCCAGTGACTCCTGGGCAGAGCCTGCCTCCTCCCTGCGGCTGCCCGGGGATGCACCTTCGTAGGGACACTGGCCATAGGTGAAAACCTCATACAGCAGGACGCCGAAGGACCAGACGTCCGACTTCTGGGAGAAGACACGATAACTGGCCGCCTCAGGTGCTGTCCACTTCACCGGGATCTTGGAGCTGCTGCTCGGGGAGTAGATGTCATCCTGGGGGCAGGGAAGGCCCCTGGTAGGACAGGTGGACTGGGGCCCCCCCTCACCCACCCCCTCGAGCAGTCAGGGGCCCAGAGCCTCCGCTGACCTTGAGCAGCCGGGCCAGGCCAAAGTCAGCCACCTTGCAAGCCAGGCCATCGTCCACAAGCACGTTCCTGGCGGCCAAGTCCCGATGCACGATGCGCTGCCCCTCCAGGTAGTTCATGCCCTCAGCCACCTGGCAGGCAAAGCCCAGGAGCGGCGGCAGACGCAGGGCCCGGCCCTCGGGGCCTGCAGGAGACAGCACGGGGCCTTTCAGGGCGCAGGGCCAACAACCAGAGAGGCCAGCGTCCACCCACGTCACCTTCCCCCATGCCTCAGCCTCCTCATCTCTAAGACATGATGAGGATGGCGTGGCCGGCTAAGGCTGCAGGAAGCCCCAAGTGAGACAGGGGGAGGGTGCTGTACTCACCACGGTGACCTGGCAGCCGGCCTAGGCCCCTAATAAAGACCGGGGCAGAGAAGAGCCAGAGGCTGGGCTGGGTCCACATCCCATCAGACCAAGGCTGATGACCCAGATGGGACCGCACTCCCCCAGCCCCAGCCCTGGAACCACAAGGCTCTGGCCTGGCCCAGACCTGGCCCCAGCCCTCTGTTGGCTGGAGACCAGACAGGGATGGGATCTGGAGCCGGGGCCACCTGCTCCCGGTAGAGAGGCCCGGTTCACCTCGGAACCCCGGCAGGTTCAGCTCTGCCCGGAAGGGAAGGGGTGGCAGCAGGGAGGGACTCACTGCCCAGGAAGGCCTGCAGGTTTCCCTTGCGCATGAGCTCCGTGACGATGTACACAGGCTCCCCGCCCGAGCACACCGCATGCAGCCGGATGAGCCGCTCGTGCCGCAGGCCCTTCAGCGTCTGGATCTCCTTGGCGAGGTCAGCGAGCTTCATGTCGGCTGCAAGACAGGGTATGGCTCCAGGATTGGCCCACGCCACGAACATCATTGTCCCAGGGCTTGAGGGTTGGACAGCGGGTGTGGGGCCCGGCCGTGGCGCAGGATCTCGGGGCCTCACCTGACTTGATGACCTTGATCGCCACGGGCAGGGAGCCCAGCCACAGGCCTTCCCATACCTCCCCAAAGTAGCCTTCACCCAGCTTCCTCCCAAGGGCAAATTCGGAGTGTGGTCGCTCCCACGCATCCTGCCGCGGGGCCTTCTGCAGGAAAGCAGAAAAGCAGGGAGCTCAGTGCCCTGCCCGCTCCCCCCAGGAAGTGTGGGCAGGGAGGCTGGTCAGCATGGGCCCCTGTGCTCTGTCCCAGGCAGAGCCCCCACACCAGGCCTCCAGCGGGCACCCCCGTCCCCAGCACACACTCACCCCACCCTGGCCGGGACAAAGGGGAGTGGGTGCTGGACTTGGAGGCCCGGCCCAGCCCTGCGGGATCTCATTGCTCTGGGGGCCTAAGTGGCACCTTTGCCCCAGCCGGATATCCGTCTACACATGCTCATTACTGCTGCTGGCCGGGCTGTCATTATGAGACCAGAGAAACCAGATTGCTGCCCTGGCCCTCAGCAGGGTGGCTCACATCGGGGACAGTCCCCGGGATCCAGCAGCTCCAGCCCAGGTGCAGCATCTTGTGATCCTCGTCTCCTCCCACAGCTTCCACCCTTGGGGCCTGGGGAAGCCTTGAGTGCCTTCCCCAAACTGGCCCCACCCTCCCGGCTGCTCCCTGCAGAGCCGGGCACTGCTACAGGTCTCCTCTCCCCACTCCCAGCCCCCCAGGAATCCCAACAGCCCTCGGAGACACCAGCAAAGAGCAGCATGTGCAGGGGCCGCTGGGATGCCCCATGTTCCCCGGCCTGGGCAGGGGCTTTGAGACGGAGTGGGGAGGAGCACCTAGAACAGGGCCAGGCCTCAGGCCAGTGTGGGGCAGCTTGGCAGGCACAGGCCCACCTGACGCACGCAGGGCTGCAGCAGGGGGGTCTGGATCAGCTTCCAGTTGGCCTTGTAGTAGGTGAGCAGCTCCTCCAGGCCGGGAAAGAGCCGTCCCTTCTGCAGGTAGAGGCTGCCATCGGCTGCCATGGAGACCCGGTAGTGGCAGACCTTGGCCTGGGCCCGGACTAGGAAGGGTTCAGAGATGGAGACCCCTGCCTCGGCTGCCAGCTGCCCCGACCCTCCCACCCCAGAGGGTGCTGGCCACAACCCACCGCAGGGGTCTGGCTCAGACCTAGCTGGGGACCCTGAGACAGCCAGAGCTGTGTGGAGGAGGGAGTGTGGGAGCCACAGGCTGGGGTGGGCAGCGAGAGGGGTCCAGGTTGGAGCTTTTCTGCTGACAGTGTGCGCAGAGTAGGCACTTAATAAATACTTGTAGAATGAATGAGTCCATGATTCAGTGAATGAATGAAGGAATAAGGAAGGAAAGAAGGAAAAAGTGAATGAGTGAATGAATAAGCAAATGAATGAAAGAATAAGCCAGTGAACAAATCAGTGAATAAATGAGTGAGTGAGTGAATGAATAAATGAGTGAATGAGTGAATGAATGAATGAGTGAATTAGTGAGTGAGGAGTGAATGAACAAGCAAATGAGTGGATGAATGGATGAATGAGTGAATTAATGAGTGAGTGAGGAGTGAATGAACGATGAATGAATGAGTGAATGAGTGAGTGAATTAGTGAATGAGGAATGAATGAACGAGTGAATGAGTGATGTTATAAATAAGTGAGTGGATGAATGACTAGATGAATGAATGAATGAATGGGTGAGTGAGCAAATGCAGGAGGTGACAGGTATATCTGCTGTTGGGCCCTCAGTGGCACCAGGTGTGATTCAGGACCCAGCACCGCCTAGAGACCAACCGCCCCAAGGTCAAGAGCACTGGTCTGGTGGGGGACAGAGGCAGGAGGGGCCGCCCCAGGTACCTGACAGTGAGTAGCCCCCGAGGCTGCTCTCGCTGGGCCGGATGAGGAAGGCCCCTGGTTCGTTGGGTGGGGAGAGGAGCAGCTGCTGTGCCTGGGTCCGGCTGACTCCACTGAAGTACCAGCTGAAAACAGCAGGTGAGGCAGTCACCTTGCAGTCCCCTCAGCCAGTGGCCCCACATGCTCTCCTCCATGCTGGTGGCAGGGCTGAGCCCGGCCGTCCCACTGCCTCTCAGGGAGAAGGTCCACCCTGTGGCAGGGCTGGAGTCCCAGTTCAAGGTCTGCACTGCCTCAGCTCCCATCCTCCTGCTCAGCCCTGAGCGTCCTCACCTTGGCCGTGGGCTGTCTGTTAGCCCTCCTGGGCATGACCTCCAGTTTCCTGTTCATAGTGACCGCCAGCCCCAGCCACAGGTTAACAGTCAGCCCTGGCCATAGGCCACAGGCCTCCAAACTCGGCTTCGCTGAGCCCCTGCGCGGACACGGAGCCGACGGCCTGATGAGCTGCCCGGAAGCACTGTTGGGCTGTTGGTGTGGTCGTACAGGGCCACAGGCGCCACCTGGCTGGGCACAGCCCACTTGCCTCAGGCAGTTGGTTAGTGGGGATGGCCCATGCAGAGCTCTGTCCTGAGGAGGCGGCCTAAGCCAGGCTGGGCAGGAGGTCAGGAGGGGCAGCCAATGGGCGGCTGCAGGGGGGTTGCTGGGCGAACGTTCAAAGCATCCTGCATCCTATTCTGAAGAGTTGTGCCCAGTACACGATGGCCCCAAGCCCACTGGCCTCTGTCCACACAGACACCCCCTCCGAAAAGCCAGGTGGAGGTGAGACCACTCTGAACATGGTGGCACGGTGGCCGGGAGCTCCCAGGCACCTACTCCTCAGATGTCCAAACACGAGGAGCCCACACCGGGTGTCAGGAGAGGAGCCTGCTGGGGCTCCCCTGTCCAGGTGGGTCACCCATCAGGTCACATCTGCTCACTCCTGGGAGCCAGAGGCATCCTTGGAAGGAAGACAGAAACGCTCCCAGCCCCACCTCGACTACATATCTCTGCTTCTGAAGGCCAAGGCAGGGACTCCACACCTGACTCAGTTTCCCACCCTGGAGCTTCCTGGGACCCAGGGAGGGATACCTGCCACTCCCCCACCCCAGGGCACACCCTGTAAGCACCAGAAGGAGGAAGCAGAGTGAGCCGGGTGTCAGGGTGGGGCTGAAACCACCCGGGGAGTGGGACTAGGAGAGGACCCAAGGCGGGCCTCAGAGTCAACACAAGATTCGGGGCTGGGGTACAGCCAAGCCATCCTGGGCAGACGTGGCTGCTGGAACTGGGCAAGATGGAGGACAGTCTGGCACCCCTGCCCCGGGGACCTGGGGGGCAATGGGGGCAGCAGGAACAGAAACCGGCATGGCCAGGGCCGTGGGGCTGGGCTGAGGTTGAAAGGAATGAAGATGGAGAAGAAGAGCTGTGGGACCAGGGATCAGGAGGCGGCGGCCTGAGACGCTGGCTCCATGGATGCTCTGTCAGCCAGGGCCCCTGCCTTCTGGGGTCTGCTGGCAGGGAGACGCAACCCTCTCACGTGTGAAGGGACTCAGGCCCCTCCCGGCACTGCGGAGTGTGGGCAGGAGACACAGGTGTTTCCCCAACACATTGCCAGCCCCTCTGACACCCATATCAGGGCTTGGGGGTCGGAGGTGGGCCCCTGTGTGGACGCTGAGATGCAGGGGATGTGCCTGAGGTCTCTCCCTGGGGCGTGGGGCCAGGTGTCTGGAGCTAATGACACCTGAGTGTGGTTAGTCTTTTAATCTCCAGCCTAGGCAAATAGTCATTAGCTTTGCCTATGGACAGCACTGCTCTACCCTGAGCCCTGCCCTCCAGGAACTGCTGAAGGGATCTGCCCTCCATACCTGCGGTGACTGTGAACCCCTTCCCATCACAATGGCTGCTTGCCCCCAACCACTGCTCAGGGCAAGCGAGGCAGGTGTGGGGTGAGGGCCTGGGGCCTCTCAGAAGACACCTTCCTATGACTCTGGCTTCACCCACCCCATGCAACCCTCAGGACGATGTGTGAGTGCCAAGGGTCCCCCAGGAGGCTGGAAGTGGCCCTGACCAAGGCTGACCCGGAGGTCTCCAGGGCTCAGGCCTGGCCCAGCTGGACACAGGACCAAGGAAGCTGCTCAGAGCAGCTGCACTGGGCATCTGGACTAGGTGCCTCTGCAGCCCCTGCTCACCTGCCCTCACCCAGAGCTCCTGGAGCATGAGCCCCTATGTCATCTGGTGCCTCCCAGCCCCCAGCCCCTGCCCTCCAAGGAGTGACCACTCCAAGAACACTCCATGAACACTGGACTCCCTGTGTGAGGGCAGGAGGGCCTGGCCAGCCAGGCAGGGTCCTGGAGGAACCGCCCGCTGGGTGCTGGGCTGGTGCAGTTGGTGTCCCCTGGACCTGACCAGGCCTGTGGAGCCTCCTCTCCCTCTTGGCAGCGCACAGCAGACTCTGCTGTTTTCCTACCCTACCTGCCGGCCCGCGGCTCATCAACTGTCCCTGAATGAATGCATGGATGAACGAATGAATGAACAGATAGCCACGGACATGCGATTTCAAACTCAAAATCCTGCCGTTTTTCCAGACTCCCCAGACTAGGGCGAGGCAGGTTCCGACTCCAGGTCGAGGTACTCACGGTTGGTCTGAGAGCGTCTCGGGAGAAGCCTTGGCCACATGAGTGATGGGCACGAGCCCAGCGCTGGGCTGGCCCGAGAGCCTGCGCGCGAAGATGTAGCCGCCCCCCTCCTCCAGGGCGCAGAGCCTGTCCCCGCGGCGGACACTCAGCTCCTCCCCGCGCCGCGCCGCGAAGTCGTAGAGCGCAAGGAAGAGCTGTGGGAAGGGGCCGCAGGGCTCCCTGGGGAGCGCGGGCACTGGGTCGGTGCTGGGGTCCGTGGACCCGGGGGTGCCAAGGTCCAGCTCGCCGCCCGCAGGCCAGATCTTGTCCCAGAAGAAGGACAGGAAGGCCAGCCGCCTCCTGAGGAAGGGCTCCATCCCCCCGGGTCACCGCGCTGGGCCGAGGGCCATGGGAGCCCACGAGCGCAGAGGAGGAACTGGCGGGGCCGGTGGGACCCGGTGTCCAGCGCTCCCTGCACCGGCCGTGGGGCGACAGGGGACCCCGGCCCTGTGGTCACTCAGAGGTCCCCTGGATCCAGGAGGCACACCGTTCCCACTGGCGTCCAGGCTGGCGTTCGGGCTGGGTGGGGCGCAGGGCGGACCCCCTGCCTCAGACACACCGACAGCCCCTCCTATTCTACCTCCTTGGCTTCTGGAGTGCACGGTCCCCTCCCCGACCGGAGGGCAGAGGGCAGCTTCGGCAGGGGCGGGGGCGGGGGCGGGGGCGGGGGCTGGCCCCAGGAGGGGCCTAGGAGGGTGGGGTGGGCGGGGCCAGCCTCTTTCCTGCTCTCTGCAAGGCCCAGGCAGGCGGAGTGGCTCTGCCTACCCAAGCCCAGACCATGCCCAAGGGCACCACAGTCCATCAGCCACCGTGCCCGCGGAGAAGTGGGGGGTCCACGGAAGGGTGCTGCTGTTCAGCACCTGCAGTGGTTGCCAAGCCTGAGCTGCCCTTAGGTGAAAAGTGCTTACTTAAATGTTGGCCAGATATTTTAACATCATTAACCCCGCACCAGGCGCTGAGCCTCCGGCCTCTACAAGGAAGGCCAACGACAAGCGAGTGAGGGGCTGTCAGCACCCCAGCTTTCATGCAGTAAAACGAGATGCTGATTGTGGGGAGCTCAGCCGCAGGCCAGGCTGGGGTGGGGTCCCGAGTGGGGGTGGGGTGGGGGCCCATCTGCAGTCTCTTGCTCCTCTCCCCGGCCTCCCCCCAGCAGCCCCTGCAGCACCTGGGTGGCCTTCATGGAGCCTCACACCCCTTCCCCACATCTCACACACATCAATGCCCACACTTCATGCGTGGGTTGAACACATCCCTCCAACAGGCATGACCAGTGTCCAGCCAATGACAAGACCCTCTCGCACCTGCCTGTCCTGGAGCCACAGATGGGCTTCTTGGCAGTCTCATGTCTGGGGACCAGTGTGTGCACTGTGGGGTGGCAGTGACACCCGTGGCCTGGCTCTCAGGGCACCCCAGCGACCAAGCTGTGTCCGAGCTGACGGCCTGGAGCCAGCAGGAGCCCTGGGAGGCTGGACATTGCCAGGCTCAAGGCAGGCTCTGCCCCAGAGAGGTGTCCTGCTGGGAGTAGGGGAGGGTGTTCAGAAATGTGGATAATTGTAAATACTAAATTGGGGGTGGCCTTTGAGGGGCCCCAGCATCTTCCTCTCCCTTCTCCAGCGCCGTCTCCTCCCCTCCCCAGGCGCCTTCTCCTCCCATCACACATGCAGGTGGGGTTTTTGCCCACCAGTTTCTTTTCTTTTTTTTTTGAGATGGAGTCTCGCTCTGTTGCCCAGGCTGGAGTGCAGTGGCACGATCTCGGCTCACTGCAACCTCCGCCTCCCGGGTTCACGCCATTCTCCTGCCTCAGCCTCCCAAGTAGCTGGAACTACAGGCGCCCACCACCGCGCCCAGCTAGTTTTTTGTATTTTTTAGTAGAGACGGGGTTTCACCATGTTAGCCAGGATGGTCTCGATCTCCTGAACTTGTGATCCGCCCCTCTCGGCCTCCCAAAGTGCTGGGATTACAGGCTTGAGCCACCGCGCCCGGCCCAGTTTCTTTTCTTTTACGTTTTTTTTTTTTGAAACAGGGTCTCACTCTGTCGCTCAGGCTGGAGTGCAGTGGCACCATCACGCCTTACTGCAGCCTCGATCTCCTGGGCTCAAGCTATCCTCCTGCCGGACTACAGGTGTGCCACCATGCCCAGATAAATTTTTTATTATTTGTAGAGATGGGATCTCACTATGTTGCCCAGGCTGGTTTTGAACTCTTGGCCTCAAGCGATCCTCCTGTCTCCCACAGTGCTGGGACTACAGGTGTGGCCACCAGCTCTCCTAAATCCCCCCCAGGATGTGACTCCTCCTTCCTACAACACCAAGGCCGCAGAGCCCCAGGGAGGCCTCCTCAGGCCGTGGAAGGCTCCTGTGCTCACCACACTGGGGTCAGGTGTTCAGGGCACTGAATGCAGATTCCTTCCAGACACTCCCTGTCCCTTAGAGCCACGGGATCATGGCATAGGACTCAGCACATTCCATGCCCAGCCGGAGCCAGAGGCAGGCCTGGCTGTCAGGGTTAGGGCCCCATTGGGCCTCTGCCCAGGCATGTCTCACCCCCACTACCCCACCGGCCCACAGATCAGCTCCCCACGTCCGCCCCATCTCCCCCTCCTTGCACCTGCTGCCCTTGCACTGCACACATGCCACAGTGAGCGTGGTTGGCAGGCAGCCAAGGCCAGCTCCATCCAGCTCCTCCCTGGTGGTCCTCAGATTCCCCGGCCCCGCAGGCCCAGCTACCCTGTCCCACTGCCCTCCAAGCTGTGCCCGCCCATCCACCCCTTCCTCACCTCACCCACCAGGTGCAACACAGCCAGGTGTCCGTGTCAGCAGCTCCTTCCCTGCCTGCTGTGCCCTCACCCATGACTCACCTCGTCCCTCAGCTCTAACCGGATGGGTGGCACAGAGGGGAGTGAGGAAAGGGGCCTGGGCACAGGATCACTCTGGACGGGGTCAGGAGACTGGGGCTTGGCCAGGTGAGGCGGCTCACTCCTGCAATACCAGCATTTGCGGAGGCCAAGCAGGAGGATCGCTTGAGCCCAAGGGTTCAAGACCAGCCTGGGCAACATAGTGAGACTCCCATCTCTATTTTTTTAAAAAAGAAAAGGCCGGGCACGGTGGTTCACACCTGTAATCCCAGCACTTTAGGAGGCCAAGGAGGGTGCATCACCTGAGGTCAGGAGTTCAAGACCAGCCTAGGCAACTATGGTGAAACCCCGTCTCCACTAAAATACAAAAATTAGGCATGATGGTGGGCACCTGTAATCCCAGCTACTTGGGAGGCTGAGACGGAAGAATCACTTGAATCTGGGAGACGGTGGTTGCAACGAGCTGAGATTGTGGTGCCACTACACTCCTGCCTCGGCAGCTGAGTGAGGCTCCGTCCCCCCCCAAAAAAAAGACCAGGGCTGGAATTCTGCTGTCAGACTCACTGGCCAC
This sequence comes from Chlorocebus sabaeus, assembly GCF_047675955.1. Classification (NCBI taxonomy): domain Eukaryota; kingdom Metazoa; phylum Chordata; class Mammalia; order Primates; family Cercopithecidae; genus Chlorocebus; species Chlorocebus sabaeus. The sequence goes on along the minus strand of NC_132905.1, from coordinate 559,995 downwards.
ATGACCTTGGGCACACAGTGCTGAACCTCCCTGTGCCTCAGTTTCCCCATCTGTAAGAGCACTGAGCTTACAACAGCAGTGAGGATACAGACCAGGAGGATGGGGTGCAGGCCCTTCCTAGTGTTTAGATGGAGGCTGGTGGCAGGCCACCCCCACCCAGGTTTATGCGTCTGAAGGGTACAGCTCTGAGGGTCTCAGCAGTCAGGGTGCACTCTCTCCCCCATGACTGGCCCCACTATCCCCAGGCTTCACCATCCTCAGGGCCCAGGGAAGCTGTGTCCACCAGGGACAACAGACCCAAAGTGTTCACTGCCCATGCCCTGGTGGCCACAAACAGGGTTGAGCAAGACTGAGCACAAACTGGCCCCTGGTGCCCAGCAGTGAACAGGAGTGACCATTGGCTCTGCACGGAGAGGACTATGTTGAGCCCAAGAAGCCAGTCCCAAGGCTGCATACTGAAAGCCTGCACTGACAGGACCTTCTTGAAACGACCAGACAGAGCCGGAGAGATGAGTGGCTGCAGGGTTAAGGAGGGGTGGGAGGGAGCAGCATGGCCATAAAGAACATATGGGGTCCCATGGGGGTGGCACTGTCCTGCGTCTGTATCAGTGTCAAGGTCCTGGCGTGACTGTGCACTGCAGTCTTGCAAGATGCTACCACTGGGGACGCTGAGTAGAGGGTAACGGGACCTCTGTGTTACTTCCTACAACTGCAGGTAAATCTACAATTATCTTAAAACTAAAAGTTTAACTTTATTATTATTATGATTTTTGAGACAGGTCTCTGTCTTCCTGCACCCAGGTTGGAGTGCATAGCACAATCTCGGCTCACTGCAGTCTCTACCTCCTGGGTTCAAGCGATTCTCCTGCCTCAGCCTCCCGAGTAGCTGGGACTACAGGCATGCGCCACCATGCCCGGCTAATTTTTGTACTGTTAGTAGAGACTGGGTCTCACTCACTATGTTGGCCAGGCTGGTCTCGAGTTCCTGACCTCAGGTGATCTGCTTGCCTCAGCCTCCCAAAGTGCTGGGATTATAGGTGTGAGTCACTGCACCCAGCCATTATTATTCTTTTTAGAGACAGGGTCTCCCTCTGTGACCCAGGCTGGAGTGCAGTGGCACCATCTTGGCTCACTGCAGCCTAGTCTTCCCAGGCTCAGGTGATCCTCTAGCCTCAGCCTTCCAAGTAGCTGAGACCACAGGTGCACACCACCACACCCAGCTAATTTTTCAAGTTATTTGTAGAGACGGGTCTCCCTATGTTGCCCAGGCTGGTCTCAAACTTCTGGCCTCAAGGGATCCTCTCACTTCGGCCTCTCAAAGTTCTGGGATTATGGACCTGAGCCACCCAGCCTGGCTAAAAGTTTAACTTTAAAAAATTAGATTAGAGGCTGGGTGCAGTGGCTCATGCCTGTAATCCCAGCACTTTGGGAGGCCAAGGCGGGCGGATCATGAGGTCAGGAGATCCAGACCATTCTGCCTAACATGGTGAAATCCTGTCTCTACTAAAAATACAAAAAAAAATTAGCCGGGTGTGGTGGCGGGTGCCTGTAGTCCCAGCTACTCGGGAGGCTGAGGCAGGAGAATGGCGTGAACCTGGGAGGCGGAGCTTGCAGTGAGCCAACATTGTGCCACTGCACTCCAGCCTGGGCGACAGAGCAAGACTCCGTCTCAAAAAAAAAAAAATTAGATTAGAAATCAGAAATTGAAAGAAAGAGGATAGGGTGGAACCCAGGAGAGGGCAGACATCCAGGACCTGCCTGGCCCCAGAAGAGAAGGGGAGGCTGCTCTGCCCCCACCCTGCTTCTCTGTGAGTGGGCTGCAGGGTGGGGAGTAAGGGGTCTAACTCCTACTGCTTCCCAACCCTCTGTGTCAGACAGCACCCCCTTCTCCAAACAACCTGGCTTCGTCCCCTGGAGCCCTAAATAACAACAACAACAATAACAATAGCTGACATTTATTGAGTTCCAGCCCAGGCAGGGAGGGCAAGGCAGAAACAGCACCCAACAGGACTGGGCGCGGGGCTCACACCTGTAATCCTAAAGGCTCAGAAAGACCCAGGTGGGAGGATCACTGGAGCTCAGGGGTGGAGGCTGCAGTGAGCAGGTGGAGACTGCAGCATGGTGACAGAGCAAGACGCTATCTCAAAATAAAACCACCCACACCCACCCACTTCCTGCCAGGCCTAACCCCTGGGGCCTCCAAGCGCCAAAGGAAAGCTCTTCCGAGGTGGGGTCGCCGGGAGGAGGGGGAAGCTCAGGTTACAGAAGAGCCTGGGAGGGGCTCAAAGACGCCCATCCTGGAAGAGGCCCCAGCACTGACCTCCGTGGGGATGGAGATGAGGAGGATGGAAAGAGTGTCTTCCTCCAGCATCTTCCTGAAGGTGAAGGAGGGGCACCTTGGGGTGTCTGAGATTGTCACCCCCGGAGAACCCCAGGTAGCTGGGGTGTGCTGTGGGGGAAGGGGAGGATCCCAGAGGCCCTGAGCCCAATGGAACGGATACAGACGGGACCAGATGGCCTCAGAGCTCCTCTGTGGGGCTCCCTGGAGCTATGAAGACCCCATTTATCCAGAGTCAGGTCGGGGCCTGAGCTTGGGCGGCCCCAGGTGGGAGACCCCTCGCCCCGTACGGAAGGAGCCCGTGGTGGGAGGAGCCTGTGGTGGGAGGGGCCGTGTGGGGTGAGCCTGTGGTGGGAGGAGCCTGCGCTGGGAGGAGCCTGTGGTGGGAGGGGCGGTTGCGGGATTGGGGGGAGCCTGAGGTGGGAGGAGCCTGTGATGGGCGGGGCCTTGCTGGGCGGGGCCGCCCCTCTCCTCTGCACTGGGTGGTCCATGTGCCAGGTCACCGGGCCCTGCCTGGCTCCCAGATTCCTCCGAGGGATTCCGAGGAGTGCACTAGGACTGGGGGGTTGAGCAGGAACCCCCTCCCAGTCACCTGAGGCTCCTGCGCCCCGCCGGAAGCCGGGGGTGCGTGGGGACGGGAACCCCACTTGGAGCCCGGCTCTTGGACCAGCCACCCGAGGTGGCCCCCAAGCCGGGGACGCGGGCCCCCAGAAGTCTGGGGCTCCCCAGGAAGCGAAGCGGATGGAAGATTCCTCGGCTCGGGGTCCTGGGTCCCCACCCCCGCCCCGACCCCGGGCAGCAGCGTCACAAAAGCCCCTGGTCCCCAGGGCAACCCGCGGAGCGCGGAGGGAGGCTGGGCTCTGGGAAGTCCGCGCGCGGCTCCGCTTCGGAGGCAGGGCAAGTGGGCGCGGGTCTGGGGCGGCGGCGGGGGCTGGGAAAGGAGGGCTGGGGATCTCAGGAAGGTAAGGGGCAGGCAGCGGCCGGGGAGGTGGGCCCGGGCCAGGGGAGCCTAGGGGAGTGTGGTGGAGGAGGTAGGGTGCGGGCACCTGGTGGTCTCAGGGAAGCGGGCCTGGGACCAGGGGTGTGTGGGAAGCAGCCAGGGGTTCAGAACCGCTTTCCAGGGTTCACGACCAGCCCCTCTGGGTTTTCCACCTGGGCAGCTACTGGAGACTGGAAAACATCTCTCACAGTCACAGGCACGATTTCCCTCCAGTGGTGAAATCCACCCCAGCCTCCAGCCAGAGCAGGGCTTAGGCCTGGGGTCCCGGGGTCCTGCTCTCAGCTGGCACCTCACCCTAGACACACTCCCTGCTGTCCCAGGGTCCTGTTCTCACCCCGCTGCCCCAGGAAGGTCAAGGGTGGTCCGTTTGGGCGTGAGGCAAACATGGCTGCCACCTACCCGTGTGGCCTTGGGGAACTCACACAACCGATTAGCTCTCATTTGCGGTTCATCCCAGGCCCTGGTGGCTGTGACAGCCTGAGATCCCCAGGGTTGCTGGGAGCCAGGGCAGCAGCCAGGGTGCGGCTTGCTCTCAAGGGAGCATCGGCAGAGGCTGGGGCCACAGCTGCACTCAGCCGGTGCACCCACAGACAGAGGGTCAGACTCGGCTCAGCACTGGGCTGAAACCCTGGATGAGGGCAAGAACCAAGCGTCTTAGCCTCAGGCTCCATCTGGGAAACAGAGTGTTGCTTGTGGGGTCCGTGAGCTCACCAGGGACAGGGTCCCGGGTCCACAGCGAGGGCCCACAGTGTAGGAGGAGGGCTGCTCCTCCGGGTCCAGGCCTGGCCGCCCTCCTCCCACGCTGACTGGCCAGCTGGCCTAGCCTTTGGTGAGGCCCGTCTCTGCTCTACGACTGCGGTGAGGCGTAGAGAGTCCCCACGGAGAACCGGAGTGGGAAGATGGCCCACAAGTGTCCCTAAGGGGGTTCTGGGCTGCTTAGGACCACACTGTCCCCTCTCCACGGCCCTGAGGGTGCCAGCACCCCCTTTCAGTACCAGGGCTAGGAACTGGGGCCCTTGCCAGGCCACAGGTCAAGGCTGGGGTTTCTGCCCTGGCTATTCTGGCCAGAAGTCCGCAGTCCTAGCTCTTCCCTGTCCTGTCCCGCAGGCCACCGGTTGTCAGTAGAGGTTTATGCTCCTCAGCATAAACTGTGTCCAGATCTGTAGCCTGCCCATCCAGCCCTCCAGGCAGCCTCTTCCCAGTGAGTTGTGCCCCCGAGGAAGGACAGAGGCCCAGCATGGGGGCAGTGGGCTGAATCCATCCCCCGAGCGTGCCACGGCCCAGGGGAGGCCAGCCTGCCTGGCAGTTGACACCCAGCCCTCCCCCCAGCTCCCGGATAATGAGCTCCCACATGGCAGGCCTGGGCCTGGACAAGATGAAGCTGGGCAATCCCCAGTCCTTCCTAGACCAGGAGGAGGCAGATGACCAGCAGCTGCTGGAGCCAGAGGCGTGGAGGACCTACACCGAGCGCCGCAATGCCCTGCGTGAGTTCCTGACTTCGGACCTGAGCCCGCACCTGCTCAAGCGCCACCACGCCCGCATGCAGCTGCTGCGTAAGTGCTCCTACTACATCGAGGTCCTGCCCAAGCATCTAGCCCTGGGCGACCAGAACCCATTGGTGCTGCCCAGCGCCGTGTTCCAGCTCATCGACCCCTGGAAGTTCCAGCGCATGAAGAAGGTGGGCACAGCTCAGACCAAGATCCAGCTCCTGCTGCTCGGGGACCTACTGGAGCAGCTGGACCATGGCCGTGCTGAGCTGGACGCCCTGCTCCAGTCACCGGACCCACGGCCCTTCCTGGCCGACTGGGCGCTGGTGGAGCGGCGGCTGGCGGACGTGTCGGCCGTCATGGACAGTTTCCTGACCATGATGGTGCCGGGACGGCTGCACGTCAAACACCGCCTGGTGTCTGATGTCAGTGCCGCCAAGATCCCGCACATATGGCTCATGCTGAGCACCAAGATGCCCGTCATGTTTGACAGAAAAGAGTCGGCGGCCCACCAGGACTGGGCCCGGCTGCGTTGGTTCGTCACCATCCAGCCGGCCGCCTCGGAGCAGTATGAACTGCGCTTCAGGCTGCTGGACCCGCGGACGCAGCAGGAGTGCGCCCAGTGTGGCGTCATCCCCGTGGCTGCCTGCACCTTCGACGTCCGAAACCTGCTGCCCAACCGTTCCTACAAGTTCACCATCAAGAGGGCCGAGACCTCCACGCTGGTGTACGAGCCCTGGAGGGACAGCCTCACCCTGCAGACCAAGCCGGGGCCCCTGGAGGGGCCCACCCTCAGCCACTCTGTCCGAGAGATGATTTTCTAATATTTATCCACTAATAAAGAGGAGTGTAAATGCACATACGGAATTAAAGACACAAACCTATTTATGTTTTAAAGGCAGCAGCCACCAGTGTTTTTCCTGGCTCAAAACATGCCAAGCCCCAGGCCGGACCTCCCACGACAGCTGAACCTGGAGCAAGAAGTGCCAGCCCCTGAACCTGGGGGCCTCCTCCCATGACGAGAGCTGCTCCACAGGGCGGTCCCAGCCCCCGCCTCTCCTCGCCACACCCATCACCATGACCGAGCTCCGGCCTGCCTTACCCAACTTCCTGGCTTGGGGGCCTCCCTAAGGGGATGACACTTCTAGACCGAAGTGCGTCCCACCACCCCAGCCCCAGCCCAGCACCCCGGAGGAGGCAGCAGCAGGCACAACCGGGGATCCCTGGCTGTGAGCAGCTCAGCTGTGCCCCTCCGTGCCCCGCCCACCGATTGTTCCTCAAGGGCCGTCCCAGCCCCGAGCTCCCTCTCTCCTCCAGGATCAGCTGCTTTTGCTAGGCGTCCAGCCTCTGCTTCCCCCACCGCTCACCTTCAGGACCACAGCTGCCCCTTCCTCCAAGAAGCCTTCCCTGGCTGCAGGCTGGTGAGGTCCCCAAGTCCCCTTTGCTAGAGGTGCCTTCTCATCCTCTCTGCAGGCACTTCTCAAGCTATTGCAAACTACTATTTCATGACGGCCCAAGAATAGATGTGGTCTTCAAGGCAGGGCCCGTCCAGCACACCAAGGAGGCCACCGTCCTGGAGACTCCATGCTGTGCCCCTCCCTCCACAGACGCCCAGAACCTCTTTTCCCACAGTGACCATAGCCCCCACGAACATCTGACCCCCGAGCTGGCTCTGGGAGACCACGGGAGCCCCTGTGGTCACGAATGGGCCAGGTGCGGAGGGACCCCAGCTCACAGCGGCCAGGGGGTCCTGGGGAGCAGCTTCAAAAGTGGGACCAACAGGACAGTCAAGGCTGGTGGCCTCAGGGACTTTGGACTTGGCCAGTCTGGTGACACCAGAGCAGCTCCGGAGCTGTGGCCTGTCCTCACCACACCAGGCACCGGCCCTCCCCTCCTGACACAGGCAGCCCAAGCCACCAGCCCTGCAGGGGGGGTCGCCGCCCTCCCCACACCCCTGCGCCCAGCACTCTGCAGTGGGCCCTCGACAGCCTCCACGGCCGCGTCCCCAGCACAGTAGCCACCCACTTTTGCCCCCCAGCCAACCTCAAAACACCCAGGAGTGAGAAGAGCTTTCAGAGTGCTTTTATCATTAAATTAATATCTAATCACATAATTCAATGATATAAAAATTGGAATGTAGAAGGTGGGGCAAGCCCCTCCCTCAGGACTGGAGGCAGCAGGAGGGGCAGAGCTGCCCCGAGGCGGCAGCGCTCAAGAAACAGATGCAGCTGAGCAGGCTGTCCCAGAGCACGGAGTCCAGGGTGGAAGCATCGCCCCGGCCCCCCGCCCCCAGCCCACCGCGCAGCCCGAGGGAAGACTGCAGGCTTTTCACATTTAGAGGGCAGGGTGGGGCGGGGTGGCCCTGGCTTTGGGCTGCCCTCAGCAGCCCCTGAAGGACACAGGTGGTGGTGGTGGGAAAAAGGCCCCTCTGCCAGGGGGGCCTCCTTGTCCTGAGCTTAGGCTGAGGTCTCTGTTCCAGTAATAGATGCTGGTTTTTTTTTTTTTTTTTTTTTTGAGACAAGGTCTCGCTCTGTCACCCAGGCTGGAGGGCAGTGGTGCGATCAGAGCTCGCTGCAACCTCTGCCTCCTGGATTCAAGCAATTCTCATGCCTCAGCCTCCCAAGTAGCTGGGATTACAGGTGCACGCCACCACGCCCGGCTAATTTTGTATTTTTAGTGGAGACAGGGTTTCACCATGTTGGCCAGGCTGGTCTCGAACTCCTGACCTCAGGTGATCCCCCCGTCTTGGCTTCCCAAAGTGCTGGATTACGGGCATGAGCTACCACGCCCGGCAGGATGCTGGCTTTGAGTTCATTTAAATACAGAATAAACCTGAACTCCACAGACGCCATCCAGAGTGATCACAGGTGGCATCGAAAGGTCAAAGGGCAGCCTCCATAGGTTTTCCTTCCTGATTCTGAGACTTCCCAGGGACAGCAGAACTACCATGCACTGGTCCCAAAGAAGCCCCTTTTGGCCACCCTGAGAGGTGTCCTTGTCCCCAGATCCCCAGGAGAAGCAGGGGTGTGGGGACCGGCCCTCACTGTTCCTCCTCCTCCAAGTTTGCCCACTTCCCGCCCCAGGGAGAGCCCGAGGCCAGGAGGCAGGCTGGCCCAGGCAGGCTGATGGTGGAGGGCGGTGGGGAGGTTGGGGGGACCCTGGACTTGCCCTCCCAGTCCTGGCAGCTTGCGGGTGGGGAGGGCTCTTCAGGAAGGCATAGTTGGCCTCCTGCAGATGCGCACCTGGCCGGCAGGCACGAGGCTCTGCTGAGCCTCACAGAAGTCCAGGAGGCTACGCCAGAGGGGGCAGCAGCGCAGGAGAAGGTGGTCTCCTATGAGGGTGGGAGTCAGGCGGGAGGGGTCAGGGTCAGGCGGGAGGAGTCAGGGTCAGGTGGGAGGAGTCAGGGTCAGGCGGGAGGGGTCAGGGTCAGGTGGGAGGAGTCAGGGTCAGGTGGGAGGAGTCAGGGTCAGGCGGGAGAGGTCAGGGTCAGGTGGGAGGAGTCAGGGTCAGGCGGGAGGGGTCAGGGTCAGGTGGGAGGAGTCAGGGTCAGGCGGGAGGAGTCAGGATCAGGTGGGAGGGGTCAGGGTCAGGTGGGAGGAGTCAGGGTCAGGCGGGAGGAGTCAGGGTCAGGCGGGAGGAGGCAGGGTCAGGCCGGAGGAGTCAGGGTCAGGCGGGAGGAGTCAGGGTCAGGCGGGAGGAGGCAGGGTCAGGCCGGAGGAGTCAGGGTCAGGCGGGAGGGGTCAGAGTCAGGTAGGAGGAGTCAGGGTCAGGCGGGAGGGGTCAGGGTCAGGTGGGCGGAGTCAGGGTCAGGCGGGAGGAGTTAGGGTCAGACGGGAGGGGTCAGGGTCAGGCAGGAGTCAGGCGGAGTCGGGCAGCTCCCCAGCCCAGCCCTGGCCCCACCTGTGTTCCCACCAGGAAGAGCCCAGCCCTGCCCTCACCGATCAGGCAGAGCCCCTCCTGGGCCCGAGTGACAGCCACGTTCACTTGGTTGGGGTCCACAACGAAGCCCAGAAACTTCTTGAGCCAGCTCTTGGTGGGCCGCTGGTCCAGGTCGCTCTTGGCACAGGTGCGGACAGTGCTCACCAGCACATAGCGCCACTCGCTCCCTGCAGGATGGAAAGTGAGGCCCTGCGGCCACTTCGCCCACCCTCCTGGCCCCACCCATGAGCCCCCAGCCTCACCCTGGCTCTTGGTGATGGAGGACACAGCCACCCCAGCGATGCCCTCTCGCCGAAGGGCCTTGCTGATTTCAGAGGCCTGCGCGTTGTAGGGCGTGAGGACGGCAACGTCCTGGGGCTCTATGGTCCTCCCCAGGGTCAGCTGCTTGGTGATACGGACCTGAGGGGCCGAGGGGGCAGGTAGAGTGGACCCTGGTGCCTCTCCTGCCCTCCTCCAGGAAGCCCTCCCTGACCTCCAGGCACCAGACACTCACCACCTCAGCCACCTCCTCCAGGTTGGCCTTGGAGTTCTCATTCCCTTCATCCGTGGACACCAGCAGGCTCCGCTCGTGGCCCTGCACGTGGCCAAAGATGACAGGGCAGCTCTCCTTGCCAGCGTGGCCCAGGACACTGGGCGGCCTCTTCAGGCCCTGCCACGTCTTCAGTCTGCTCTTGTAGAATGCCGCTGAGGGGAAGGCACAGATGCCCTCGTGCTGCAGGCAAGGATGTGCACTGGTCAGAGGTGCCGGAGCTGCCACATGGGGCTGTGGCCCCCCAGGGGCTGCAGGTGGGCTGGGGGCTGAGCGGGGCAGGCTCACCATGCGGTACTGAGTGTCCAGCATGTGTGCATCCTCGTGGTACCGCTCGAACAGAGACCGGTCCAGACCCAGGTTTTGCAGCCACTCATTCTTGACCACAGGCCGCAGCTGCTTGTGGTCTCCAAGAAGAACCACCTGGAGGAATAGGCAGGCCTGGCCCTGACACTGCTAGACCCAGAAGGACCCCAGCCCCACACAACGCCCACGTCTGCACACACAGGGTGCCTCAGGTGCGAGACTGTGCCAGGGACGCCTGCCCGTGCTACCCACACACCCCGCCCCACCAACCTTCTCGGCCTGTGGGAACCGCACCAGGGGGATGAGGGTTTCAGGTTCTGTGGCCATGCCTGCCTCATCAACAAGGATCTGCCTCACATCCAGGGTTTTGAGGCTGGCGGAGGCTGCACAGGAGCAGGTGCAGAGGATGACCTCGTGCCGGTCCAGCTCGAACTTCCGAGCCTCCCACAAGACCTTCTTGTACCTGACAGGGACACTGCCTGTCACCCCAGGGCCCCCACGCTGCAGGCAGCTCCACCCCCGGGCCCCTGCCACTTACAAGACCAGGTCCTCCCTGGAGAAAAGCTCCCCGCTCTGCAGCCGGGTGTCAAAGGCCTTGATTTCCGACGAGTACGGGTTGGGGGCCTGCCGGATCCGATGGTGCAGGGTGATGCTCCTGGTGGGCAGAACACAGTGAGCCCTGTCACGCAGGACATCCCGGAGGCAGAGTTCAGTGAGACCCACCTACACAGGGCTGGCGGGACAGCTCGGCCCCACCTGGCCCAAGCCCCAAAGACAGCGGGCACACCTGAGGCTCTGGTTCGGCCTCCCCTCCCGGGGGTTCCTCCTGAGCAGCTTCCTGCTGCCCAGGCGCGGCACTGGGAACTCGCTGGCCTCGGCCTGCTCGCTGTACACCCGGAGAGGCTTCAGCTCCATCCTTCTCAGGAGCAGTTCTGAGGGCAGTGGGGGGACGTGAGTCTAGCCCCACGTGCCAGCACCCCAGAGACCCCCACCGCCGACCCCGGCACACCTGCCAGGACATCCACCGACTTGTTGGAGGGGCCGCAGTACAAGATGCAGGGACCCCCCAGCTGCGTCTCCCCATGGGGGGAGCCTCCGGGCTGCACCTGCTCCTGGTTTGATTTATGAAACCAGAATATGATGTGGAGGCCCACGATCGTCTTCCCTGTACCTGCAGCCGGAGAACAGGAGATTGTAGCCCACCCCCGGGGTCCCTGTGGCCCAAGGCAGCCCAAGGCAGCCCGCAGCTCCCCCTGCGTGGGCCCTACCTGGCGGTCCCTGGATGACTGTGAGAGGCTTCTCCAGAGCCTCCCTGACCGCCCTGTTCTGGCTGGGGTTCAGCTTGTGGCGGCCTCCAGGGATGTCATAGGTCTGCCGCTCCAGGAACCTGCTGGGGATCACTGAGAGCCGGGCGGCCTCCCTGAGCACTCACGCAGGGTGGGGTTGGGGGTCAGAGGGGAAGCTGGAGGGGTGGGGCAGACCTACCTCTGCAGAGGGGCTGCGGGACAGGCCGGCCCAGTGCGATGCTGGTGACCAGCGGGGACGCCTCCTCTAGCCCACGCACGGCTTCCTCCTTGCGGCTGGGGGTGAAGGCAGACACTGGAAAACCAACAGGACTCCCAGGAAAGGGACTGCTGCCCCACGAGGTACCCCCCTCCCAGAAGGGAGGAGCCATGGGTGGTCCCCCAGCCCAGCCTCCGTTGGTGGAAGCCACTCACAGATCAGGAAGCTGCTTGGGCAGCAGCTCAACGGTGAACAGGGTGCCCGGCCTCAGCACCTCTTCCGGAACCTTCTCCATGCCCATGTGGTGGATGAAGAGGTGCACCTGTCTAGGAGCCTCCTGCCGGTCTGCCCGGCGCTCCTGGTCCAAGTCCTCCGTCTGCCCGTGGGCCACCCAGGTGTATGTGCCGGGGTCGACACTCAGACCAGGGCCGAAGCTGCTGGGCCCGGGGCGTGGGCTGGCCGTGGGAGCCGGCAGCCCCTCGAGCCGGATGCAGAGGTAGCAGCAACCGAGGTTGATGTCGACACAGTTCTCCTCGAGGAAGGCGGCCTCCAGGCGGAAGGCGCCCTGCAGCTGCCCCTGCGGCATCCGTGACACATCCCAGGAAACACTCAGGTGCTGAAGTGTGACAGCGTCATTCTCGGCAACCGCACCAGTGGCCGACTCCAGAGCGCAGAATGGCTCCCACACACAGGTGTACTCATCCACGTCGCGATAGCGGTCCCGCGGGGCCTGGTACACATGGCCCAGGAAGCAGTCTCCGGGCCGCTCCACATGCTCCAGGCAGAGGCTGAAGCCGGGTGCCACGGTCCAGAGCTGAGGGCTCGGTACCAGGAAGCCGTGCTGCAGGCTGGCGCCGAGCTGCACCTGCAAGGTGTCCCCACTGCCCAGCTCCCGGGCCACCTCCAGGAAATGGCCACAGCGGCTCCGCTGCACCTGCACCAGCCCCCGCCGTGGGGACGCCTCACCCTTCTCCTGGATGAGAGCAGCTGCCTCCGGCCAGCGCTGCAGCTCCACCAGCGCCAGCAGCTGCTTCCACAGAGCCGTCTCCACGGCCCAGGTGTGTGGGTCCAGCACAGTGCCAGGCAGTGGCAAGGGCGGGCCAGATCCCTGCACTGAGTAGACACGGCGCCGCCACAGGAGCTGCATGCCCGGCCGGCCTGCCAGGGCGTGGGGGTGCTCGGCCAGCTGCAGGGAGCTGTAGGGGACGGGGCAGGGATCGGGCAGCGTCTCCCGGTTGCTGGGGAATTGCAGCCGGAAGCAGCGGGAGCCTGCCTCCACATCCACCACGAAGCCCAGCTTGTCCAGAGGCTGGGCCTTGAGCTGCACGGCCAGGTGCAGGCTGTGCGCCCGCCGCTGATAGCTCTGGGCAAGTGCATGCTGGAGGCTGAAGCCCTGGCAGAGCCCATCAATGTCCCGGGCAGAGTAGGCGGAGCCCCCATGGCCCAGTGCCAGCAAGATCTGCCGCTGCAACACCACGTCCAGGTACCTGCGGATGGGCGAGGTGGCCCATGTGTACCATTCCACCTGCAGCGAGTAGTGACCACCCTGCTGCTGGTGGCCCCAGGTGCAGCGGCCGAACGCCGAGCGCTCCAAGGCCTTGCGGAGGTCGCGGCCTGCAGGAGCCAGGAACGGGTGCATGTCGTCCGTGGTGACTAAATCCACCATCTGCTCATAGTCCTGAGTGCGGGCGGCAAACTGGACCTGCTTCCAGAGGGAGGCCAGGAGGTGCAGCTGTGTGTCGGGGGCGCTGCCCCCACTGCCACGCAGGTGGTGGCTGAGGTGCAGTGACAGGGGCACCCGCTCCCCATGCTTCTCACACAGGGCCTTGAGCTGCTGGCTGTGGGGTGCTGGCTGCCACCGCAGAGGCGTGACCGTCCGCGTGAGTTCGCTGCCCACCAGGAACTCTGCCACGAGCCTGTTAAACTGAATCATGTATTCCTTCACCATGATGTGGGCCGCGCGGAAGCCCAGGGTGCTGTCCTCGTCCGGCTGCTCGTAGAAGCAGTCGGACTGCAGGCGGTGCCGGCGCAGCAGCCGAGAGAAGTAGCACGCGGCCACGACGCAGGCGTCCACAGAGTCCAGGTGGGCTGGCAGCTCACGGCCGGCACCCGGGTGCCGCCTGATCACCTGCTCTGCCTCCTCGTAGGATAGTTGGCGGTCAGAGCGGACCACGGAGGGTGCAAAGTACAGGCTCTTCAGCTGGCCACTGGCTTTCTCCATGGTGAGGAACAGGGAGATGGCCAGGCGGTCCCGGCCCGGCAGGAGGCTGAGGATGTCCTGGCAGAGGCTGGCAGGCAGCATGGGCACTGGTTCCCTGCCAGGGGCATAGAACGCAGCACCCTGCCTTCGGGCCTCCACGTCCAGCACCCCGTCCCTGGGCACGAAGCTGGCAACATCAGTGATGTGCACAGCCACCTCGCACCGGGGACCCAGGTCTCGGACACTGAGGGCATCATCGAGGTTGCAGGCGCCCTGGGGGTCCACAGTGAAGGTCAGGAAGGCGCGGCAGTCCTCTCGGCGGCCGGCAACCCGGCCAAGCTCCGTTTGGTATTTCTGCAGTGCCTTGGTGATGGCAGCCAAGTCCGACGGGGGCATCCTCAAGCTGTACTCCAGGCCAAGGATGCGGAGGCCCTGCTCCCAGGTGCTGGCCTCAGGCAGCACCTCCCGGACGATGCCCAGCGGGTAGTAGAAGCCCTGCCGCCACAGGACAATGTGGACCCAGAAGAGCCGGCTGTGCCGCGCCTCCGCCGTGAGCCTCTCAAGCCCCACACGCTGCAGCCGGCCCTTCCGGAGGCCGTAGACGGGGACCCGCGATGGGTCCTTCAGCTCGGCCACAAAGATCTTGGTCACGGAGCCATTGATGGGGACCATGATGCGCGGGTCCCACCTGTCCATGCGGCACACAAATGCCAGCTCGTGCCGCCTCCTCTTCAGCACGCCCAGCACGCGGCCCCGAAGCCGCCCCTCGGGGGCCCTGTCTCCCGAAAGGAGCTGCACCAGCACCTCATCCCCGGTGAAGGCCATCCCACAGTCCAGGCGGCCCCTGACCTGGATGGGGCCCGAGGAGGCGTCGTCCAGCGGGATGGCGGACGCCCGCTCAAAGGTCTCCTGCGCGAAGGTGCAGTGACGGTACCGCTCTGGCTCCGCACGCAGCAGCTTCCGCAGTGCAGCCGGGGGCAGGTTCTCGTACAGCCGGGCCTGCCGCGGGGACTCTGGCCTGGCGACGGTGTCCAGCAGCCCGTCCTCCCCGACGGTCACCATCACCTTCTGGCTCTCATCCAGCAGCTCCCGCAGGATGGCGTCGTCAGCGTTGAGCTCCCCGTCCCACGGCCAGAAGTCGGCCTCCGCGTCCTCGGGCTCCGTGGACTCCACGGCTGCCGCAGCGGCCGCTCCCGCCGCGCAGGCCCCGGGCGCCGCGTCCTCCTTCACTGCGTCTTCCGCTGGCGCTGCCGCAGCCTCCGTCTGCGCTGTGGCTGCCGTGGTGTCACCGGAGGCTGGGCTCAGAGCCTCATCTCCCGGCTCTGCCTTCACTGTGGCCGTCACCACAGTCGCTGGTTCCTCGGCCGGGTCCCCTACTGGCTCCGGGGCAGCCTCCCAGTTCCCCGCTGCCCCAGCTCGTGTGCCTCGGGGGGGCCGGCGCCGTCTCTGCGCCACGCCCTGCTCGACCTGCTCCATGGACAGGCCCTCGGGGCAGACGCTGTGCCGTTCCACGCACTCGCGGATGAAGCTCTCCCAGAGCTTGCCACATGCCCCGAAGGAGCAGAGGGCCACGGCGTCCCCCACTACCACCAGCTGGGACTGGGCGCGGGTCAGGACGGTGTTGAGCACGCGGGCGTCGGTGAAGAACTCGGGGGCCGGTGCCCCGGGGCTGAGCAGGCTCTGGCAGGTGTGCACCGTGCTGAGCACCACCACCCGGAACTGCCGCCCTGCAGAGGGCACGCGGTCAGGCTGGGCACGCCGGACGATGGGACCAACCCCACCCCCGCCGATGCCAGGCTGAGGAGTGGGCCGAGCCACCCGGGGCATCCTGGGGCAGCTGGCAGCACTCGGCCCCGCTGGTCACCCACCTGGCAGGATCTCAAAACTGCCCACAGACACCTGGCCTAGGTCCCGCCTCCTCAGCTCCTGCCTCAGCGCACTGACCTGAAGACGCAGCAGGGCCGGGGATGAGCGCCAGACGCAGTGAGGACTCCGCCACCCCCGACCAGGAAACGGCACCCCCACCAAGCTCCAGACACCTCAGGGGCCAAGCCCCACATCAGCCCTGGGAGGTAAATACTGCAGCCCCTCTTACAGATGGCATCACTGAGGCAGTGGGCTCGTCCGTCAGCCGGCAAGCCTCCCCTCCTGCAGCAGGGGTGCCGTGGGGGGCTGGCCGGGCTCACCTGAGCACCGTGGGACACGACGCAGATGTGCCTCTGCTCACGGCCACCCCAGCAGCTGGGCCAGGTGTTGTAGGCCTCCTGCACCTTCTCGACGGCCTGGGCAATCTCAGCCAGATTCAGCCAGGACGTCATGGATATGTCCCGGTCTGGGCTGCCCGCCACGTGGCAGAACATGAGTGGGTAGTGCCGGGGGTGGGGCGGAACCTTGCCCCTGGCGTGGATGGGGTTGCCCTTGGCCACGTAGAAGTGCCGGGAGACGAAGCTGACGATGGCTTCCGTGCAGCGGTAGTTCTCATGGAAGACCAGGCGGCTCTGCCGTGCCACCTCGTGCGTCTCCTGCTGGTAGTAGAGGAAGAGGCGGTGCAGCAGCGTGTGCTCGGCTGCCCGGGCCCTGGCAACACTGAAGAGCCGGGGCGTGACCTGCATGTGGTCGCCTGCCAGCACGAGGCGGGTGCTGCGTGAGGCGTAGGCCAGCGGGGTGAGGGCCTCACACTCCAGCATCTGGGCCGCCTCGTCGATGAGAATGTGGGAGAAGAAGCCGACCGGCACCCTGAGCTCGCGGGCCTGGGAGGTGGTGGTGACCACCACCCGGTGCCGTGCCAGCTCTGCCCACGTGGGCGGGCGGAAAGCCTGGTGGTCGTCGGTCAGGCAACAGTACTGCAGCGTGACCGGGTCCGTGTGGCTCGGTGGCCGGTCCGTGTACATCACACGGAGAGGAGTGGCCTCGGGGTGGCCGCCGCTGACGTGGCTGTGGAAATACTCCCGGATGTAGATGTCGGCAGCGCTGCGTGAGGGGGAGGAGTTCATGGGCTTCTTGATGGGGGCCTCAGTGCTGTCCGCTAAAGCACCTACTGTGTGCCCAGCCGAGCTGCCCCTGAGCACAGCCCTTGTCTGGCTGTCAGAGGTGAGCAGCAAATGCTGGTGTCCCCACTCTCAGGAGTCCGAGGGGCAAGAGGCCACAGAGGGCTTTGGGTAACACCTGGGCGAGCCCAGCAGCCCCTCTGACACTGCAGACACCTGCCTCCCAGACCCCAGAACCCCTAATCCAGAAATCAGCCCGGGACGTATGGCCACTGTCCCAGGCTCTTCCTCCCACTCCCCACTGTGCAGGGATGGGGAGGCCCCGGTCTGGGCAGCTGGTGGTGGCAGGGACCCGAGGAAACCACATAAACCAAAGGGGAACTTTGTGGTTAGGACAAAAATCTGTGTTTCTATAAAAACCAAAAACAAGATTCATCTCCAGGAACTGCTGGGTGGACCATGCTGCAGCCTTCCCCGTGACTCTGTCTTTGGGCCAGGGCCCCGGCAGAGGCACCCAGCTCCTCACCTGACAGCAGACTTGGCCACCCTGCGTGCCCTGAGCTAGGTCTGATAAAGCCAAAGTCCAAGGCTGGTCGGCTACAGGGAAGGTCCCTGCAGAATCAGAGGACTGCAGCATGCCTAGGGGCTGACTGCCTGCCCAGTGTCGGCTTGGGTCGGGCATCAGGTGAGGGGGGGCAGGCCAGGCTCGGGCTTACCTGTTGGTGTGTGTGCAGATGAGCACCTTGGCTTGAGGCCTCCGGATGACCTCCAGGGAGGCCATGGCCAGCGTGTAGGTCTTGCCGGTGCCAAAGGGGCCATAGATGAGCAGTGGGGGGACACGCTTCCCATCCCCAGGGCCCCAGCCCGCGATGAGCGCCACGGCCAGCTCCTGCTTGCGGTTGCCACGCCGCAAGGGTGGGACAGACCAAGGTCTGGGCAAGGCGCAGGTGGGCAAGTCAGGCACCACCAGCTGCTCCTCAGGCAGCGTGTCCACTGCCTGGTGCCAGAGGCGGAAGGTCATCGGGTCAATCTGGAACTGTACCTCCAGGACCAGGCGGGCCTCAGGCTGCAGCCCCAGGGCCAAGCAGCAGTGGGTGGGAAGCAGCAGCCACAGCACCTGCTCTGAGCTGGCCCGCTTCTCCAGCCGCACCTCGAACACTGCATTGTTGGGTGCAGGGACGGGGGCCACCAGGGCTGTGCTGACCGCCCGGCCCAGCAGGAAGCCCTGGTCTGTGTCTGGCATCAGGGAGGGGGGGACGGGGACCTCTGCGTACAGTGCTCCCGGAGGCGCGAAGAGCATGTTCAGCGCTGGCGTCTGCAATGCCGTCTTCAGGAACACCTGGCCCCGCAGGGTCAGCCTGGCAGGATGGCCTGGGTTGGGTCATGGGGCCACAGCTGCCAGCCCTACTGCCAAGTCCACGCCCCCATCCGCTCCCGTTGCCCCAGCCGCTCCCGTTGCCCCAGCTGCTCCCGCTACCCTCAGCCGCTCCCGTTGCCCCCCAGCTCACTTGGCCACCAGCTGCTGCTGAGCTGTCTCCTCCTCATAGAGAAACTGGTGCATCCTCTGCCGATAGTTTGTTGGTGAGATGGGGCCCGAGGCCAGGCCGCTGCGGTTGAACTCTAGGGCCAGGGCAGGGTCCTTGTACTTGGCCATCAGGGCTGTCTGCTTGGCCGTCCGCTCCACGGCAGGTACCACGTGGCGGTTGCCAGTGTGCCAGCGCTCCATCTCCTCAGGGTGGCCGAGCGCCAGACTCCTGCAGGGTTCTGGGTGACTCCCCTGGCCCAGCTGCAGCCCCAGCTTCCGCAGCAGCACCGGCCGGCGGCCGAAGTCGAAGACCACCCATTGCTCAAAGGTGCCAAAGGAGGCGGCCTGCACACTCACTCCCACCTGGAAGTCGGCAGCGGAGCTGGGCAAACGGAAGCGCTCACCCCGTGCGTAGAGCCGGCCCGACAGGAGGCCGGGAGCCACCAGGGAGAAGTTAGCGCCAGGCTCCTGCTTCAGCAGGGCCACATGTAGCAGGGGCTCCTGGAGAGGAGGCCGGACAGTGAGGAGGGCCCAGGACTCCCCCTGACCCTCCTGAGATGCAGCCTGGCCAGTGTAGCCCAAGTGCAGGGTTCAGGTCCCGGCCCTGCCACTTCCTGGATGGAACGCAAGCAGGTCACCTGGCCTCTGTCAACCTCAGTTTCCTCCTGTGCTAAATGGGGGTCGCTGAACCTTCCTGGGGCCCCTGTGGAGGTTCCGTGGGGCAATATGGGCAGCTTGAGGCCTCACCACCCACTCTCCAGGTGCCAGACCCTGGTGAATCCTTGTTTTTGTTTTTGAGACGGAGTTTCGCTCTTGTCGCCAGGCTGGAGTGCAAAGGCGTGATCTCAACTCACTACAACCTCCGCCTCCCGGGTTCAAGTGATTCTCCTGCCTCAGTCTCCTGAGTAGATGGGATTATAGGAACCCACCACAATGATGAGTTTATTTTATTTTATTTTTATTTTTTGGATTTTTAGTAGATAATCCAAATACCAGGATAATTTTTTTTTTCTTTTTTTTTTTTTTTGGATTTTTAGTAGAGACGGAGTTTCGCCATATTGGCCAGGCTGGTCTCAAACTCCCGACCTCAAGTGATCCACTTGCCTTGGCCTCCCAAAGTACTGGGATTACAGGCGTGAGCCTCAGCACCTGGCCAAATCCTTGTTTTAACCCGGCTACTCTATAGAGTAACCCTACCAGGGCAGGACTCTCCCGGCCCCCCTGTCTGTAGGTGAGGAGACTGAGGCAGAGAGGCTAAGGGACCTGCCGCAGGTCACGCAGGCACTAAGTGGTGGTGCCTTGGTATTAGCTCCATGACCTAGACTCTTGACGTCCGCCCGGGCTGAGGTCACCACTTCCCCAGGGCTCCCTCTGCCCAACAGAAGCTGCTCTCTGCTCACCTCAGAGTGGATGGCAAACGTCCAGCTGTACTGGGTCTTCCTCTCCTGGGCCTGATACATCAGGGGCTGGTTGCAGGTGACACGCACTCCATCAAGGGTCTCTGCCAGCTGTGTGGAAGTCTAGCCTTCAGCAGGAGGCCTGGACCCCACCCCACCCACTCCCAGGGCCCACTTACCACAAGGACCTCACTGCTGCTGCGCTGGTACTCGGCCAGCAGCCGCTCCTGGTAGGGCACCAGCCCGTCCTGCCAGGCCGCCTGCCCCCGCAGCTCCACAGCCCGCCTGCGCTGGATCCACTCCTGCAGCTCCTGTGCTGAGTGCGCCTTGGTGCAGGCATCGCCATACTCACAGAGGTCAGGCCTGGGGGACAGGGAGGTCGGCAGGGCTACATGGAGGCACAGCCACCGTGCTGAGTTCAAAGGCCGGGACCCCCTCAGCCCAATACTGGCCTCTGCAGGGAGCAGGGGCTTTATTCTTCCCACCCACTCCTGTGCTCCCGGGACAAGACCTGGCTCAAGCAGTTCCCAAACATGAGCCTCCCTTATCCAGGTCTTCAGAGGCCACCGTGGTTTCAGCCCCCAGCAGGTGGCAGGGAGGCCACCGTCCACTGAACCTGGGAGCCTCTGGCTCTGCCTACAGTGGGCTCATGCCCCACCCCAAGCTCCTGCCCCGGGCATCCTTACTTTGGGCAGAGCTCGAACTTGGAGAGTCCCGGGGGTGGGGAACGGTGCTCCCAGGGCACGGCCTGGTCAAAGGCCACCATCTGTGTGTGTTGCGAGGATGCGCAGTGGTTCTCAAAGGCCTCCTGAGAGTGGCAGGTGACCAAGCAGGCCGGGCAGTACAGCTGGGCCCCAGGGGGCTGGCCGAGGGGGACCGTGCGCCCGTCGCCATCAGGGGCAGGGGGTGTGAGCAGGTCCCCCCGCTGGAGACCACCCAGCTGCTCGGCCTCCCACACAGCCATCTCCACAGCGCTGTGTGCGAACTGGCAGCGGGACTCCCCACGCCAGCATGGCTGCCCGCGCCCCACAAACCTGCAGTAGGCGGGAGGCTGGCCAGCCCGGGGCTGTGGCCTCACCGTCACAAACTGTTGCTTGCGGCGGCCCTCAGCGCTCACATGGGCCAGGAGGGAGGGGCAGGCTCCATGCTCAGGGCACTGCCCCTGGGGGTCCACGCGACAGACACGTGGGGGGCAGCGCCTGAAGCAGAGGGAGCAGAGCAGCTCGAAGCGGCCGCCAAACTCCGTGAGGATGGCATCAGCCGCCCGGCCTGCCCCTCCCTGGGCCCCACTGCCCTGCACCTCCGCCTTCAGCCACAGGCGCTGGAGGTTGTGCTGACGCTCAAAGGTCCAGACCAGGGCCTCCTCGCGACTGCGGGCAAAGGTGCACCGGTTTCGGTGGCGCCGGCAGCCGAGCCCAGGGCTATAGTAGCGGCAGACTTGGTAGCACAAGGGCCTTGGGAAGGTGGGCCGGCAGCCCACCATGCGCCAGACCTTGCTTTTGGTGGCCTGCTTGAAGCGGGCCAGCAGGATCTCGTGGGAGCAGTCATGCTCCACCCTGCGGAGGACGTAGGTGCTTTCATTGAGCCGCTGGGTGCAGCGGGAGCAGCCCAGACACAGGTCCACCAGGGCACACAGCCGGGCCAGGGACGGCCCCCTGGTGGCTGCGGGGCTGTTGGGCAGCAGGCTGGACCCTGGAGGCGCCACCTCGAACACCAGCTTGGCTCTCCGGGACAGCGTCCGAGGCGCCTGAGCTCACGGGTCCACGTGGTCCACTAGGACTGTTGGCCACGGTTCGAAGCCTGCGACAGAAGGAGCAGGTGAGACTGAGACTGAGGCTGGGGGACATCTGCTCCAGGCCCAGCTGAGAAGCATGGCCCCTCCACCAAGCAAGGAGCTGGGACTCTGCCCACCCTGAGGCTGAGGCCTTGGCAGCAGCTGTGTCCTGTCAGGGAGTCAGGGCTCACTGACCCGGACACAGACAGACCTTCCCTCCTGAAGGGTCTTAGGCCCCGCCTAGAAGGAGCCAAGGTGGCTGCTTGTGGAGCCCTGGAGGGGGCAGAGCCCTTGGCACAGTGCCGCCCCCAGGAGGTCGCACCCCTCTGCCCCAGCCGGGGGTCCTGTGCACCGCAGGGCCTCAGGCTCCTGACTCTTCTAAGGACACAGAATCTCCTTTTCTGTTAAGTGACCACTGGTCCCCAGGAAAAGAGGTCCCGACATCTGCACCTGGGGAGGGGCCTCAGGGAGAGGAGGGTGCAGTGCTCACCAGAGCTCAGGGTGCCAGGAAGAGATGGGTCCCCGGGTCCCCAATGCAGCTGAGATGCAACAAAAAGAGGAAGTTTAAAAGCAACAGACTGGAGGCAGACTTGAGTATGAGAACCCGGCACTCCCCGGGGACCCCTCTGAGAAAACATCCGAGTCTGCCGTCCAAAAAGGACAGGAGCCGAGACCCCAAAATCCTGCGCTCCAGTGGGTGCACAGACCACAGGGGCTGGGGCTTGCTGTGGAGCACACCGGTCCCGGGCGGGCTGCACTGTCCCGGGCTGGGTCTGCGGCTCCTGGGACCCCGCACCCCCGGCTGCACTCGCCCTCCCGGACCCCCGCGCCCCCGGCCCCGCCACCCTGGGACCCCGTGCTCACCCTCCTGAAGCCGCCCCTGGACCCCCGTGTCCCCGCGCCCCCGCCCTGGGACCCCTGCGCTCACCCTCCTGGAGCCACCCCTGGGCCCCTGTGCCCCCGCCCCTCCGCCCTGGGACCCCTGAGCTCACCCTCCTGGCGCTGCCCCTGGACCCCCGTGTCCCCGCCCCTCCGCCCTGGGACCCCTGAGCTCACCCTCCTGGCGCTGCCCCTGGACCCCCGTGCCCCCGCCCCTCCGTCCTGGGACCCCTGCGCTCACCCTCCTGGAGCTGCCCCCGGGCCCCCGTGCCCGCACCCCTCTGCCCTAGGATGCCTGCGCTCACCCTCCTGGAGCTGCCTGCCCTGCGAGCCTGCCCAGGAGCTCTCAGTTTCGATTCTGCCCCGGGCACTGACGCCGATCGCGGAAATTACCTCACCGCCCCCCGCCCCGCCCCGCCCTGCCCCGCCTCCAGCGACAGCTCGGCCCCCACTGAGAGGGAACCTCGGGGAAGCGCCAGCGAGCGAAGGGCGCCCCTCCCTAAAGGACCAGTGCCGTCGGAGGCGGGGATGGCTGGGGGTGGAGGCTCCTTTCCCGCACCCCTCCAGGGCCCCACGCCCCGTCCAGCCCCTTTACACACTAGAGACGCCCCAATGGTGTGCCAGGCGGAAGGGGTGAGACCCTTCCCGGCCCTGGACGGCAGGAGGGCCTGGTGACTCCACCATCAGCCCTGGAGAAATCCAGGCTCAGCTGACCTGGAAGCCTGGGTCCCCTGACCGGCAGGACCTGTCTGTGGCCCTGGTGTTGCTCCGACCCCGAGTCCCTTCTGTCACTAACCAGGATATGGCAGGAATGGCCAAGTGGCCGCCGGGTCCCAGAGTCAGCATGCCTGGCGCTTTGCTCTCTGGACTGGCTCTGGGTCAGCCCTGTGGGGAGGCCCCATGGAAGAGCTGAGGCCTCCAGCCCACCTGCAGCTCGAGTCCCAGCCCCAGCCTTACTGCCATCTCAGGGAGACCCTGAGGCCTAACCCTCCCACCTAGACCACGCCCAGATGTTAGATGTCTATGTTGTTTAAAGTAAACATCCAATTAGCCAGGGGTGGGGGCGGGCAGCTGTAGTCCCAGCTACTCAGGAGGCTGAGGCAGGAGAATTGCTTGAACCAAGGAGGCGGAGGTTGCAGTGAGCCGAGATTGTGCCACCGCACTCCAGCCTGGGTGACAGAGCAAGACTCTGTCTCAAAACAAATAAATAAATAAAATAAGCATCTACGTTGTTTTAAGCCACTGAGCTTTGGGGCGATCTGTTCTGCAGCAGTAGGTAACGGACAGTTATGCTGCCCCTGAAACAGGGAAGCAAGGCTGCCATGCAAGGCCAGCACCTCGTGGGGAGGGCCGGGCTGGGGGCTCACAGCTACCTCGGGAGGTCGGCTGGGTGCGCCGTCAACCACCAGGGAGCCTCTCCGCAGACCAATCACGTTCGAGCTCCTCGGAGAGGGCGGGACCGCCGACGACAGCAGCCCCAGGGGCTGAGCAGGCTCCGCGTCCACAGAACGCTGCGAGAACTTGTGCGGAACGCCGTGTTCCTGGATGGAGAGGCTTCACATCACACAAAGATGTGAGTTCTTCCTAAATTAACCTGCAATCTCATGGTGGACACGCTGACTTTCACGTTCATTTGGAAAAGCATTATTACATCACCAAGCAACGCTGGGCAGGACTTTGGTGTTTTTTGGTTTTTTTGTTTGTTTGTTTGTTCTCGAGACCGGGTCTCGGTCCATCGCCCAGGCGTGAGTGCAGTGATGCCATCACAGTTCACTGCAGCCTGGACCTCTGACTCAAGCAGTCTTCCCACCTCAGCCTCCTGAGTAGTTGGGACTACAGGTGCACACCACCACAGTTAGCTATTTTGGAGTTTTTTATATGTTTTTCAGAGATGGGGTTTCTCAATGCTGCCCAGGCTGCTGTTGAACTCCTGGGCTCAAGCAAACCACCCACCTTGGCCTCCTTGAGTGCCAGGATTACAAGCGTGTCCTGATGCCCAACCCAGGATGATGACTAAAAAGGAGTCACAGCAGGTGCTGGCACGACTTACTAAACACACACCACACTGCAAAGTCACTGAACCCGGTGTGGATGTGCAGGTCCAGGGCAGAACAGAGAGTCCAGAAATAGAGTCACACTTAGGAGTCTGGGGGGGGGATGGAAGATTGGCTCTCGGCCAGGCGCAGTGGTTCACACCTGTAATCCCAGCACTTTGGGAGGCCGAGGCAGGGGGATCACCTGAGGTCAGCAGTTCGAGACCAGTCTGGCCAACATGGTGAAACCCCATCTCTACTAAAAATACAAAAATTAGTCAGGCATGGTGGCACGCACCTGTAATCTCAGCTACTCGGGAGGATGAGGCAGGAGAATCACTTAAATCCGGGCGTCGGAGGTTGCAGTGAGCCGAAATGCTGCCACTGCATTCCAGCCTAGGTGACAGAGTGAGACTCCATCTTGAAAAAATAAAAATAAAAATAAAGAATGTCCCAAACCCAAAACACTGACAATGCCAAATGCTGGTGAGGACGTGGAGCAACAGGAACCCTCATTCATTGCTGGCGGGAGTGTGAGGTGGTGCCTCCACTGGCAGAAGACACTTTAGTAGTTTCTTACAAAACTAAATACATTCTTAGCACACAACCTAGCAATTCTTACAAAACTAAATACATTCTTAGCACACAACCTAGCAATTCTTACAAAACTAAATACGTTCTTACCACACAATCTAGCAGTTCTTACAAAACTAAATACATTCTTACCACACAACCTAGCAGTTCTTACAAAACTAAATACGTTCTTACCACACAACCTAGCAGTTCTTACAAAACTAAATACGTTCTTACCACACAACCTAGCAGTTCTTACAAAACTAAATACGTTCTTACCACACAATCTAGCAGTTCTTACAAAACTAAATACGTTCTTACCACACAACCTAGCAGTTCTTACAAAACTAAATACGTTCTTACCACACAACCTAGCAGTTCTTACAAAACTAAATACGTTCTTACCACACAATCTAGCAGTTCTTACAAAACTAAATACGTTCTTACCACACAACCTAGCAGTTCTTACAAAACTAAATACGTTCTTACCACACAACCTAGCAGTTCTTACAAAACTAAATACGTTCTTACCACACAACCTAGCAGTTCTTACAAAACTAAATACCTTCTTACCACACAACCTAGCAGTTTCGCCCCTGGGTATTTACCCAAACCAGTTAAGCGCTTATGTCCACACAAAAACTTGCATGAGGGTTTTTAACAGCAGCTTTACTCAAAATTGCCAAAACTTGGGAATCAACCAAGATGTCCCTCAGCAGCTGAACGGTACACTGTGGCCCATCCACACAGTGGCATGTCACAAAGCACTCCACCCTCTGTGGGGACTCTGCCCTCTGGAGTGCCCTGGGCTGGACAGGGCTGGACAGGCCACAGCCCATTCCCCACTCCTGTGTCCTCAGCTGAGGAGTGGCCAGTGCTGCAGTCGGCCACCAGGGACACTCAGTGGGTACAAGACATGACCCCTTGTAGGTCTGCATCTTGTGGCCTCTGAAACCCCATTAAGTATCAGGAGCAGGAGGTATCATGGTGGGATACTGAGGGGTATAGCTCCCTTCAGGGCCAGAGGGGATGATGGGCGTGATTGGGCCATGTGAGCAAACGGGAAGGGTCACAACGTAGAGAATGGGTAGCAGGAGGGTAGGAAGGGCCAGAGGTGGGAGTCAGGTAGTTCTATCGATCCGAGAGAGATGGAGGGGGCCTGGCCTCACAAGAAGGGAATGCATCGTGGATGTGAGGTTGCAGGAAGGTGGGCTGAGCCAGTGGGCAGGTGTTGGTGCTCCTCTCCCCCACGGGGTGTGACAGGGACTGAGCATGGGAGGGAATATGGAGCAGGAGCTCTGTCTCGTACGCATGGAATCTGAGGAGCTGGCAGATGGCCTGTGGGGAGGGTGGTCCCGTGCCAATGTGTGCTGGAAGGACATGCCTGTGCATTTGTCAGCTCTGGGCTGCAGCAGGGCACAGGCGTGGGAGAGCAGCCATGGCAGAGGGGAAGGTTTCAGAGTGGACTCTTGCAACCAGCGCCCTGTGCCCCTCCAGCCACCACCCCAGATGGCACCCAGTGACCCGGCTTTCGACACCATTCTGCCTTGAGGGAAGCATCCAACTTTCCTAAGTGGAACCACACAGCGTGGACTTCTGTGTCTGCCTCTTGCTTGGCCGTGAGTCTGGGAGGCCGGCCTGTGGCTGGTGTGCAGGTTCCT
Organism: Chlorocebus sabaeus; assembly: GCF_047675955.1. Lineage (NCBI taxonomy): Eukaryota > Metazoa > Chordata > Mammalia > Primates > Cercopithecidae > Chlorocebus > Chlorocebus sabaeus. Next base: position 533,864 of record NC_132905.1, on the reverse strand, counting down.
ATGGCCCTGGGTGGACAATGGCAGCAGGGAGGGGAACAGCATCGGTGACAAGGCGGCTCTGGGACTGAGCCTTGGGAGAGGGGAGGAAGTGCTCCCCTGGGGGTGAGTCTGTTGAGCTCCTGACTGGTGGGTGCAGGCCCCTGTGCCACTGTGACCTCTCCTTGCCCGTGGGTGTGGTGCCTCCAACGCCAAGGCTGTTCTTACTATCGTCCTCCAGCTACTTGCAGGACACCCTCAAAACCCTCACCAGGCACCGAATTGGCTGATGCTCTTGATCTCGGACTTGCCAGCGTGCAGAACTGCAGAAATGAATCTCTGTTGCTTGCAAGCCCCCCAGCCTGTGGTATTTGGTTGCAGTAGCACTAATGACTACAACAGCCATGATCCTCCCAACAGGCCTGTTGACAACTCCGAAGGGTGCTGGGGAGAGAAGGAGAAGGGCACAGAGCACCTGCTGTGATGAAATCAGCTTTGACCTCGGGACACCCTGGAAGGGTCCTGAAGCCTCCAGGCTACTTGGAAGGACTAAGCATGTGGGTGTGAGTGGCCCGGGGCGGGGGTGGCAGCCGGTGCTGTTTGCGTTGGGCATGTTTATAGACTTGATTTCTCTCCACATTTCATTCCAAGAGATAGACACTCAAACTATGAAAATTGTTTTTATTTTAAATCAAAGTACCAGGCAGATACTTGCAAAACAACATACAAAGCAAAACTCAAACACGGCCCTTCCCCAGGGCGCCTCTGAGCAGGCACAGAGTTCTCGCCCTCTGCAAAATCCAATCCAATCCTATCTTCTCAGAAAACCAAACCAAAGGCAGCCGTGAAAACCTGTGTTCTGTATGTGGTTGAGAAGGTCTTCCTCTCTGAGTACTGGCTGGCCCCAAGGTGCAGAACTGGGAGGTCCAGGGAACCCTGCCCCGGAGGAGCCAGCAGGACCTGGAGGAGCCGGGGGCGGTGTTGACGACCTCCCCGGGCCACTGCAGTGTGGTTCCCATGAGGATGGGGGCTTCTCCAGGGCCCTTCCCCATGCTGGGGCTTGGAACCCCTGCCAGAAGCAGCTGGGCTGGCAGCAGACGTCCCCGAGGGCCTTGGGAAGCACTGGGAATGGGCTCCCAGCCCTGCTGGAATGGGGGATTGGGAATTAGTTCTGAAGCTGGTTGTGGCTTATTTTTGTATGGCTCTGAAATTAACTTCCTCTCCCAATGCCTCAATAGCTAAAGGGCAGGAGCAGAAAAGGTCCCAACCTTGTTCTTAAAAAGAAAGGAAATGAACCCACAACCCACTGGAAGTTCCGTTCAGCGAGGGCTGCCAAGGCAGACCCACTCGTGACTTTGACAAAGGGAAGCAGCTGGAAGGTTGCGGGTCCCAGGGTCACAGGCAGCTGTATTAGCGACAGGTTTTGAGCTGGTGGGGTGGGGACTACGGGGCCCTCCTGACCCCCGTAGGGTCATACTGCTGCACGCTGCAGAACTCAACTGGAGTGGAAATGAGTTTAAAACAGAGTATGTACATCAAAAGGTCAACATCACGCCGAAACCAGCTGACTGTGACAACAGCAAACAGCAAACAAAAACGTAACAGAGAAAACAAACAAGACACAGCCTCAGTAGCTTGACATGGGTGGGGGCAGCCAGGACAGGGCCCTGGTGACAACGGCACAGAGGTGGGGTCTGGGCCGCTCGCTGGACGGACAGCCAGCCAGTTCCCTTCGGAGCAGTGAAGTGGGACACGGGACCCTCGCATTGCAGGGCCTCAGACGGGCCTTCAGCTGCCGACAGAATCAGGAGGAGCATCCAGGGGCCTCTGGCCCTCAGGGTCCTCCTGGGACATGGCCTGCTGGAGACGGCAGGAGCCCTGGGCTGGCTGCTCCCTGAGATGTCTGCCCCAGGGCCCTGGCCTGGAGGGGCCTCAGCCTGGTCTTCCTTGTGAGTCCAAGGCCAGGTCTGAGGACAGTCATGGACAGCCCTTCCAGACAGGCTCTGGGCTCCACCTTTGGCAGCTGCCCTGACCAGCCCACCCGGGCAGCCTCCTAAACACCCAGAGGCCACCGAGAGGCCCTCCCTTGGACAGAGACCACCGAGGGCCAGCCCAGGGGCTGCCTGGGGGCCGGGGGCTGTTCTGTGGCCAAGCAGCCCAAGCTGAAGGGCCCCCACGCGAATCCTCGACCTCCACAGCAACTGGTTCTGTGTATGCCCCTGCCCCAGGACTGAAGCCCTCGGGACACACCTCACGGATCTCAGATCCCTGGGAGGGGCCAGCTCAGGCAGAGGCTGCCCAGGACCTCCGCACCCGGTCAGGTGCACTCACAGGGGCTCAGGGGCCACCCCCAGAGCTAACTCGGGAAGCCTAGGCACTCAGCATTATTTTGGTTGAAAATGCTATAAATCTGACTCTTCCTAGAAGCCTACTAAGCAATTCACTTAAAAACACCCTCAGTACATGTGCAACAATGCCTGGACCACGCCTCATCTGTGCGGCCCCTGGGCCACCTGAGCACCGGCTGGGGGTGGGGGAGGAGGGCACCCACCGGGATCTGCACCCCAGGCTCCGGGTGCACGTTCCCACACAGGAGGAGAACGGGGTGCCAGCCACACTAAACCTACAGAAAACTGTGGGAAGAAACCAAATCCATAGGATCCATAGGGTTCATACTTGGGCTCAGCTCCCAAGTCATGTGTTAGTAGCATCCCCAGGGACCTGGCTGGGTGCAAACACCGGGACCTCGCCACCCGCTGCACCGCGTCCAGCACCTGCAGGGTCGTGCTCGGCACCCTGGCTCTGCTTCCTCTGCCTCGGCTGCACCCAGGCTCCCCCCCCGCCCCCGCCCACCTGGCTCCTGATCAAGGCCCAATGTGTAAACAGTATTAATAAGCAACAAATGGAAAAATATATTTCCCAAGAAAAAAGGGGGGGAAACGTGGGACCTGAAGACCGATTTCCAGGTTGCTCTCGCTGTTCTGTCCCCTTCTCTCTTCTCGTGATTTGTTTTGGCGATTCCTCTCTTTGGTTCTGCAGCCCACGTGACCCACCTGCCCGAGCCAGCCCTGTGGCCTCTGCCCGTTCCCTGCTGCCGCAGCTGAGAGGCAGCCAGCCCCGTCCGTCCCAGGGGCCTCGCCCTCCCGTCGGCTACTTCCGCTCGTGGTCCTCTGCCACGGCAGCTACCTCAATGGTGGCCGTGTGCTCCTCGGGCCCGGGGGCAGCCCCTGTGGGCACTGTCACAATTGTGCTGGCGCCAGGCGAGGCCTGGGCCACGTTCTGCAGGGTGGGACCCAGGCCAGGCAAGGTGAGCAGCTGCAGCGGGCTGACCACCTTGAACACCGTGCTACCGTCCTGCACGGCAGCCGTGCTCAGGACCGTGAGGCTGGATGCGTCCGGGTGGATCTCCACTGTGCTGGGGTAGGTGGAGCCGGAGGAGGCCAAGACTGTGTAGCCCCCAAGCAGTGGGGAGGCTGGGGAGCTGGCGGGGGGTGCCTGAAGGGAACCCTTGCCCAGGACAGTGGAGGGCAGGGTGGATACCACTTTACCAAGGGGCACGCTGGTCAGCTGGGGGACGGGCACGCCCGGGCCGAGCGCCAGCTGGGCAGACTGGGTGAGCACCTGCGAGGCCATGGCGGCCGGTCCTGATGTGGCACGCGCAAGCCGGGGCCGCTTCACAGGCGGTGGCAGGGAGACCGGAGTCAGCGTCATGAGCACGTTGCTGAGGTGCTGGGACTTGTGCTTCAGCTCCTTGGCTCGGCGGCGATGCTCATCACACTGCTGCTCCAGCGCTGCAGGGAGGGGCAGACGGCATCACACAGAGGACGGGGGCATGGACGGCAGCGTGCAGGGGACGGGGGCAGACACGCCACACCATCTGGGTGGCTCCTGGGTCAGTGGCAACCCAGGTCTGTTCACCTGATGCCACAAACCCAGATGACCACATGGCCACCCACCAAACGTGAGGTCTGTGGGAGACGGGGCCCAAGATGGCCCTCGGGATAGATACAAGCCTGTGCTGACCCAGGGTCTGCACTGACCCGGGGCCCGTGTGCAAGCGTGGCAATGCCGTCTCAGACCCTCCCGCACTGACCCGGGGCCTGCGTGCAAGCGTGGCAATGCCGTCTCAGACCCTCCCGCACTGACCCGGGGCCTGCGTGCAAGCGTGGCAATGCCGTCTCAGACCCTCCCGCACTGACCCGGGGCCCGTGTGCAAGCGTGGCAATGCCGTCTCAGACCCTCCCGCACTGACCCGGGGCCCGTGTGCAAGCGTGGCAATGCCGTCTCAGACCCTCCCGCACTGACCCGGGGCCTGCGTGCAAGCGTGGCAATGCCGTCTCAGACCCTCCCGCACTGACCCGGGGCCTGCGTGCAAGCGTGGCAATGCCGTCTCAGACCCTCCCGCACTGACCCGGGGCCCGTGTGCAAGCGTGGCAATGCCGTCTCAGACCCTCCCGCACTGACCCGGGGCCTGCGTGCAAGCGTGGCAATGCCGTCTCAGACCCTCCCGCACTGACCCGGGGCCTGCGTGCAAGCGTGGCAATGCCGTCTCAGACCCTCCCGCACTGACCCGGGGCCCGTGTGCAAGCGTGGCAATGCCGTCTCAGACCCTCCCGCACTGACCCGGGGCCTGCGTGCAAGCGTGGCAATGCCGTCTCAGACCCTCCCGCACTGACCCGGGGCCCGTGTGCAAGCGTGGCAATGCCGTCTCAGACCCTCCCGCACTGACCCGGGGCCCGTGTGCAAGCGTGGCAATGCCGTCTCAGACCCTCCCGCACTGACCCGGGGCCTGCGTGCAAGCGTGGCAATGCCGTCTCAGACCCTCCCGCACTGACCCGGGGCCTGCGTGCAAGCGTGGCAATGCCGTCTCAGACCCTCCCGCACTGACCCGGGGCCCGTGTGCAAGCGTGGCAATGCCGTCTCAGACCCTCCCGCACTGACCCGGGGCCTGCGTGCAAGCGTGGCAATGCCGTCTCAGACCCTCCCGCACTGACCCGGGGCCTGCGTGCAAGCGTGGCAATGCCGTCTCAGACCCTCCCGCACTGACCCGGGGCCCGTGTGCAAGCGTGGCAATGCCGTCTCAGACCCTCCCGCACTGACCCGGGGCCTGCGTGCAAGCGTGGCAATGCCGTCTCAGACCCTCCCGCACTGACCCGGGGCCCGTGTGCAAGCGTGGCAATGCCGTCTCAGACCCTCCCGCACTGACCCGGGGCCCGCGTGCAAGCGTGGCAATGCCGTCTCAGACCCTCCCGCACTGACCCGGGGCCCGTGTGCAAGCGTGGCAATGCCGTCTCAGACCCTCCCGCACTGACCCGGGGCCCGTGTGCAAGCGTGGCAATGCCGTCTCAGACCCTCCCGCACTGACCCGGGGCCTGCGTGCAAGCGTGGCAATGCCGTCTCAGACCCTCCCGCACTGACCCGGGGCCTGCGTGCAAGCGTGGCAATGCCGTCTCAGACCCTCCCGCACTGACCCGGGGCCCGTGTGCAAGCGTGGCAATGCCGTCTCAGACCCTCCCGCACTGACCCGGGGCCTGCGTGCAAGCGTGGCAATGCCGTCTCAGACCCTCCCGCACTGACCCGGGGCCTGCGTGCAAGCGTGGCAATGCCGTCTCAGACCCTCCCGCACTGACCCGGGGCCCGTGTGCAAGCGTGGCAATGCCGTCTCAGACCCTCCCGCACTGACCCGGGGCCCGTGTGCAAGCGTGGCAATGCCGTCTCAGACCCTCCCATAAGCTTTCACACACCCAACGTGGAAGTTGCCCGTGTGACGTATCAAGATCAAGAGAAGGAGAAGGAGCACATATGGCACGTGTGCTCAAACATAACATGTACACACACTGAACACACTGAACACACTGAACACACAGTGAACACACTGAACACACAGTGAACACACTGAACACACTGAACACACAGTGAACACACACACTGAACACACAGTGAACACACTGAACACACTGAACACACAGTGAACACACAGTGAACACACACTGAACACACACAGTGAACACACACTGAACACACAGTGAACACACACTGAACACACTGAACACACACAGTGAACACACACTGAACACACTGAACACACAGTGAACACACTGAACACACGGTGAGCACAGACCCCAAGAGGAACGAGGAGGAGGAAGTGCACCGATGTCAGGGGCTTAAGCTCCCAGCGGGGTCAGGACCAGCACTTCCCAATCTCTGCCATTGTTTTTTTTTTTTTTTTGAGACAAGGTCTCACTCTGTATCCCAGGCCGGAGTGCAGCGGTGCAGTCTCGGCTCACCACAACCTCCGCCTCCTGGGCTCAAGCGACTGGCTGCCTCAGCCTCCCGAGTAGCTAGGATTACATGCGTGCACCACCATGCCCAGCTCAGTTTTGTTTTTTCAGTAGAGATGGGGTTTCATCATGTTGGCCAGGCTGGTCTCGAACTTCTGGCCTGAAGTGATCCGCCCGCCTCGGCCTCCCAAAGCGCTGGGATAACAGGTGTGAGCCACCGCACCCGGCCTCTGTCATTTTCTCTTAAACAACTACTTGGATCATCACAGAAATGCTGGTAAATGTAAGCTTAGTGTGATGGAGAGGTCTGACTACATCATTTAAGCTTCAGGTTATTTTCCTCGCACAACAGCTGTGGGGAGAAGCTCGCCGTGGTGGCTATGACTCCAGGGAATGCATGTGGACGCACAGCCAGGGGGTGAACCCGTGAGCTCCCAGGTCCTCAGCCTGCCGCCCGGGGGCCGGGGTGGTCTCAGCGTACCTGCCAGGTCCCGGGCATACTGCTCCCGCGAGCGGTCCATCTGGCACTTGTGGCTGGCCAGCACCTTCTTCACCAGGTCCAGCATGCCGAAGTTCTGCACAATGTTGTTGAGGAGCACAGCATCTGAAAGGGCAACGCGGACACTCAGTGGGAACCCAGGCCCTTCCTAGACAGCCGGAACACCACGGGCAACGCGGACACTCGGTGGGAACCCGGGCCCTTCCTAGACAGCCGGACACCACTCTGGGGCTGCTCCTCAGGAACCCGGCCAGCCAGGAGTCCGGTTCAGAGGGAGAAGACTGAGATGCACCAAGGCGATCCTCCCACCAGGTTCAGCCTCAGCACAGCGGGGGTCCCAAGCCTAGATTCGGCCTCCAACCCAGCAGCACAGAAGGGCCTAGGGGCAGGAGGGCCAGTGGCCTCACCTCCTGCAGACACTCCTGGGCTGAGGAGCCGGCAAGAGGGAAGATGCAGCTCCTCACCTCGAAGCTGCAGGGGAGGGTCCTGGACCCGCTGCTGCAGGCCTCTCATGGTCTCCATCAGCTCCTGGTGGAACTCCTGGATGACCTCGTCCAGCAGGCCGGCGTCCTTCAGCCCCCGCCAGAAGGTAAATGTGTCATCTGTGAGGGAAAGAGTGGGTTCAGTGGGCAGGGAAAGCGCTGCTACACGGGGCAGCCACCACAGCCACGAGGACACCACCACAGCCACAAGGACGCCATGCCAGAGCCGGCAGCGCCTGGCACTGAGCTGGGCTTGCACTGCCCAGACACATCCACGGTGCCGAAATCTAGCAGGTCAGCCACAGAGCTCAGCCTCAGAGCGTCCAAGATAACGCTGCTGGAGCCAGACCTTTCTCCACAAAGACCCCACTGGCCCCACCTGGATTCTTGGAGCCCCTGTGTGGCCTGAGGCGGGCAGAGACCCCACCACCCCGCCAGGGCTTGTGAGCAGCCCACAAGGAGGAACCTTGTACCTCCGATGGCCGCGGTCCAGTCCCCAGGGTCCTCACAGGTCTCTATGGTGATGGTCGCAGGAGACCCATTCACTGTAGCCAAAAGGAAACCTCGGGTGAGAGCCGAGAGCACCACAGTCCCAGCCCACACACTGTCCACCCTCCTTACACCAGTCCCAACCCCACACACCCCACATGCCCACACACCTCACACACCTCACACCCACACACCCACACACCCCACACACTGTCTGCCCTCCTCACACCAGTCCCAACCCCACACACCCCACACGCCCCACACACCCACACACCCCACACCCCTCACACACCTCACACACCCACAAACCCCACACACTGTCCACTCTCCTCACACCACCTTCTGAACCACTCCATCTGTTTTCACAAAACTGACAAACACAGGATACACACTAGTACAGCCAAAGTGGTTTCCTGCCTTGTATCTTACGGCTATTTTTAATCACAGACGTTGTCAAACATACAAAGGAGAAAGAACACAAAAACAAATTCCTTGAACCCATCACCCAGTTTCAGCAAATCCTCAACATTTTCTCTGCTTGTCCATTTACGATTTTACTCAAGAAGCACTTTCCACTTGACCGTCAGGAGACAAGGTGATCCTTCTGCTTGACTTGTTTTCCCACTGACGAGAGTCTGGAATTCTGCTCTGTGGCTCCATCTGTCGCCCGTGGGGCTCGCCCTCACCTCACCTCTTCAAGTGATGCTTCATTGAAGTCATCATAAATCTCAGTATCTATCATGTTTCCATTTTTCTACACCAGAACAAGTGTGGCTTTGAGAGACAGAAACTGTCCTGGGCCTTCCTGTGGGTCCCTCTCTAGTGACTGCAGAACACGACTGGGCGTGTCGTTCATATTTGGCCATTTTGGGTGTTGCTGATGGAGACTTTATACGCAGATCTGGCTTAAAAAACAAACCTGGGGCCGGACACGGTGGCTCAAGCCTGTAATCCCAGCACTTTGGGAGGCCGAGACGGGCAGATCACGAGATCAGGAGATCGAGACCACCCTGGCTAACACGGTGAAACCCCGTCTCTACTAAAAAATACAAAAAAAACTAGCCGGGTGTGGTGGTGGGTGCCTGTAGTCCCAGCTACTCGGGAGGCTGAGGCAGAAGAATGGCGTAAATCTGGGAGAGGCAGAGCTTGCAGTGAGCTGAGATCCGGCCACTGTGCTCCAGCCTGGGCGGCAGAGCGAGACTCCGTCTCAAAAAAAAAAAAAAAAAAAAAAAAAAAAAACCCCGGGGCTGCGCGCGGCGGCTCACGCCTGTAATCCCCGGGGCTGCACGCGGCGGCTCACGCCTGTAATCCACGCACTTTGGGAGGCTGAGGCAGGTGGATCATGAGGTCAGGAGATCGAGAACAGCCTGGGCAACACAGCGAAAACCCATCTCTACTAAAATACAAAAAGTTAGCTGTGCGTGGCGGCATGCGCCTGTAATCCCAGTCACTCGGGAGGCTGAGGCAGGAGAATCGCTAGAACCCGGAAGGTGGAGCTTGCAGTGAGCCAAGATGGCGCCACTGCACTCCAGCCTGGGCAACAGAGCGAGACTCCATCTCAAAAAACAAAAACAAAAACAAAAACAAACCTGGAAGCAGTTTAGCGTTTTGGTAATGCTGGCCTTTTCACATTCATCAAAGACACGGCAGTGGTGAATATTACTCATATTATACATCCGGAATTATTTGGGGCGTGAATGAGTGTCTCTCCTAGTTTGGGCTGATACACCACCTTTTACTAACTCTGGAATTATTTTGGGTGTGAGTGAGTGTCTCTCCTAGTTTGGGCTGATACACCACCTTTTACTAACTGCACAGTAGCCAAGTCAATGGTTCTCAGAGACTTCAGGTTAAAGAACCCAAATCGTCTTCAGAAGAGCTGAGCCTCAGCCTAGCTGTGCGGCTCTGACTACAGGGCGTGGAAGGCCCAGTCCCTTTCCTAGCAGGCGGTCAGGCAGGGCCAACACTAACATGGTGGAGGCCCCGGGGAGGGCAGACAGGAGGCTGGGCTCTACCCGGCCCCTCCGACCACAGCAGCCCAAGTGTCCTGGGCTTCTCAGGACTCAGCACTGAACCTGCCTGGCTGCCCCGGCAGGACGTGGAAGGGGGCCCAGGAGAAGGGTGAGGCCTCGATACTGCCCAGGCTGGAGGGCAGTGGCACGATCTCGGCTCACTGCAACCTCCACCTCCTGGGTTCAAACGATTCTCCTGCCTCAGCCTCCCGAGTAGCTGAGACTACAGGCACGCGCCACCACACCCAGTTAACTTTTGTACTTTTTGTTTTTGAGACGGAGTCTCACTCAGTCCCCCGGGCTGGAGTGCAGTGGCCGGATCTCAGCTCACTGCAAGCTCCGCCTCCCGGGTTTACGCCATTCTCCTGCCTCAGCCTCCTGAGTAGCTGGGACTACAGGCGCCCGCCACCTCGCCCGGCTAGTTTTTTTTTTTTTTTGTATTTTTTAGTAGAGATGGGGTTTCACCGTGTTAGCCAGGATGGTCTCGATCTCCTGACCTCGTGATCCGCCCGTCTCGGCCTCCCAAAGTGCTGGGATTACAGGCTTGAGCCACCGCGCCCGGCCAACTTTTGTACTTTTAATAGAGATTGTGTTTCACCCCGTTGGCCAGGCTTGTCTCGAACTCCTGGCCTCAAGGGATCCGCCCGCCTTGGCCTCCCAAAGTGCTGGGATTACAGGCGTGAGCCACCGCGCCTGGCCTAACTTTAGTTTTAAGAAAAATTTCTCTATTCATAAAGCTGGAAAGAATTCTAGGGAATAACCTTTCCACAATTTACAGCTACAGACAACATGGAAGATTACCTAAACCGTCATCCAAAAACCCAAGTGGCGGGAATACCTGCAGCAAGGCACCCAGCACGGAAGGCCGGGGAGCAGGCGTGCAGCTCCATAAACCGCCAGGTCAGGAGGAAAGCGGATCCAGATTTGGGGCTGGGCCGTGGGGGTGGGAGGGAGGGGGCCGGTGGGCACCCAGGCACTCTCTGTTACTCGCTATACCCTTCCCTGCGTGTGAGTTATTATATTACAATGAAAATGGCTTAGAAAGAAAAGTGCTTCCATCTTCCTTGTCAATGAAAGTAGCAATTCTGCCAGCTCTCCTCTGTGAGGAAGGAGGAGGCTGATCCCAGATGCTGATCCCAGACGCTAATCCCAGACACTCACGGCTGCAGGCAGGAGACCAGCAGCCCTGGCCTGAGCCAACGCCTGGGGCCAGGGAGGCCACCCAGGGGCATGTCACCCTCTGTGGCCATGGCCAGGGTGGAGTCAGGAGGAGCAGCCCGTGCACCTACCGTCGGCTGCGGCGGGCGTGAGGGGAATGTACTCAGCTGACGTGGGACTGCTCAGGGACACGCGGGCTCCTGAGAGGTCGATCTTCGTGCTGCGGCAGGTGTTGGAGCAGACCTTGTCGTGCTGGTAGAAGTCCAGTTCCCCGGAGTCCATGATCTTCCTACGGCAGAGGGTGGCACGGAGCGTCCAGGGCAGCCCCAGAACCGAAGGCACCTGCCCGCCCTCCCTGACCTGGGCCATCCACCTGTGTGGGGCAGTCCTGGCCGAGGCGCTGGCAGCTCCACAGAGGAGGGTGGGCTCTGCTTCCCTCAGCGCAAGCTTGGCGTGCAGGACCCTGCTGCTGAGGAAGCAGCCGGCCTAGCCCCACACCACAGCTCTGTCCCCAGGAAGCAGGTGCGTGCTGGCCAGCGGGTATCCTGGAGGTGCCCATCAGAATCTGTGGGGCTGGGCCTTTCTGGGACGTTCCACTACCCAAGTCCTAAGGGAGTGACCCACAGCTAACAAAGGTTGGCCTGGCCCCACTGCATCATGTGTGACTCATTCTGAAGCAAAGGAAGGTGGGAAACCACTTCCAGGAGAAGCCTTCCTCCTTCTAAAGGCAGAGACAGCAAAGGAGAGTGATGAGGGCGCAGGAGAGCACCAACAGCCATGGCTGCCGCTCATCCTCATCTTTACCAGGCAGGCTTCCCATGGCCCAAACTGCCAAGACCCACCCTCCCAGGGCCCTCTCTTCCACCTCTCCGGAGGTCCAGGGTCTCAGTCCTGTGTGTCTCAATGAGCCTGCCTCGACCCACGAAACAAGGGTCAGAGGCTCCAGCCACATTCAATCTTTGGGCAGCGCTGACCTCAGGCACACACAGGCTGATGCTTCTGTGGTCAGCTCAGGACTTGCCTACCTGGCCGGTGGTCCCCACAGCTGTGCCACCAGCCACGTTCCAGAAAAATCAGAGGCCAGCTCAGCTGGACAGGACCTGAGCCATGGGAAAGGACCCAGGGCCAGTCACTCGTAAGGCCTCAAACTCTGACTCCAGCACAAAGCAGGGGCCCTCCTTGGGAAGCAAGGTAGAGGCCAGGCCCACAAAGACCGAGACTGCAGCTTATGATTCACAGATAAAGTGGAGGCCGGGCGCGGTGGCTCATGCCTGCAATCCCAGCACTGTGGGAGGCTGAGGCAGGTGGATCTCCTGAGGTCAGGTGTTCGAGACCAGCCTGGCAAATACGGCAAAATCCCGTCTCTACTTAAAATACAAAAATTAGCTGGGCGTGGTGGCGGGCACCTGTAAACCCAGCTACTGGGGAGGCTGAGGAAGAGAATTGCCTGAACCCAGGAAGCAGAGTTTGCAGTGAGCCAAGATCATGCCACTGCACTCCAGCCTGGACAACAGAGCAAGACTCCGTCTCAAAAAAAAAAAGTGATAGAAAGGACAGAAATAAAGAATAACATAAAAGGCCAAAATCTGATGCACAAATACCAGATTATACCTTTTTTTAATTTTTATTTTCAGAATGCATAATTGAAACAGACCCTTTTCTTTTCCCTTTTATTCTTGTTTTTTCTTTTTGAGACAGTCTCACTTGGGTTACATTGTAACCCAAGCTGGATTGCAATGGCACAATCACAGCTCACTGCAGCCTAGATTTCCAGGATGAAGTGATCCTTCTACCCTAGCCTCTCGAGTAGCTGGGACCACAGGCATATGCCACCAAATCCAGATAATTTTTTTTATTTTTAGTAGAGATGAGGTCTCATTATTTTGCCCAGGCTGGTCTCAAACTCCTGGCATCAAGTGATCCTCCTGCCTCAGCCTCCTAAAGTGTTGGGATTACAGGTGTGAGCCACCATGCCCAGCCAACCCTCTATTTTACAACAGTGAAATATCCACAAGTGCCTTCAGGTAAAGAATTGGTGGATATTAAAATAACTGACAAAACAATTCTAGAAATCTGATAGTGTCCCTGTTGGCAGGGGTGTGGGAGATGGGTTAGTGTTTCGGGTGTGAGCAGGTGCAGTCACCCGGGAGGTTGTCAGCACTCACCACATCTAAAACACGCTTCATCTTCAAAATCTCAAAACCCCATAAGAAAGCAAGAGTTGCCAGGGCCCCTTCCACGAGGGAGGCTGACCCTGGTGCCAGCGCCCACCTGAGCATGATGCCGTTCATGCGGATGGCTCTCTTCCAGTCCTTCAGGGTAGACTTCCCGGCCAGGTGCACAAATTCCTTCGGGCTGATCACATGCTCGTCGTACTGTGGGGGACACAGCCACGTGGGTCAAGCTTGGCCGGGACACCACATAGGCTGTCCCACCTCCTACCCGACCCTGAGTCAGGGGCACAAGTCAGGAAGAGCACCATGGCATGGCGCTGAGCAGTGCAGGTCTCCTACAGAGCATTCAGGTAAAATAAGGACATGACCCCCAGGCACGGTGGCTGCAGTGGGGAGCGGCCGTCTCCTCCAGCCCTGAGGGGACCGAGCTGCTGTGTGCCGGGGCTAGACACGGCTGAGGTGACCATACCAGGTAGGTGTGTGGCCTTCTCTTTCTCCAGGCAGACTAAGCAAACTGCTTCTGTGCAATGCATCTTATAAATACACATTATTGCATATGTTACATCGCAGATGGCAACAGATGCCAGCACATGGGTGGAGCTGTGAACGCTGCCTTCCTCAGGCCCCTCCTGACACCACCTTGCCCTGTGCAGCAAGCGCCGGCACCTGCTCTCACTCTGACACACACACGCACACACACACACGCACTGACACACACATGCACACACACACATACGCGCACACACACACGCACTGACACACACATGCACACACACGCATACGCGCACACACACACGCACTGACACACATGCACACACACGCATACGCGCACACACACACGCACTGACACACACGTACACACACACTGACACACACGCACTGACATACACGCACACACACGCACTGACACACACACGCACTGACACACACACGCACTGACACACACACACACGTCTGTTTCTAAGCCAGGGGAACCCTCCTGCTTGCTAATTTCACCCATGTGGGAGCTCAGAAAACCTGAGAACGTAAAATATCCTGTTCAATCTTGTTACACAAGCAATTATTGAAACCAAAAAGTGGAAATAAAACTGCATTTACTTAGAAAACAAGCAGGCTGGGGGTGCAGGTGTCACGAGGTCTCAGCAGCCGGACCCAGGAGGCCGTGCCCAGGTCTAGCTTGCTGAAGGAAGCGACGCTCCCGATCCCTGAGCCCACACTCTCATGACCCCCGTGCCACAGACGGGAACGCTGAGCCATGCAGTTGATCAGCGAGATCCGACAGAAGCCCAGCACATGGAATCCAGAAGACTCTCTGGCCACTGTTGGAGCCTGGCAGGAAGCCTGCACTGGCTGTGACTGAGGCTGCTTCCGGTCATCACCTCTACCCAACGTGGCTCACACCTAGGAAACTCAACTGTACCCAACAGGCCTGATCCTAGCTAGAGTTCTGGGCTCAGCCAGCCTCACGCCCCGCCCTCCTAGGCCTCTCTGCTTTCTTGCTTTCACCTTTGTTAGTCTTCTCACCCCAGGTTTTCCTCTCCCAGCTAGGAAGCTACATGCTATACTCTCCTGAGCTCTTGACCATGTCACGCTTACCAGAGCTGCCCGGGCCCAGAGCTAACACGGCCCGCTCCTGACCCTCCCGAGCTACCATGGCCCGCTCCTGACCCTCCCAAGTTAACACGGCCCGCACCTGACCCTCCAGAGCTACCACGGCCCGCTCCTGACCCTCCCGAGCTACCACGACCCGCACCTGACCCTCCAGAGCTACCACGGCCCGATCCTGACCCTCCAGAGCTACCACGGCCCGATTCTGACCCTCCAGAGCTACCACGGCCCGCTCCTGACCCTCCCGAGCTACCACGGCCCGACCCTGACCCTCCAGAGCTACCACGGCCCGTTCCTGACCCTCCAGAGCTACCACGGCCCGACCCTGACCCTCCAGAGCTACCACGGCCCGTTCCTGACCCTCCAGAGCTACCACGGCCCGCACCTGACCCTCCAGAGCTACCACGGTCCGACCCTGACCCTCCAGAGCTACCACGGCCCGCTCCTGACCCTCCCGAGCTAACACGACCCGCACCTGACCCTCCAGAGCTACCACGGCCCGCACCTGACCCTCCAGAGCTACCACGGCCCGTTCCTGACCCTCCAGAGCTACCACGGCCCGACCCTGACCCTCCAGAGCTACCACGGCCCGTTCCTGACCCTCCAGAGCTACCACGGCCCGCACCTGACCCTCCAGAGCTACCACGGCCCGCTCCTGACCCTCCAGAGCTACCACGGCCCGATCCTGACCCTCCAGAGCTACCACGGCCCGCTCCTGACCCTCCCGAGCTACCACGGCCCGACCCTGACCCTCCAGAGCTACCACGGCCCGTTCCTGACCCTCCAGAGCTACCACGGCCCGCTCCTGACCCTCCCGAGCTACCACGGCCCGACCCTGACCCTCCAGAGCTACCACGGCCCGCTCCTGACCCTCCCGAGTTAACATGGCCCGCAACTGACCCTCCCGAGCTAACACGGCCCGCTCCTGACCCTCCAGACCACAGCCATGTGGCCCTGCTCTCATCTCTCGGGTCCTCCTAGGGCGTCTCTATCCATGCTGAACAGAGAGGACTGGTCGGATTACCCACGTTTTCCCCTGACTCTTCACACCTTCTCACACCACAACACTTCCATCTGGAGGCCTCTTGCCTCTGCCTGAAATGCATATTCAGAATGCTGGTGGCAAACTCATGTCTTTTTCTGAAAATGTCTTTCTTCCAGCATAATTCTAAAGACAACCTCATGGTGTTGTCGCTCTCTGCAGTTAGGCGCTGGTGCCGCCACCTCTGCTCCTGCGCAGATTTCAGCTCATGGCTGGCAGGATTCTCGCTCCTGAGCGATCCGTCTCTCCTCTTGGCTAGACTGAGGATCTTCTCTGTCCCTGTCATTCTGGAATTTCATTATGATGTCACCTACGGTACACTTCTTCCGTGTTCCCAACTTCTAATTCTGATACAATTTCAAACTCACAGGGTAACTGCCAGCATAGTCCAAGGAGCTCTCACATGCGCGTTCCCGGACTCGCCGCCTGCTCCCGTCTGCCCCCACCTAGACCTGTGCGTGTGCGGCTACTGAGGGGGAGGCAGAGACTTCGGGGCCCTGGGCCCTCAATACCTGCGTATGTTTCCTAAGAACAAGGATCTCTTGTGCAGCCACAGAACGACTCGCATCAGGAAATTGTCATTCACATATTGTTCTCTAATCCATTGTCCATATTCAAATTCATGAACTGTCCCAGTGATAGCCATTATTGCAAAAAAAATTTTTTTTTTTTTTGAGACAGTTTCACTCTGTCGCCCAGGCTGGAGTGCAGTGGTGCAATCTTGGGCTCTCTGCAACCCCCGCCTCCCGGGTTCAAGCGATTCTCTTGCCTTGGCCTCCCGAGTAGCTGGGAGTACAGGCACGTGCCACCATGCCTGGCCAATTTTTTTGTATTTTTCGTAGAGATGGAGTTTCACCATGTTGGCTGGGCTGGTCTCGAACTCCTGACCTCAGGTGATTCACCCGCCTCAGCCTCCCAGAGTGCTGGGATTACAGGCGTGAGTCACCACGCCCAGCCTGCATTTTTTTCTGATGCAGGATCCAGCCCAAGACTGTGGTGCATGCAGCTGCCTTGCTCTTCAGCTTTTGTCCCCATTACGACAGCAGCAGGCTGGGCACAGCGGCTCACGCCTGTAATCCCAGCACTTTGGGAGGCCGAGGTGGGCCGGTCACCTGAGGTCAGGAGTTCGGGGTCAGCCTGGCCAACATGACGAAACCCCATCTCTACTAAAAATACAAAAATTAGCTGGGCGTGGTGGTGGGTGCCTGTAGTCCCAGCTACTCAGGAGGCTGAGGCATGACAATCACTTGAACCCAGGAAGTGGAGGTTGCGGTGAGCCGAGATCGCGCCACTGCATTCCAGTCTGGGTGACAGAGGAAGACTCCGTCTCAAAAAACAAAAAAAGATGCAGCAGCTTCTCGGCCTGTCTGCATTTTTCTTCGCCTTGACATTTTTGGAGCTTGTGGGTCACGCATTCCGTAGGCTGTCTCTCTGTGTGTATCTGCTGTTTTCTCATGAGTAGAGTCAGGCCATGAACTGTTGGAAGAACACCACAGAACTCGTGCTCACTACATCAGGAGGCTCAAGCGGGAGGTCTGTCCCGAGCCTGACGATGTGAAGATGGATCGCGGGGTTAAGGAGGCACCTGCCAGCTTTCCCACCACAGCTACGACTTAACGTCTGTAATGGCCGCGTGGTTTGCAGGGATGCTCTGAAGCCAGTCTGAGCACCTGCTCATGACTCTGACCCCATCATTCCTCCCATGCTTTACCTCTCTCTATGCATTTATTTAACATAAATGAATAACATAAAATACATACTGACAGGTATAGACTCACAGGTTTTATTTACTTGAGCGATGGCCCATGACTATCACTGTTTATTTTGAGCTAAAAGCCGCCCTAGACGCAGGCAGCAGGGTCTTCATCCAGGCTGGGGCCTGTCAGGGCCTCGCACTGCGGACCACTCATTCCTCAGTCCTGAAAGTTCTCAGTCTCTCTCTTCTCCTTCCAGAACTCAAATAGATGTGTTCGACTCTCGTGCTTCCTGAATAATTCTCTCTTCAGCTATGGCTAATCTGCTAAAGACCTATCCACTAAGTGTTGAATTTCAATCCTAGCTCTAGTTGTGTTTCTGCTCACACTCTCTTTCTTTTTTTGAAGAAGAAGAAACTGGAGTCTCAGTATGTTACCCAGGCTGCGCTGCTCTTGAACTCCTGAGCTCAAGCAATCCTCCTCCCTCGGCCTCCCAAAGTGTTAGGATTGCAGATGTTAAGCCATGGTGCCTGGCCTCTTTTATTTCTTAAAATAAATTATTAAATATAACGATTTTATCTTCTAAGGTTTAAAATCCCAACAGCCAAGGCTGCTGCAGGGCCGACCGCTGCCTGTGGCTTCTGTGTGTGCTCCAGGAGCACTGCTTCTTGTGTGTCCAGGGTTCTGCGGAAATTACTCGAAACCTGAGACAAAGGTGAATTCTTCCAAAAAGTATTTTTTGTTTGCTTCTGTCAGATTCCTGGGGGAACTGCCAGCTGGGAGCCATTGATAACTAAACTCTCAGCTTGAGGCCTTTAGACCATCCAGACCACCTAGGAATCCTCAAGGGGGTGTCCCCTTCCCTGTGCCAGGGACAGGAGGTATGGGAGTACACTGTGGACTCACCCCTGGAGGAGCCAGCTTTGGAGGGACAGTCCCCAACCCCACCCAGCACACACACCTAGAGGAGGCCTGGGCTTTGTCTTCTGATCTCCAGCCCTGCGAGGCTGGGAAAACCAAGCTCAGGCCAAGGCTCTCAGGGCAAAAGCTGGGCACGGCACCCCACCGGCCTCTCAATTCTGTCACCATTAGGTCCCCAGGCCTCAGCACTTCCTCTTTCTTAGCCAGTGTGAGGCAGCATCTGTAAGATGCTTTATGGAAATGTCTTCACTGGCATTTGCCGCTGTTCCGGCACAGGTGAGCCTGGGTACCTGACCTATCAATGTTGTCAGAAAGAGAAGACTTTTCCCACTCATCCTGCTCCTTACCAAGGAGGCAGCCTTTTCGGAGCAGCTCTCACTGGATCTGCTGGGTAAAGCTCCTTGTCCAGGAGCGGCAGCCTCCTCCACACGGCAGGAGGGCCTCCCAGCCTCCCTGCCACAGCGCACTGTGGCCACAGCACATTCCTCTTCCTGAAGGTTCTTCCCGCACCTCCTCCACTCTCCCCAGCCCTGGAGACCCTGCCTCAGGATACACTCGGCACAGCTGCACCCCCAGAGCAGTCACAGACGCCATGAGGCCTCTCTCCTGGGCCCTGAATGCAGCCTGTGCTCACCTGAACACATTTCACATTGATGCCGGGACACACAAACTTCCTCCAGATGAGGTTGGCTCTGCTGTCCCCACAGGTGATGGGGTACACAATCTCAGCCTCCAGGTTCTCCCCCTCTTCAGCCATCTTCACTTCTCACAGGCACATTGACAGGGAAGGGTAAAAGCAGAAAATCAGTTACAACCTCGTCAAAGCATTTCCTGAAAATGCAGAAAATAGCTGCCAACCTGGAAACCCAAAATTAAAATCCAGGAAGGCCTGAGACACAGCCAAGGTGGGCAGGGCATGCCCATCAGTGCCGTTAGAGTTTCAGGGTTAAACTCACTGAGCAGATTTAAATATCGTTACATTCACAGAACCCATTAAACTATGGTTCAACTGAAGAGCCACTTAGGAAAACAAAATCAAACTTTAATTGAAACAATTCTAGGGAAACCTAAGGTTTTAAAGGTTCTAGGGCCTTTAATCTCAGGCAAAAGAAAAATATTAAGAGTGTTACAAAGAATTTTTGTAATCCCAGCACTTTGGGAGGCCGAGGCAGGCAGATTACGAGGTCAAGAGATCGAGACCATCCTGGCCAACATGGTGAAACCCCATCTCTACTAAAAATACAAAAATTAGCCAGGTGTGGTGGTGGGTACCTGTAGTCCCAGCTACTTGGGAGACTGAGGCAGGAGAATGGCGTGAACCCGGGAGGTGGAGCTTGCAGTGAGCTGAGATCGCACCACTGCACTCCAGCCTGGGTGACAGAGCGAGACTCCATCTCAAAAAAAAAAAGAATTTTTACTGGGCCAGGCGAGGTGGCTCACACCTGTAATCCCAGCACTTTGGGAGGCCCAGGTGGGTGAATCACCTGAGGTCAGGAGTTTAAAACCAGCCTGGCCAACATGGTAAAACCCCATCTCTACTAAAAACACAAAATTAGCTGGGCATGGTGGTGTGTGCTTGTAATCTCAACTACTTGGGAGGCTGAGGCAGGAGAAGAGCTTGAACCTGCAGGACAGAGGTTCAAGCAGGACAGAGGTTGCAGTGAGCCGAGATCATGTCATCGCACTCTAGCCTGGGCAACAGAGTGAGACTCCGTCTCAAAAAAAACACGTTTTTTACTGGCCAGGCTCAGTGGCTCACACCTGTAATCCCAACACTTTGGGAAGCTGAGGCTGGAGGATCACGTGATGCCAGGACTTCAATAGCAGCCTGGGCAATAGTGGGACCCTATTTCTTAAAAAAAAAAAAAAAAAAAAAAAAAAAGATTCTTAATTAGCTGGGTGTGGTGGTACATGCCTGTAGTCCCGGCTACTCAGGAGGCTGAGGCAGGAGGATCATCTGAGCCTGTGAGGGCTGTGGTCAAGGTCAAGGCTATGGTGAGTGGCGATTGTACCACTGCACTCTAGCCTGGGCAACAGAACAAGACCCTGTCTCAAAAAAAACAAAAAAACAAAACAACTTTTTTTACTACTATTCACTGACCTTTATAATAAACAGACACAGGCAAACAAGAAACAATGAGAAGAAAACAAAATCCGAAAGAGGAGAGAGCTGCAAACTTGGGGCCAAGTGACTTTGCTCTCCTATTAGCCACAGGCAGAGAAAGTGCTGTCATTACAGACACATGGCAGGCCCCACCTGGGGGCCCTGGGGCCTGGCCTCTCACTCCTAAGGGCACACGGCTTGGGAATCAGCCCGAATAAAGACCTTGTATATCTCTGGCTGCTCCTCATTTTGAGTGCAGGACTGTCCTGTCCCTGCTATGGCAAGAAGGCAGACTTCCCACCTAGGACGGCTTCCTACCTAACACGGCTTCCTTGAGCTGGGAGGAGGCTGTGAAGGCCGCGGCAGCTGCCGCCGCTGCATTTTCTGTCTCCATGTTATCTTCTGTCAGGTCGCCCCTGGTGAGGTGAAGTGAGGAGAGAACAGAATCAGGATCTCGGAGGGCACAACCTGCAGGGCACTATTTTCCTGACAGCGCTTTGCTGACTTGTTACACTTTTCTAATTTAAATCAGAAATGGCAGAGAGGCCGGGCGCAGTGGCTCATGCCTGTAATCCCAGCACTTTGGGAGGCTGAGGTGGGAGGGTCACCTGAGGTCAGGAGTTCAAGACCAGCCCAGCCAACACAGTGAAACTCCATCTCTACTAAAAAAAATACAAAAATTAGCTGGACATGGTGGTACATGCCTGTAGAAGCTGGGGTAGGAGAATCACTTGAACCTGGGAGGCGGAGGGTGCAGTGAGCCAAGATCACACCACTGCACTCCAGCCTTGGTGACAGAGCGAGTTCCCGGGTTGATGACATTCTCCTGCCTCAGCCTCTCGAGTAGCTGGGACTACAGGTGTCCGCCACTGAGTGTTTTCTTAAACAGCAAAAGAAAACTGACACAATTGTAAACAGAGCAAGCAAGAGAACTTGGCGATTATTTCCTCTCTACTTCTCACTGTTCTTAAAAGAGTTAACTTAAGCATAAGATGTGAACAAATTCTTTTAACATCCCAGAAAAAAAGCTCATATTCAGTGTTCGTAAAGCAAAACTAACCCAAAGGAGCCACCTTCCACAGTAACCACAGGAAACCAAGGAGCAAACGGGACACCAGCCTCCAGGGCCCTGCGCCAGCCGTGCTCCTGTGTCTGCGACTGCCCTGGTTCGTCATTGCCACCAGCCGGCAAGACACCCACAGAGGACAGCTCTAAGCCACAATTGTGTACGAAGACAACCGTGCAGGATTTTATTACTACAATGTTTTTATTTTCTTTTTTTTTTTGGAGACCGAGTCCTCTGTCACCCAGGCTGGAGTGCAGTGGCACAATCTCGGCTCACTGTAACCTCCATCTCCCCAGTTCAAGCAATTCTCCTGCTGCAGCCTCCCAAGTAGCTGGATTACAGGCGCCCGCCACCACAGCTGGCTAATTTTTGTACTTTTAGTAGAGACGGGGTTTTACCATGTTGGCCAGACTGGTCTCAAATTCCTGACAACAAGTGATCCGCCCACCTCGGCCTCCCGAGTGCTGGGATTACAGGCGTGAGCCACCGCGCCCGGCCATGTTTGTTTTTCAACAAAAATTTACTTAAAGTTGAAATCTCTACATTTCAAATGGGTAACTCCAGTGTCCTTGAGGCTCCTGTGGCAGTGCTCATGAGACTTCTCTTGGGTGTGAGAGTCTAGAATGTGGGTGGTCTGGACAGGAGGGGGAGGGAAGAGTTCAGAGCAGTGCAGGGTAAGGGGACCCCCAAGGACGCGAAAGCCGCCCTGCATTTGTCAGACTGGGCAGCACCCAGTCCACCAGACGGACCCTGGCTTTGGAGACTGGAGCCTGGGCACGACTCAGCTGCTGTCGTGAATTGTGATCCTCTGAACCCAGCAAGGCAGCTGCAGGACATCTGGCCCAGTCTCCTCGTTAAGCCAGTTCATGAAAAAGAGACTTTTCTGAGTGACACGCCCATGGGCTATATGAGGACTAAATGGGATGGTCTCCGGCTCGGACAAACCAACAGCAAATGCCACTTTGGGGGAAAAGAAACTTTTCTTTTTTTCTTTTTTTTTTGAGACAGGATCTCACCCTGTCACCCAGGCTGGAGTGCAGTGGCATGACCTTGGCTCACTGCAGCCTCAACCTCCCATGCAGCTGGGACTGTAGGTGCACGCCACCACACCCAAATAATTTTTGGATTTTTTGTAGAGATGAGGTTTCATTTTGTTGCTCAGGCTGGTCTCAGGCAACCCTCCCAGCTCAGCTTCCCAAAGTGCTCGGGTTATAGGCAGGAGCCACCAGGCCTGGCCAACATAGGAAGAAACTTACATTTGAATATTAGAAGAGATTAAAATTCATCAACATGGAAAGACAAAGATCATTAACTAAAGCCAAACCAGAACGAAAGCCGCGTGCACAGTGGGGTCTCCTGTTGGGAACGCGAGGGGCATGTGCAGGGCTCCAGGGCGTGGCGACGCCCCACACTCCCTTTGTGGGGCTCATTCAGCTGAACATGAGCACCTGGGGTGCTTTTCAGCACGTACATGAGTTTAATCATGAAAAGGCTTAAGGAAAGAAAAATTCGTATGTTCTATACAAACAGAACATCTGGAAAGATCTATCCTAAGGTACTGAGTAGGAAACTCTAGGTAGTAGTAATAGGGCCTTTATTTTATTTTTGCTTATCAGTATTTTCTAATTTTCTTTTTCTTTCTAAATAATTTCAGCTATGAAATAATTTTCTACCATATATATTTTGTAATAAAAATGGTTATAATTTTTTAAAAGCTGTACAAACTTCCTGATAAAATGGCAAATTAAACACACATGTAGGCCAGGTGCAGTGGCTCATGCCTATAATCCCAGCACTTTGGGAGGCCGAGTCGAGCAGATCACCCGAGGTCAGGAGTTCAAGACCAGCCTGGCCAACATAGTGAAACCCCGTTTCTACTAAATATACAAAAATGAGCTGGACGTGGTGGCACACGCCTGTAGTCCCAGCTACTTGGGAAGCTGAGGCAGGAAAATTCCTTCAACTTGGGAGGCAGAGGTTGTAGTGAGCCGAGATCACGCCACTGCACTCCAGCCTGGGCAACAAGAACAAGACTCCATCTCAAAAAATAAAAATAAAAAAAAATAAAAATAACACACACGTGAACGGGCTCCTCATGGAAGTCCTCACAACAATGCAGAGGGAAGAGCTTCCGAAGTACAAAGCCAGAAGTGAGGAGCAGGAGGGCGCACAGATACAGCGAGCAGCAAGGCGCAGACTGAGCAGCGGAGGCTGGCCGTGGGGAGATGACCGATGCTCAGTTTATACCCCAAATCCCTAAATCTAGAGGCCTGGGACATCAACTACCTCTGCCAGCAGGATGAGGGAAAGGAGGGCAACCAAAAGATGTCCCCCCCCCACCCATCCAGCTACTTGCCATCCTCAGCCCCACCTGTCAGAAGACCCTGAGAGGTGGAGGCAGGCCCCTGCCTACAGGACCCTGAGAGCTAGGGGAAGGCATTGTCCTGAACTGTGTCCCCCGTAAAATTCCTATGTTGAAGGCCTCATCCCCAGTATGACTGTATTTAAAGATGGGGTCTTCGGGAGATAATTAAAATGAGGTCATACGGTTGGCCCTCATCCAGTAACACTTTGACTTTCTGGTGGTTTTTTTTTTTTGGGGGGAGACAGGGTCTCACTCTTATCATTCAGGTTGGAGTGCAGCGGCATGGTCACAGCTCACTGCTGTCTCCAACTCCTGGGCTCACGTGATCCTCCTGCTTCAGCTTCCTGAGTAGCTGGGACTACAGGTGCTCACTACCATGCCCAGCTGGTGGTGCGCTGTGTTTTTTGTAGAGATGGGGTTTTGCCATGTTGCCCAGGCTGGTCCTGAACTGGGCTCAAGTGATCTGTCTGCCTCAGTCTCCCACAGTGCTGGAATTACAGGCATGAGACACCGCGCCTGGCTGACTGTGACCTTCTAAGAAGTAAAAGAGAAAGATCTTTCTCCCTCCCTCTCCATCATGAGGACACAGCAAGAAGTTGGCCATCTGCAAGTCAGAAAGGGAGTCCTCCCAAAAGTGGAATCTGGCAGACCCTGATCTTGGACTTCAGTATTCAGAACTGTAAGAAAATAACTCTCTGCTGTTCAGGCTGCCCGGCCTGTGGCATTCTGTTATGGCTGCCCGAGCAGACTAAGACGTGGCGTCTGGGGGTCAGACCAGGTCAGGAAGAAAGGCCTTGAGCTGAGGACACTGAAGGTACCAACCCGGTGCTGGACTACCCACCCCGGCAGCCGCGGCCACGCTGTCACGGCTCAGGTGAGGTGACCCAGACACCACCCCGGCAGCCACGGCCACGCTGTCACAGCTCAGGTGAGGTGACCTGGACACCACCCTGGCAGCCACGGCCACGGTGTCACGGCTCAGGTAAGGTGACCCAGATACCACCGGGGCAGCCGCGGCCACGCTGTCACAGCTCAGGTAAGGTGACCCAGATACCACCGGGGCAGCTGCGGCCACGCTGTCACAGGTCAGGTGAGGTGACCTGGACACCACCCCAGCAGCCACGGCCACGGTGTCAGGGCTCAGTACAGGAGAGCTAGATATGGGACTGGGCCTACTCCGAGCCCCTTCCACCTGGACGCCTGGGTGGGTGACACAAAAGCTGGGCTCAGGTGGGACCAGAACAGCCTCTCCTCAGGTCAGAAATGACCCTGGGCTCCTCGCAGCAGCCCTAGGGCACCATGAGAAAGCTACGTGGACTTCTCTGACCAAGGGTCACTGCTGTCACACTGTACTCATTGCAGGCCATGTCAGGGCTCGGGTGAGGAGACGTGGACACCACCCCAGCAGCCGTGGCCACGGTGCCCCACGGGAAGGGACTTGGGCACTGCCTCTCTGGGCAAGAGTGGGGAGGTGTGGGGTGGGAGATGTCAGGAAACATCATGGACACATGCCCAGAAAACACGGAAGCTATGCGCCAAGGTGCTGACAAAGGAAAAGGGAGAATGGAGGTGTGAACATCCAGCCGGGAGGTCCCACTCAGACACTCCTGCATTTCCAGACATGGCCGCCAGCTGTGTGGATGAGGCAGGAAAGGACAGAGTACCTCGCACCAGGAACCTACACAGGTCAATGTCTTGTTCTGTGTTCGCACAACAGCCTCTACCAGCTGGACATGCAGGAGGTTAAAGTCTCAGGTGCAGCAACAGGCTCCACAGCCAGGGAAGAAAGGCAGGAAGGAACTCAGGGCCAGGTCCTCCCAGGCAGGAGCTGCCTGCACACCATCCATGAAGAGAGGCCTGACCCGCACCGCACGGGGGTTGACAGTCTAGAGTCATCCTCTGTCAAATGGTGAGAAAGTCAAAAGCTCATGCTCAGTGACATGCTAGGTCAACATGAAGATGCCACACATGAGACACAGCAAGGATGAGACCAGCGGGAAGACTGCCCCAGCCCAGAGCCCCAGAGTGCCAGAGTCCTCTGGGGAGGAAGGAAGAGGATCGCCGCCCTGGATTGCCTAGGGCTGACTCTGCCTTTATCTTACCCCCAGCAGACACCGGCTCACAGCAGAAGCAGCTCTGCTACCTCTTAGTAGTTCCACCTACAGGCAGCAAAACAAAGCCGGCAGTCTGGGCAAATGTTAGCATTTTTGCCAACCAACATTTGATTCGGACATCTGGTACAGAGATGAGAAAGAAAACACTCACAGTTTCATGAAGACTGTCAAGAAAATCACTGGCTCTTCACTTCATTTCTGAAAGGCCAGCTCTCTGCCATCCCTACTGCTCCCTTTCACACGAGAAGTCACGGCCTTTCAGGACGTGGAGCCACGTGGCCGTGCGGGTACGGGAGGCCTCCCCAGAGCTGCAGCTGGGTCTTCTGGTCCCTGGGCCATTTCTGCTTTTCTTCACTCTCTACTTATACACACAATTTAAGTCCTGTCTCAGAAGAACTGGAACTAGGAAAATCCTGACACTTGCCCCTTACTACGTTAATGCCAGCTGTGCCAAGGACAGCCTAACCCAAGCCCCCATCAGCCCCAATGGCACTGAGGCCCGAGCTTACCCATGAGGGGCCAAATTGGTCGTCACCAACACGGTCTTCACCCCCTCCACGCCGCTGCCATCCACCGCAGTGTCCGGAGTTGTCACCACCACCACCTCCTCCATGTGCACACTCACGTCGGGAGTCGCCATGGCTCAGCAGAAAGGGACGCCCAGGCCAGCAGCGTCAGTCCTCCAGGGTCCCGAGTCCTGGAGGAAGCAAGGCAGGGCACAGGGCTGGAGTCATCTCCACAACCGCACAACACAGCACTCACAAAGGCATCTCTCATCAGCTTCAAAGACCCATCCTTGAGTCCCAGACGGCTACTTCCTGACCAAAAC
This sequence comes from Chlorocebus sabaeus, assembly GCF_047675955.1. NCBI lineage: Eukaryota > Metazoa > Chordata > Mammalia > Primates > Cercopithecidae > Chlorocebus > Chlorocebus sabaeus. The sequence continues at coordinate 507,050 of NC_132905.1, read as the reverse complement.
GAGAGGCAACAGAAGGGCTACTCCGTCTCTGGTTCCAAGGGCGGTGTAAGTGCACTCCACCCATCTTTCCCACGGGATGAGCCGAAACCCTCGGGCAGAAGGCACAGAGCCACTCCCTCCATGTGGGGCTCAGAGCAGGAGGACAGGAGGGGCCTGGAATTCCAAGAGACTTTCCTGGACGCAGGTCCCCGGCTTGCCAGTTCTTCCATCTCTCCTGGCCTGAACTCAAAGCCAGCCCCAATCCCTGAGCTGAGTTTCAGGTGCAGAAAGTACTCCAAGAAGTCCTCTCTGGCCTGTGGAATGGGAAGGGAAACCCATTCGAGACAGAAAGAGAGGAGGGAAATGCCCTGGGATTTTTTTGTTTTTTGGGGTTTTTTTCCGAGATGGAGGCTTGCTCTGTCACCCAGGCTGGAGTGCAGTGGCGCAATTTCGGCTCACTGCAAGCTCTGCCTCCTAGGTTCAAGCAATTCTCCTGCCTCAGCCTCTCGAATAGCTGGGATTACAGGTTTCACCACGTTGCCCAGGCTGGTCTCAAACTCTTGACCTCACGTGATCCACTCACCTCGACCTCCCAAAGTGCTGGGATTGCAGGTGTGAGCCACTGTGCCTGGCCTGCCCTGGGTTCTAAAATTATTATTATTTTGTCTTTGCTGGTTTTGCCTTCGCAAGTCCAACCCCTGCTAAAACCCTGTGATAGCGGCAGTCTTGGCAGGCCCAAAAAGCTTGGAGAGAAGGGAACTTTCCTCCTGACTAAAGGAGTGGTGGCCCAAGAGTGTGGGGGCTCCCTGTTGTCCTCTCACTCTCCATCTTCTACCCAGCATAGGGAACATGAAAGCCCCTGGTTTCTAGTCAGAGGGCAAGGAGCCTGGAGTCAGAGTGTGGGGGAGGTGATGAGAGGAAAGGGGAACAGAGAGGATGGCACACAGCTGTGTGTGAGCACCTGGGTCATCCCAAGACAGTCTCTACGTGGTCCTCACCCTAAGGGGCAAAGGGAAGAAAACTGACCTACAGGATAGACCACTGCCCAGGTCTCAGATGGGCCCCAATGGCGCACATGGGGCAGATCCACAGTGCACTGGAAAGTCTCTAAACTAAACTGGCCTAAGAACACAGACACAGGAACGGGGTGCAAAATTTGCAGCCTGAACCTAACCAGGTCGATTTCTTGCTATAAAAAAAAGTCTACATTCTCCGTGAAACTTAAACAAGACCCAGAGTCCATAGCATAGTAGTCAAAGCATCCAAAACACGATCAAACTACCTGGCAAAGGGTAGTCTGATTGATTCTCAAAGGAATAAACCCACAAGAGAAGCTGGCTCTGAGGTGAACGCAGGACTCACAGAGACTCTCAGGTGCTATCGGACCAGCTCCAAGAGTAAAGCAAACATTCTCAGCCAAGTGGAAAGAAAATCTTGGTACAGAAACAGGAGTTATAACCAAATGGAAATGTGAAAATTAAAAACTACAACAACCGGCCAGGCATGGTGGCTCCCACCTGTAATTCCAGCACTTTGGGAGGCCGAGGTGGGCGGATCACGAGGTCAGGTGATCGAGACCATCCTGGCTAACACAGTGAAACCCCATCTCTACTAAAATACAAAAAAAAAAAAATTAGCCGGGCGTGGTGGCGGGCACCTGTAGTCCCAGCTACTCAGGAGGCTGAGACAGGAGAATGGCGTGAACCCGGGAGGCAGAGCTTGCAGTGAACCAAGATCGCACCACTGCACTCCAGCCTGGGCGACAGAGTGAGAACTCTCTCAAAAAACGAAAAAGAAAGAAAGTAGAATAGAAGTGACCTGGGGCGGGGGAGGGAGTATAGGGAGTTGCTCTTTAGTAAGTACAGAATTTCTGTTTGGGATGATGAAAAGTTCGGGAAATGCACAGTGGTGACGGCTGCACAATCACTGTGGGGGTTCTAAATGGTGCTGAATCACACATTTAAAAATGGTTAAAATGGGCCAGGCACGATGGCTCACGCCTGTAATCCCAGCATTTTGGGAGGCCGAGGCGGGTGGATCATGAGGTCAGGAGACCGAGACCATCCTGGCTAACACGGTAAAACCCCGTCTCTACTAAAAATACAAAAAAATTAGCAGGGCATGGTGGGGGGCGCCTGTAGTCCCAGCTACTCGGGAGGCTGAGGCAGGAGAATGGTGAGAACCCGGGAGGCGGAGCTTGCAGTGAGCTGAGATCATGCCACCATACTCTAGCCTGGGCAACAGAGCAAGACTCCATCTCAAAAAAAAAAAAAAAAAAAAAAAAAAGGCTAAAATGGGGCTGGGCGAGGTGGCTCATGCCTGTAATCCCAGCACTCTGGGAGGTTGAGGGGGGTGGATCACCTGAGGTCAGGAGTTCAAGACCATGCTGGCCAACACAGTGAAACGCCATCTCTACTAAAAATACTAAACAATAGCCAGGCATGGTGGCAGGCACCTGTAATCCCAGCTACTCGGGAACCTGAGGCAGGAGAATTGCTTGAACCCAGGAGGCGGAGGTTGCAATGAGCCGAGATCGCGCCACTGCACTCCAGCCTGGGCAACAAGAGTGAAACTCTACCTCAAAAAAAAAAAAAAAAAAAAGTTAAAATGGTAAATTTTATGTTATGTATATTTTACCGTAATAAAAAAATTGTAATGCTACTGTAACAGAATGACTTATTAGGATTAGATATAGACTAGCAAGTACAGAATATAAAAACTTTTTAAAGAAAGAAAAATGTTCACGGCCAGGCATGGTGTCTCACACTCGCAATCCCAGCACTTTGGGAGGCCAAGGTGGGAGGGCTGCTTGAGCTCAGGAGTTTTGAGACCAGCCTGGGCAACACAGCGACACCCCATCTCTACTAAATAAATAATAAAACAATAGCCAGGCATGGTGGTGTGCACGCCTGCAGTCGCAGCTACTCTGGAGGCTGAGGCAGGAGGATCGCTTAAGTCTAGGAGATCAAGGCTGCAGTGAGCCATCAGTGTGCCACTGCACTCCAGCCTGGGCAACAGATCAAGACGCTGTCACAAAAAAAGAAAGAAAGAAAAGAAAGAAAATAAAAGAAAACATAAAAATTTCCAGAACTTTTAAAATTATCATTAATATAAAAATAACATCACCTGCCCCTAGGACTGTAACAAACAAGTGTGTCTAAGGACAGGAGTGGGTCCACCCCAACCTGGCACACAGTGGTCCCCTGCAGAGAATCTGGCCCTGCACTCACTAAGGGGAGGCATTCACAGCCCAGCCAGGCCTCTGCAATTATGCCTTCAATGCCAGAACTAACTCACCCAAACTGAACAATCAATCACAAAATGTGCCTTCAGGACTCAAGGTTCTTGCTAAATCACACTCAACCTACATTTTCTAGCATGTGAACGTTTTTCTGAACGTCTTAGGGAGAGGAAGTCTGCAGGGGAACAAAAGGTCCTCAGTCCACCTAGCTTCTTTTCCTCCATTCCACAGGCTGCCTTTTGTCTGAGTATGCACTGGACCGGCGGGGGGGGCTTTACTTCTTCCTAACCGGGCAAGGGTCTCCACACAACTCCAAGGTAAAGGGCCACAGGCAAGATAAAGAGGAGAAAAGAAAGAGCTACAACTTCCGGCTGGGTCCGGTGGCTCACGCCTGTAATCTCAGCACTTTGGGAGGCCGGGGCAGGTGGATCACGAGGTCAGGAGTTAGAGACCAGCCTGACCAACACGGTGAAACCCCGTCTCTGCTAAAAATACAAAAATCAGCCGGGTGTGGTGGCGCACACCTGTAATCCCAGCTACTCAGGAGGCTGAGGCAAGAAAATTGCTTGAATCCGGGAGGCGGAGGTTGCAGTGAGCCAAGATTGCGCCACTGCACTCCAGCCTGAGCAACAGAGCGAGACTCTGTCTCAATAAAAAAAAAAAAAAAAGAAAAGAAAAGAAAAAAAGAAAGAGCTACAACGTCCTGGGCCACCAATCGCAAATGGCAGCCAGTCTCTGAAGTAACCCTTGACCAGAGATCCAAGGAAGCAAGAAATGTAGGTGATCTGAACAGAGGGGATGGTGGTTAAACACCATGAAGGCAAGACCCATTCTCAAAGAAAAGGAAGCAAAAAGAAACCGCAGGGAAGACCCATTCTCAAAGAAAAGGAAGCAAAAAGAAACCGCAGGGAGCTGGGTCCCACCAGCAGGCGTCACTGACGCCAGCCTGGCCTGGGAGAGAAGTGAGTGTGGCGGGCGATGAGTGGTGGGGAGGGCTGCAGTAAGTTTGGGGTAAGAAGAGGCAGCGCCCAGAGCCCAAAGAACACCAGTTAGGGTTCCACATGAACGCCACTCAAAGTACTCACAGAACACGTCTAAACACAAGCATGAAGGACTAAGTGCAAGGGACAAGAAAATATTCCCCGTTTCCTGTTTCAGGAGGGTATCAAAAACGAGTGATGAAAGGAAAATGTATTGTTTGAATGAGGGAAAAAACATTTTACAAATTAAGAACATCCTGGAACATGATGAGCCGTTTACTGTCACTCAATTTCAATGGCGGCCATCTAGGACAGAGCACCTAAGAGGAAAGGGGGCTCACAGGCAAACCCCTCCAGCTGCTGGTGGGCACATTTCCCGTTAGGGCATCAGGGTCTCTGAAGACTGTCTTCAGAAGCTTTTTAGCCAGAAAAGTTACAATGATGAATTTGTTTACATTGACAGACTTACTTCATATTTCTAAAATATAATGCTTTTTTCATTACGATAACTTTGGTGTTGTAGAGTTAGGCTTCAAAATAAAGAACTTTAAACAAACAAGAATAAAAAGCCACTTTAGGCTGGGCGCAGTGGCTCACGCCTGTAATCCCAGCATTTTGGGAGGCCGAGGCAGGTGGATCAAGAGGTCAGGAGTTCAAGACCAGCCTGACCAATATGGTGAAACCCTGTCTCTACTAAAAATACAAAAATTAGCTGGGCATGGTGGCAAATGCCTGTAATCTCAGCTACTCGGGAGGCTGAGGCAGGAGAATCGCTTGAACCTGGGCAGAGGTTACAGTGAGCCGAGATCATGTCACTGCATTCAAGCCTGGGTGACAGAGTGAGACTCTGTCTTACCAAAAAAAAAAAAAAAAAAAAAGCCACTTTAAAATTTTACTTAGGCCAGGCACAGTGGCTCATGCCTGTAATCCTAGCACTTTGGGAGGCCGAGGCAAGCAGATCACCTGAGGTCAGGAGTTAGACCAGCCTGGCCAAGATGGTGAAATCTCATCTCTACTAAAAATGCAAAACTTAGCTGGGAATGGTGCTATGCCCACGTAATCCCAGCTACTCAGGAGGCTGAAGTGGGAGAACTGCTTGAACCTGTGAGGCAGAGGCTGCAGTGAGCCGAGATCGCACCACTACACTCCAGCCTGGGCGACAGAGCAAGACCTTGTCTCAAAAAAAAAATTTTTTTTTTAATTAAAAAATTTGGCCAGGCATGGTGGCTCACGCCTGTAATCCCATCACTTTGGAAGGCCAAGGCGGGGGGACCACCTGAGGTCAGGTGTTCGAGACCAACCTGGCCAACATGATGAAACCCCATCTCTGCTAAAAATACAAAAAAAAAAAAAAATTGGCTGGGCATAGTGGCAGGTGCCTGTAGTCCCACCTACTTGGGAGGTTGAGGCAGGAGAATCTCTTGAACTCTGTAGGCAGAGGTTGCAGCAAGCCAAGATTGCAGCACTGCACTCCAGCCTGGACAACAGAGCGAGACTCTGTCTCAAAAAAATAAATAAATAAATAAAAATTAAAATTAAAAAATAAAAATTTCACTTAAAATACTACTGATCTCAGGCCAGGCGCGGTGGCTCAAGCCTATAATCCCAGCACTTTGGGAGGCCGAGACGGGGGGATCACGAGGTCAGATCGAGACCATCCTGGCTAACGTGGTGAAACCCCGTCTCTACTAAAAAATACAAAAAACTAGCCAGGCGAGGTGCCGGGCGCCTGTAGTCCCAGCTACTTGGGAGGCTGAGGCAGGAGAATGGCGTGAACCCAGGAGGCGGAGCTTGCAGTAAGTCGAGATCCGGCCACTGCACTCCAGCCTGGGCAACAGAGCGAGACTCCGTCTCAAAAAAAAAAAAAAAAATACTACTGATCTCCCGTGCTGACTTCTTGGGGTTTAACTCTCACTGAGGAGATGTTACTTTCATAAGGGTGAGCTCAGCAGGGGCAACTGAAGTCACTTAAGCAGAAAGCTGCAAAAAGGCAACAGCCACACTACAGGCAGGGGTCCTCCTCACAGCTTTAGGGCTTTGCAGAGGATTACGCAATGTACATACATGCACAACACTGAATTCCAGTCTCTCCAATGATAACTGTATCAAAGGTTCAAAGCAATATGCACAAAAGTTACCTCACAGAAAATAGTGCAAGTCCTTGATACCATGCTATTTAGACACAGAAGTGCTACAGAGCATCTCGCCCCACTGCCTTCCCAAGGGCGAGCACCTCCTCCTTTCTCCACAGCTCCTTGTTTTTTTGAGATGGAGTCTCACTCTGTCACCCAGGATGGAGTGCAAAGGCGAAATCTTGGCTCACTGCAACTTCTGCCTCCCGGGTTGAACTGATTCTCCTGCCTCAGCCTCCCAAGTAGCTGGGACTACAGGCGCCTACCACGCCTGGCTAATTTTTGTATTTTTGGTAGAGACGGGGTTTCACCATTTTGGCCAGCTGCTCTAGAGCTCCTGACTTCCAGTGATCCTCCACCTTGACCTCCCATAGTGCTGGGATTACAGCTGTGAGCCACTGCACCTGGCCTCTCCACAGCCCCTTCTGTGTTGAAGCCAAGACCCACCCTTTGATCCCAAGGCTTGGGTTCCTCACTAGTGTGAAGTGAGTTTCCAAATTAATTATGAGGTAAATCAGATATGAGAAAATATTTTATTTATTTACTTTTTTTTGAGACGCAGTCTTGCTCTGTCACCCAGGCTGGAGGGCAGTGGGGTGATCTCCACTCACTGCAACCTCTGCCTCCTGGGTTCAAGCAATTCTCCTGCCTCAGCCTCCCAAGTAGCTGGGATTACAGGTGCGCCGCCACCACGCCCGGCTAATTTTGTATTTTTAGTAGAGACAGGGTTTCACCATGTTGGCCAGGGTGGTCTCGAACTCCTGACCTCGTGATCCGCCCACCTCGGCCTCCCAAAGTGGTGGGATTACGGGGGTAAGCCATCAGGCCTGGCCCAAGAAAATATTTTTAAACTAGTCATCTTGACACTGATGGAATTGAAACTGTTGTATCTGAAGTGTTAGCAAAGAAAAGAGAATTCTGGTTCAACAGAAAAGTCAGTCACGACTTCTCAGTCACGCATGAATTACACAGTAACCAAATACACAACACGTCATGTCTGACAACAGGGTCCACACCGCCATGGGTCTGCACAGACCCAGATCCCACCCGTGGGTCTACAGCGATGCGGGCCCCTGTGGGGTGGTTCCTGCGGGTTGGGTCCCTGAGAGTGGGTCGCAGTGGGGTGGTCCCTGTGGATCGCGTCCCTGCGGGTCGGGTGTCTGCGGGGTGGTCCCTCAGGGTGGGTCGCGTCCCTGCGGGTCGGGTGCCTGTGGGGTGGTCCCTGCGGGGCGGGTGCCTGTGGGGTGGTCCCTGCGGGGCGGGTGCCTGTGGGGTGGCCCCTGCGGGTCGCGTCCCTGTGGGGTGGCCCCTGCGGGGCGGGTGCCTACGGGATGGCCCCTGTGGGGGTCGCGTCCCGGCGGGGCGGGTGCCTGCGGCGTGGTCCCCCCGGGTTGGGTCCACCCAGCAGGCCGCTGAAAGCCCAGCCCGCGCCCGCCCGCGGCGCCAAGATGGAGGCAGGAAGCGCCGCCGCCCGCGCCCGCCACCGCCCGCGCCGCCCGCCTGACGCCGCCGTCGCGCCTGACGCCGCCGCCCGCGCGGCCGCCCCTCCCCCGGCCCTCCCCTCCCCCCGCCGTAACGTCCTGACGCTCCGCAGGGACCCCTGACTGGACGGCGGCGCGTGAGCGGAGCGAGAGGCCTCGCCGCGGGGGGGCCGCGGGCGCGCCGGCGCCGCTTACCTGGGGCCGCGCCGGGCCTACTCGGGCGCCCGGCGGGGGCGGTGGCGTCGGGAGCTGCAGCGGCGGCGGGCGGCGGCGGCGGCCGCGGGCTTCGCTCCTTGTTGGGGATTCGGCGGCGGCGGCGGCGGCGGCGCGGGCGCGCGCTTCCTAGTGACGCAGGCAGCGGGGCCGCGCACGCACGGGGCTGGGAGGGCCGGACACTTATTTGGCGCTTGCCGGTGAGGAAGGCGGGGCCGTGAAATAAGGCACAACGGGGCCCGGGGCGCGTGCGCGGACCGACGCTGTCAGCTCCTATCGCCGTCGCTTCCTCCTGGTCCCCGCGGCCCCGGTTGGGTGTCGCCTGCCCCGCACGGGCGGTCGGGCCGAGGGACGATGGTCGGTGGACGGACGGCGCCAGGGAGCAGTGCGCACGAGCGGCAGGGCGGTACCTTCAGGCCTCCAGGTACGGGCACCCCTCGTCCGGACGCTGCTGTGGGTGAAGGGGCGCGGACGGGACTCCCCTGCGGGGCGGACGCCTGAACACGAGGCTGTGGAGGAAGACGCTGTAGGGTGCGCGGACTCCCGCGGAACATGCCCGGGGCTCGGCCAGCCACGGCGCTCCCAGCGTGGAGGGCGCGGGGCATCCAGGAGTGGCGGGGAGGGAGGGCTCGGTCACCCCTTAAGCTGTCACCCCAGTCCCACAACCAGCACCCCGATCCCATCGCAGTCCCACAGCCGGCACCCCGATCCCACCCCAGCCCAACAACTGGCACCCCTATCCCATAGCTGACACCCCGGTCCCACCGCTGTCCCACGGCCGGCACCCCGATCCCATAGCTGACACCCCGGTCCCGCCCCCGTCCCGTAGCCGGTACCCCGATCCCACCCGAGTCCCGCAGCCGGCACCCCAATCCCAGCCGGATCCCGCAGCCAGCGTGGATCCTGTGGCTCTCGTCTAGCCCCCAGGGCTCGTTTATACGTTTTATTGGCAGAGGCTGGGGCTGGCTCTATTGGCCTCTGTGCTGGATTTCTTCCCCTGCACCGCAGGGCTGGCTCTCCTGACCTCTCCAGTGTCATCCAGCACCCTTGTGCTTGCTGTCACCTGCTGCCTGTCTGCAGGATCATGGATTCCCTATCAGGGGACCGAAATTAGGCAGAAAATAGGAAGCAGATACTTGTTTGGGATGGAGCCCTGACCCTGTGCTCACACTTTAGGAGGAGGGCTCTGCAGGCCGCCTCCCCGAATGGGAGGTTCCCAAGCCACTGCACTTCGGAGGGGCTGTAATTGGAGTTGCACTTTCATTCTGTTCCCAGTAAAGTGGACCGTGCTCAAGCCAGTGAGGAAAAGGTATTCTTAACAATTAGATTGGCCGAGCGCAGTGGCTCATGCCTTTTATCTCAACACTTTGGGAGGCCAAGGCGGGAGGATCACCTGTGGCCAGGAGTTCAAGACCAGCCTGGGCAACAGAGTGAGCCTGTCTCTGGGGAAGAATAAAAAATTATTGAGCCTTTGTCAATGCTACTATTTTATTATCTGGTAAATATGAGAGGGTTCACGCGGTCTGTGTGTGTCATTTATCTGAGTTTGCCTATCCTCACATTTTGGGAATAAACGTCAATAAAGTCTAAGAGGAGTGCTGAGGGGGGCCTGGGGATGGGAGGGCGGCCACCTCACGCCTGTGTGTTGCCTGGGTTGAGCCCTGGGGCCTGTTCTGCCTCTTTCACTCTGGGACTCCAAGAGAGAACCTGGGCAACAAGAGAGAAACTCCACCTAAAAACAAAACAAAACAAAAAGAAAAACAAAAAACACCTCCAAGATCACTTAGCTTTCTACTGCTGCCATAACAAATTATCTCAAACTTAGTCACTTAAAAATGCAAATTTAGGCTGAGTGCGGAGGCTCACGCCTGTATTCCTAGCACTTTGGGGCGGCCAAGGCAGGAGGATTGCTTGAGGCCAGGAGTTCAAGACCAACATGGCCACAACCCATCTCTAGTTTTTAAAAATGCAAGTGTGTCCGAGCGTGGTGACTCACGCCTATAATCCCAGCACTTTGGGAGGCCAAGGCAGGTAGATCACAAGGTCAGGAGATTGAGACCATCCTGGCTAACACGGTGAAACCCCATCTCTACTGAAAGTACAAAAACAAAATTACGCAGGCGTGGTGGCGGGCACCTGTAGTCCCAGCTACTACTTGGGAGGCTGAGGCGGGAGAATGGCGTGAACCCAGGAAGCGGAGCTTGCAGGGAGCCAACATGGTGCCGCTGCACTCCAACCTGGGTGACAGAGCGAGACTCCGTCTCAAAAAAAATAAATATAGAAAAATACAAATGTATTCTCTAACTGTTCTGTAGGTCGGAAGTCCTGCCCAGTCTCACTTGGTCAAAATCAGGGTGTCGGCCGGGCGCGGTGGCTCAAGTCTGTAATCCCAGCACTTTGGGAGGCCGAGATGGGTGGATCACGAGATCAGGAGATCGAGACCATCCTGGCTAACACGGTGAAACCCCGTCTCTACTAAGAAATACAAAAAACTAGCCGGGCGAGGTGGCGGGCGCCTGTAGTCCCAGCTACTCGGGAGGCTGAGGCCGCAGAATGGCTTGAACCCGGGAGGCGGAGCTTGCAGTGAGCCGAGATCCGGCCACCGCACTCCAGCCTGGGCGACAGAGCGAGACTCCGTCTCAAAAAAAAAAAAAAAAAAAAAAAAAAAATCAGGGTGTCTGCAGGGCCGATTGTTTTTGGAGCTCCAGGGGAGAAGCTGTTCCTGCCTTTCCAGTTTCTGGAAGCACTTGAGCCCCTTGTCTCGTGGCCTATCCCACACCTGAAAGCCAGCCAAAGTCAGTTGAGTCCTCACCCTGCTGGTCCCGACACTGACTGTCCCGCCTCCCTCATCTGCTGTCAAGGCTCCTTGTGATGGCATGGGGCCACCAGCTGGCCCAGGGCACCTCCTGTCTCCGAGTCGGCCGACCAGCGACCTTCATTCCGTCTGCTGCTGTAATGCCTCTTTGCTTGGAACCAACGTTCACAGATCCCAGGGGTTAGGATGTGAATATCTTGGGCGGGGCTGTGAGGAGGGGGGCTATTCTTCGTTCTAAAATATTTATTAGTTTTGTTTTGGGGGCTTTTTTGGTTTTGTTTTTTTTGAGAGAGTCTCACTCTGTTGCCCAGGTTGGAGTGCAATGGCGCAGTCTCGGCTCACTGCAACCTCTGCCTCCTGGCAGACGTGAGCCACTGCACCCAGCCCGTTTTTGTTTTTGTTGTTGTTTTGTTTTTGAGATGAAGTCTCACTTTGTCACCCAGGCTGGAGTGCAGTGGCAGATCTCAGCTCACTGCAACCTCTGCCTCCCGAGTTCAAGCGATTCTCCTACCTCAGCCTCCCAACTAGCTGGGATTACAGGTGCACGCACCACCATGCCCAGCTAATTTTTGTATTTTTAGTAGAGATGGGGTTTTACCATGTTGGTCAGACTGGTCTCAAACTCCTGATCTCAGGTAATCCACCCGCCTTGGCCTCCCAAAGTGCTGGGATTACAGACATGAGCCATCGCATCTAGCCATATTTATTAACTACAAAGGGAAAGATGATAATTTTTTGTTTTTTTTGAGATGGAGTCTCACTCTGTCACCCAGGCTGGAGTGCAATGGCATCATCTTGTCTCACTGCAACCTCCGCCTCCCGTATTCAAGTGATTGTCCTGCCTCAGCCTCTCAACTAGCTAGGGTTACAGGCACACGCTACCACACCCAGCTAATTTTTGTATTTTTAGTAGAAATGGGGTTTCACCATGTTGGTCAGGCTGGTCTCCAACCCCTGACCTCATGATCTGCCCGCCTCGGCCTCCCAAAGTGCTGGGATTATAGGCATGAGCCACTGCACCTGGCTGAAAGGTGATGATTTTAAAGTAGAGAAACTGGGTTGGCTGGGCATGGTGGCTCATGCCCAGCACTTTGGAGCATGCACTTTGGAGCCCAGCATTTTGGAAGGCCAAGGCAAGAGGACTGCTTGAGTCTAGGAGTTTGAGACCAGCCTGGACAACATAGCAAGACCTCATCTTCACAAAAACTAAAAAGTTAGCCAGGTGTGGTGGTGCACGCCTGTAGTCCCAGCTACTCAGGAGGCTTAGGTGGGAGGATCACTCGAGCCCAGGAGGTCAAGGCTGCAGTGAGCCGTTATCGTGCCACTGCACTCAGCCTGGGCAACAGAGCGAGAGTCTGTCTCCAAAGGAAAAAGAAGGTACAGGCACGGTGGCTCACACCTGTAATCCCGGCACTTTGGGAGGCCGAGGTGGGCGGATCACGAGGTCAGGAGATGGAGACCATCCTGGCTAACATGGTGAAACTCCATCTCTACTAAAAATACAAAAAAATGTGGTGGCAGCGCCTGTCGTCCCGGCTACTCAGGAGGCTGAGGCAGGAAAATGGCGTGAACCCGGGAGGAGGAGCTTGCAGTGAGCCAAGATTGCGCCACTGCGCTCCAGCCTGGGCGACAGAGCGAGACTCCGTCTCAAAAAACAACAACAACAAAAACAATAGTCTCCCAGGTAAGTCAGAGTCACAAGGTGTTTTGGTTCCCCGTGGAAACTAAATGATAACAACTTAGGCCGGGCACGGTGGCTCAAGCCTGTAATCCCAGCACTTTGGGAGGCCGAGACGGGCAGATCACGAGGTCAGGAGATCAAGACCATCCTGGCTAACACGGTAAAACCCCGTCTCTACTAAAAAAATACAAAAAACTGGCTGGGCGAGGTGGCGGGCGCCTGTAGTCCCAGCTACTCAGGAGGCTGAGGCAGGAGAATGGCGTAAACCCGGGAGGCGGAGCTTGCAGTGAGCTGAGATCCGGCCACTACACTCCACCCTGGGCGACAGAGCGAGACTCCGTCTCGAAAAAAAAAAAAAGATAACAGCTTAACATATGTTCTTGAGTTATTTTTCAGACACTCGGATACCTACCAGATGGAAAATGCTGAGCTGGGAACAGGGGCTATGACTTCAGCCTTTTGAGAGGCTGAGGTGGAAGGATCACTTGAGGCCAGGAGTTTGAGACCAGCCTGGCCAACATGATGAAACCCCGTCTCCAGTAAAAATACAAAAATTAGGCGAGCATGGTGGTGCAGCCTGAAATCCCAGCTATTTGGGAGGCCGAGGTGGGAGGACCACTTGAACCTGGTAGGAAGAGGCTGCACTGAGCTGAAATTGTGCCATGGCACTCTAGCCTGGGCAACAGAGTGAGACTCTGTCTCAAAAAGTAAATAAATAAAAAGATAAAATAAATGTTGACTGCCGGCCGGGCACAGTGGTTCACGCCTGTAATCCCAGCACTTTGGAGGCTGAGATGGGCGGATCACCTGAGGTCAGGAGTGCAAGAACAGCCTGGCCGACATGGTGAAATGCCGTCTCTACTAAAAATACAAAAATTAGCTAGGCGTATACCTGTAGTCCTGGCTACTCAGGAAGTCAAGGCAGGAGAATCGCATGAACCAGGGAGGTGGAGGTTGCAGTGAGCTGAGATCACGCCACCACACTCCATCCAGCCTGGGTGTCAGAATGAGACTCCATCTCAAAGCAAAAACAAACAGATGGGACCCTCGGTGTGTCCTTAGGGCATGATGGTTGAGGTATACTGCTGGTCCTCTCGTGAAAGAAAACAAGAGCTGACTCTGTGCCTACTGGAGAAAGCACTCCCTACATCAACCACAGTCAAAACCTCGCTACCCCAGGGACGGTGGCTGCCAGCGTGGGGCCTTGGTAGCACCCATGTGGTGGAATCACAATGTTGATAGCTCTGGGGTCTTGTACAAATGCCAGATCCTCCCATTTGGTTTCCTTATGGGAAGAATCGCAGTATTATAATACACAGGCGTGTGCAAGGGATCATTATACCCTTTTCTCTTTTTTTGCTTTCTTTGAGACAGTTTCACTTTCGTCACCCAGGCTGGAGTGCAATAGCGTGATCTCGGCTCACTGCAACCTCCGCCTCCTGGGTTCAAGTGATTTTCGTGTCTCGGCCTTCTGAGTAGCTGGGATTACAGGTGCCCGCTACCAGGCCTGACTAATTTTTGTGTTTTTGGTAGAGACAGGGTTTCCCCAAGTTGGTCAGGCTGGTCTTGAACTCCTGGCCTCAGGTGACTCACCCACCTCAGCCTCCCAAAGTGTTGGGATTTCAGGCATAAGCCACCAGGCCCGGCCTTCCTTTCTTTTTAAAATTAATCTTTGTTAAAAAATACTCTTGGCTGGGCTCAGTGGCTCAAGCCTGTAATCCCAACACTTTGGGAGGCTGAGACCGGTAGATCATGAGGTCAGGAGATCAAGACCATCCTGGCTAAACATGGTGAAACCCTGACTCTACTAAAAAATACAGGAAAAAAAAAAAAAAAAAAAAAAAACTAGCTAGGCGAGTAGCTGTAGTCCCAGCTACTCGGGAGGCTGAGGCAGGAGAATGGTGTAAACCCAGGAGGCGGAGCTTGCAGTGAGCTGAGATCCAGCCACTGCACTCCAGCCCGGCCAACAGAGCGAGACTCCATCTCAAAAAAACAAACAAAAAACTCTTATTTTTTATTTAATTATAACACTCCTAGATCCCGAGAGCAGATACACTCTTTTTTGATGGGTCTGATTCTTTTCATTGCTTCAGGCCTTAGAGGATAGTGTCCAATATTAGATAAAAGTTTAATTGGGTTTACTTCCACTTTAATGGAGACGGCTGAGTATCTCTTCCACTTAGCTGCTCCTTTATAATAAACTGACGAACATACAAATCGTACTGAGTTCTGTGAGACATTCTAGGAAATCATGTAACCTGAAGAGTAGGTTGTGGGAACCCCTGGTTTAGAAAGCCCCGTGGTCGTGAATATAAGTGGCTCTGGACTGGCTCCTGGGGTCTGAAGTGTGGACAGTCTGTTAGGACTGAGCCTTGTAATTTGTAGGAGCTGACACAGGAAGGCAGTGTCCGAATTTAGTTGTATTATATTGGACACCCAGTTAGCGTTTGGAGAATTGGAGAATCGGTTGCTGGTGTAGAAAAATACCAAATATTTTATGTCAGGGGAGTGAAAGAAAAACCAAAACCCATACACTTTTAAGGAAAGCAACTGACAGCATTTGTTACCAATGATAAAATTTGAGCTTTGAAGTAAGAATAAGAAATTTGCCATTGTGCCCGGGCCAGGAAAAAAAAAAAGAATTTTGCCATTGTGAGGTCGAAGGTTTCCCAGTACTTTCTGATGAGCTTGATGGTGATATTAACAAATAACTTTTTTTTTTTTTTTTTTTTTTTTTGAGGCGGAGTCCCGCTCTGTCACCCAGGATGGAGTGCAGTGATGCAATCTCAGCTCACTGCAAGCTCCGCCTCCTGGGTTCGAGCGATTCTCCCGCCTCAACCTCCCGAGTCGCTGGACTACAGGTGTGCGCCACCACGCCCAGATAATTTTTGTATTTTTAGTAGAGACAGGGTTTCACCATGTTGCCCAGAGTGGTCTCAAACTCCTGACCTCAGGTGATCTGCCCACCTTGGCCTCCCAAAGGTGGGAGGCCTTGCTAGGATTACAGGCTGAGCCACTGCACCTGGCCTCTTGTCCTCCGCCCACCTCAGCCTCTTGTCCTTGTGTTTTGCCGTGATGCAATGAACATGTCTTACATTTGTAACCAGAAAAAAAGGTTAGTGTAACAATGCCTGTCCTGTTTTTCCCAGAGTAGACATTATGAAGATTAAAAAAATGTGAAAGTGTTTTGAAAATAATAAACTATGCTATACACACAAAGTTTTAGTGACTAGAAATACAAGTCTATTGTTTGTTGAGACAGGGCCTTGCTCTGTCTCCCAGGCTGGATGGCACAATCATGGCTTACTACAGTCTTGAACTCCTGGGCTTAAGCGATCCTCCCACCTCAGCCTCCAGAGTAGCTGGGACTACAATCGAGCACCACCACACCTGGCTAATGTTTGTATTTTTTGTAGAGAGGGGGTTTCACCATGTTGCCCAGACTGGTCTCAAACTCCTGGGCTCAGACAATGCTCATACCTCAGCCTCCCAAAGTGGTGGGATCACAAGTGTGAGCCACTACACCCGGCTGAGTTTCTGTTGTTTTGAGCCACTTCATTTGTGGTACTTCTTACAGCAGTCACAGGAAACTAAGCAACTGCAGAACATCAAAATTGTTTTTCTTCAGCAAAAGGAGAAGCGCTGGTGGTTGGCAGCAGCTTTTCCTATTCTCACTTCTGCATGGCCACACCTTTGACTGCCTCACGAGTGCACAGCAGGCTGAGGGGAGCAACTGGTTGAGTCAGGCCTCAACCAGATCGTGCCGTATCCCCACCTGCTTTGCTGGACACCCCTGTTTTGGGGGCACCCACTGCTGCCCCAGACACCAAGCAAGTACCAGCTGTGTCCAAAACATACAGGGTCACAGTCTCGGCACGTTTTGTGCTGCTATAACAGAATGCCACAGACTGGGTAATTTAATACGGAACAGAAATTCATTTCCTCAAAGTTTTGGAGGCTGGGAAGTCCAAGAGCAAGGGGCCATCAGGTCAGGGCCTGGTCTCTGCTTCCACTATGGCGCTTTGACCACCGTGTCCTCACGTGGTCAGAGAGAGCCGGCTCCCAGGAGCCCTTTTAATGGAGCAGAGCACTGCTGCACTGCGGCTTTAGTTTCCAGTCACTCCAGGCAGACTGTCTGATGTGGTTTTGTAATATGTTCACAGACTGGCCGGGCACTGTAGCTCACACCTGTAATCCCAGCACTTTGGGAGGCTGAGGCGGGTGGATCACCTGAGGTCAGGGGTTCAAGACCAGCCTCACCAACATGGTAAAACCCCATCTCTACTAAAAATACAAAATTAGCCAGGTGTGGTGACACGTGCCTGTAATCCCAGCTACTCGGGAGGCTGAGGCTGGAGAATCGCTTGAACCCAGGAGGTGGAGGTTGCAGTGAGTCGAGATCATGCCATTGCACTCCAGCCTGGGCAACAAGAGCAAAACTGTCTCAAAAAAATAAAATAAAATAAAATAAAATAAAATAAAATAAAATAAAATAAAATAAAATAAAATATAAAATAAAATAAAATGCATTCACAAGGCCGGGCATGGTGGCTCATGCTTGTAATCCCAGCTACTTGGGAGACTGAGGCAGGAGAATCGCTTATAACCTGGGCGTTGGAGGTTATAGTGAGCTGAGATCATACCACTGCACTCCAGCCTGGGCAACAAGAGTGAAACTCTGTCTCAAAAAAGTAAAATAAGGCTGGGCGCGGTGGCTCACACCTGTAATCCCAGCACTTTGGGAGGCCAAGGCGGGTGGATCACTAGGTCAGGAGTTCGAGACCAGCCTGGCCAACATGATGGAACCCCATCTCTACCAGCCTGGCCAACATGGGGAAACCCTGTCTCTACTAAAAATACCAAAACAAGCCAGATGTGGTGGTGCATGCCTGTAATCCCAGCTATTCAGGAGGCTGAGGCAGGAGAATCACTTGAACCCAGGAGGCAGAGGTTGCAGTGAGCCAAAATCGTGCCACTGTTCTCCAGCCTGCACGACAGAGCAAGACTCTGTCTCTAAATAAATAAATAAACAAAATAAGAAAATAAAATATGTTCACATCCTTTGACATTCCTCACCTCAAAAGCTGGAACCCAACTCCCTCCTAAGCGTAAGTCTTCTCATGACTCGCTTCTAACAGCAGAACCCAGAGGATACTGGGTTCCTCCCAATATCCCCCCACCCAGCGACCCCCACGCAGGTCGCTGGCTCTGGGGGACCCAGAGCCATGTTTCAAGGACACTCCAGGCAGCCCCTGGATCGTCCATGTGGTGAGGAATGAAGGCCTCCTGCCTGCAGCCTTGGGAGGTAGCCTTCTCAGAAGAGGATGCCCCAGCCCCTGCCCAGCCTTCAGATGGCCAGGACCTCGGCCAGCGTCCTGACTGCAACGTCATGAGAGACCCCGAGCCAGAAACCCCTAGCTTTTGTACTCCTGACTTATGGGGACTGACAGATAATGTTCGTTGTTAATTAAGGGGTGACTTGTCACACACAATAGGTCACTACACAGCTCTGTCTGGCCTCCCAGGAGGAGTCTGCCTTTCCTTTTCTTCATGGGAAAAGTGTGATCAGTTTGTGAAGGAGTTTCTGCCCCCAGTTGATGCCCGAGGCTCCACCTGGCGACCGTCACACACTCGGTCTGCCCCTCTGGCGACCGTCACAAGCTCCGTTTGCCCCTCTGGTGACTGTCACGAGCACCGTCTGCACCTCAGTGCCTTGCCAGGCCCTCGGCCTGCGATCAGCCTGGTCTTGTGGGAGGCCAAGGCCCACGTGTGTTCGTGTGTAGTGTGTGTGTCTGTGTGTCTGTGCGTGCCCAGGATACAGGGATGCCATATACAAGTGCTTTCAATGTTGTGTGGCATGCATGCATCTGTGTGCCCAGGATACAGGGATGCTGTATACAAACACTTTTTTTTTTTTTTTTTTTTGAGACAGTCTCGCTCAGTTGCCCAGGCTGGAGTGCAGTGGCGCGATCTCGGCTCACTGCAAGCTCTGCCTCCCGGGTTCACGCCAGTCTCCTGCCTCAGTCTCCGGAGTAACTGGGACTAAAGGCACCTGCACCACGCCCGGATAATTTTTTCTTTTTTTTTTTTTTTTGAGACGGAGTCTCGCTCTGATGCCCAGGCTGGAGTGCAGTGGCGTGACCTTGGCTCACTGCAACCTCCGCCTCCCAGGTTCAAGAGATTATCCTGCCTCAGCCTCCCACATAGCTGGGATTATAGGTGCCCGCCACCACGCCCGGCTATGCCGCCCAGGCTGGAGTGCAGTGACATGATCTCGGCTCACTGCAGCCTCTGCCTCCCAAGTTCAAGCGATTCTCCTGCCTCAGCCTCCCGAGGAGCTGGGACTACAGGCTCCCGCCACCACGCCCGGCTAATTTTTTTGTATTTTTAGTGGAGATGGGGTTTCACCGTGTTAGCCAGGATGGTCTCGATCTTCTGACCTCGTGATTCACCCGCCTCGGCCTCTGAAAGTGCTGGGATTACAGGCGTGAGCCACTGTGCCCGGCCAATTTTGTATTTTTAGTAGAAACGGGGTTTCACCATGTTGGTCAGGCTGGTCTTGAATTCCTGACCCCAGGTGATCTGCCCGCCTCAGCCTCCCAAAGTGCTGGGATTACAGGCCTGAGCCACCACAACCGGCCCAGGATGTCTTTTTACTTTTTATTACTCCATCCCCCATCCTGGGTCCAGACCTGTGATAGTGAACAACCGCTGTCTAGAGGTGAGTGGGGCGAGTGGGGCGAGTGGGGTGAGGAGTGGGATGAGTCGGGCGAGCGGGGCGAGGGGGGCGAGCGGGGTGAGCGGGGCTAGTCCACAGAACAGTGAGGTGCAGCCCCAGGGGTCTCGCAGCCTCCGCCCCCGTGTCAAGAAGTCCCACAGCCTAGAGGCTCCAGCCTCAGAGGCAGAATTAGGACCTGCCCTTTCCTCCTGAGCAGCGGGCCAGAGTCCTGAACAACAGGAAGCCCCTGAGGAGAGCTCCGCCCTGAGGGAGGGCAGGGCCCCCGCCAGCCCCACCCACAGCAGCGGGCCCTCCCCCTATCACCCTGACGCCTCACCCCCTGGATTCCAGAGAGGAAAGTGGGCTTTTGTGTAGTTTACATGCTCATATCTTTTTTTTTTTTTTTTTTGAAACGGAGTCGCCCAGGCTGGAGTGCAGTGTCGCGATCTTGGCTCACTGCAAGCTCCGCCTCCCAGGTTCCCACATTCTCCTGCCTCAGCCTCCTGAGTAGCTGGGACTACAGGCGCCGCCACCACGCCCGGCTGATTTTTTGTATTTTCGGTAGAGACGGGGTCTCATCATGTTAGCCAGGATGGTCTCGATCTCCTGACCTCGTGATCTACCTGCGTCAGCCTTCCAAAGTGCTGGGATTACAGGCGTGAGCCACCGCACCCGGCCTGACATGCTCATATGTTAAAATCACCACTGTCACTAGAACAATTCATAATCATGGTGATAAAATAAGATTTATAACCAGCCTCAGTCAGGAGATACACACAGAGCAGATCCTCACTCCCAGACAGGGAGCCTGCAGCTGCCCCCGAGCCCACAGGTGCAGGACACACACAGACAGTTCAACCATGTCTTAAACACACAGGTGTTTATTGTTCATTTGATTTAATTTTTAAGTTCACTTTACTACGTGGATGAGATGGGTGCATATTACACTAGGCTTTCGCTATGAGAGCTGCCACCGTGAGGAGAATCCCAGCCCTCAGTTCTGCTTCCCTTTCTGAGTCCCACAAAAGCCACACGTGGGCAGCCTTGGGTTCCCATCCCAGCTGGCTGCTCCCTCTGGGGCTGTCTCGGTGGGGAGAGGGAGATGGGGCAGTGGGTCCCTGCTGACCCCTGAGCCCTGCAGGGTTCAGGATCCTCCCATAGTCCCTGGTGTGGCCCTGGAAGACGCTGGCAGTGCCTGGCCAAGGCCTCCCGCAGGATGGAAGCTGAGGGCCCTGGCTCTGGGTCCTAAGAGAACTCAGCTGCCCCCTTCACATTTTACAGCAACGGGCCAGGCAGCAGCTTTGGGATGGGGCCTCCGTGGGGAAGTGGGGGATGCTGCAGTGGTACAAAGACAGCCTCCCCTACCCCCGTCCTCCAGATGACCGTCCTCCAAGGCCAGCACTGGGCATCCAAGGGAGAGAAGGAATCCAGCCCAGAAGGTGTGGGCAGGAGAGGCCTGGAGTCAGGCCTCGACCCACAGCCCCCTCTGGGTGCCGAGTGGGAAGGGTGTGGGGGGTGGCTTGTGAACCTTACCCGCTGCCCTCCCAACCCTGGATCTGTGGGCAGCATCCCACAAAATCCCCCTTAGGGCTCCCTGGGGAGGACTTATGGCTGCCACTTCCACCAGGGCAGAGGGCACAGGAGGGGCCAGCACTCCAAAGGGCTCTAGGCCGGGTCTTACAAAGACATCCGCAAAGCCCTGGTGGGGAGGGTGCGGGGCTGTCTCACCGAGGCGCCTGGGCCAGAGGCTCTTTGGAACTCTCGCACTGCTGAGTGGGGCACTGTCCATGCTGCCCACAACCTCTAGACCATGGCAGCCTGCTCATGGGCCCCTGGCAGAGAATGCCCACTCCCCAGCAGACTCAGGGCAGGCCGCCAACTGCAGGCTTCCAGGAAGGCCCAGGGTGTCCACCTCAGGCCAGGTGGTCTCAGAGGACCCCTGTGCAACCACATTAAGGAGAGCTGCAGCCCCCACCCACCTGCCTGCCAGTTCAACGAGCTCCCGCTTAACAGGCAGGCTCCCAGGCACCATCACCCCCCTCCCCCGTTGCCCCTCCCGCATGGGGAGCCCCTTCCCCCTGGAAAGACAGCAGGTACCGTAGCCTCGCCTGTTGGCCAGGGGCGCCAACAGGCCAGGGGCGCCGGCTCAGAGGACCTGCCCTGACCTGCACATGCTGACCAGACAGCCCAGTGTAAGGACCCGCGATCCCACGCCACCGCCCTGTGTTTACCACGGTCACCACCACCTCTCTCACAAGGCCCCCGGGGACCCAGCCTCGCCCGGCCTGGTGTCTGCACCGAGGGACCGCGTCTCACGCCTGGCGGCTCCTGCAGGGGAAGCCGTGGTCAGCGACTCACCGCAAGGACAGGGCGGGGCGGCTGAGTGCAGAAGAGAAGCATGAAGCTGGGGGCGTGGGTGGGGGAGGAGGAACAAAAGTTGCATCTAGACAGAGGTGAACGAAACAAAACCGAAACCCAAACGTGTTCTGTCGCAGGATGGGCGCCGCCCGTCCCGGGCCCTTAGCCCGACATCTCCTCTCGCTGCTCCTTGTTCCTGCGCACCTCGGCCGCGTGCAGCTCCTGCGGGACAGGGGGCGGGAGGGCCTGAGGGCGGCGGTGGCTTGGGGTGACTCCGGGAACCCGCAGGCGCGCAGGCCTTGGCGCCCTGGCACCCGCCCGGTCTCATCTGGGCTGGCCTCCAGCAGGACCCTGAATTGAGGGGGCGGGAGCACCGGGGAGGCCGAGAGCAGGGCCGGGGCCCAAGGACGGGTTTCCGGGGAGCTGGCTGGGCCCCGCTTCTAGCTCGTACCGGAGCCAAGCTTCCTTCAGAGCACTTTCAATATAAGAATTTAGCCATCTATTACTGCGGCTAGTGACTGTCCCACCAGGGGCTGACTCTGGACCTGCCTCTTGCGCTGCTGGGGACGCCCAGTAAACACAGGATGAGCCCCCGACCCCCACCCCAGCGCAGGGCCTCCGGGTCCCCGGCCCCGCTCTGCGCCCCTCCGAGCTCCGCCCGAACCCCGCCCCCGCCCAGTGCCCCGCCCCCTGTTGGCTACTAGCCCCGCCCCACCCCCGTCCGGTCCGAGTCGCGCTCCTCCAAGCTCCGCCCCCCGCCTTCTGCCCGCCCCGAGCCCCGCCCCGGCCCCGCCCCCGCACCTTCTCGCGCAGCCGCTCGCGCAGTGCCGCCAGGTGCGCCTCGCGGATCTCCTTGCTGAGCTCCATCTTGTAGTTGAGCTTCTCCTCCGCCTGCCGGCTGAAGTTGTTGTTCTCCTCCAGTGCCTTGTGCAGCACCTCGCGCTCGTGCTCGCGCCGCTCCGCTAGCTGCTTCAGCACCTGCGCCTCCTGCGTCTGTGCGGGGCGGGCGGGCGCGCGTGAGCGGCGACCCCGGGCCCTGCCAGGCCGGACTCCTCCTCCCTGCTCTCCGCCTCCCGCCCGGCGCCCGCTCGCCTCACCCGGCGCCTCCACCTGCCCAGGCCTCAGTGGGTGCCGGGACCCCCGGGCGCTGCCCTGTGGTCAGGGCAGGACCAGGGGGTCGCGCTCCGCCGCCCCCGCCCCTGCCTCGCGCGCGGGTCCCGCGGTTCTGGCTGCGCCCAGGGCCCCCGCCGCGTCCTGCCGCCACTGCACACCCTGCACTGCGCATCTCCGCCCCCAAGGACCAGCAGCGCAGGAAACCCTAACCTTGTGGGCGGTCTCTGAGCTTTCTTCCTCAGACATCCGCCCACTGAGCAGAGGAGCTGCTTGTTACACACCGGGTTCCGAGCTCCCAATTAGGTGCCCAGGAGCGGAGGAAGGGTCCCCAGGGGTGCTGGGGGAGGGGCCGGCTGGCGAC
The DNA here is from genome assembly GCF_047675955.1 of Chlorocebus sabaeus. NCBI lineage: Eukaryota > Metazoa > Chordata > Mammalia > Primates > Cercopithecidae > Chlorocebus > Chlorocebus sabaeus. Next base: position 483,978 of record NC_132905.1, on the reverse strand, counting down.
CCCTGGAAGGAGAGCGGAGCAGCAGGACCCGTGCCGATGAGCCAGTCCCTACTAGTCAGCCCTGCGAACCCTGGTCCCTGGTCTCACCAGGAAGGGAACAGGGCCGCCTCCCCTGCCCAGTGCGTTGGCCTCCAGGGTGGCACTCCCAAAAAGGACATTTTTATCTCTGTTCCAGTCTCAGAGGGGCTGGTGGGAGGGGAGGCTGCAGGGAGGGGCCCTGGAGCCCACACCCACCTCTCCCGGGGCTCCTCAGCCCTCCAGCAAGCCTCAGGGTCTTCATATGAAGCCCTCCTCCTGCTTCTCTGTCTGGGAGAGGGATGCCCCACCCGACGTCCCCAGGGCCCCTCTGGGGACCATCCCCTAGCATCCTGCTGGCCATGACTAGGGTGCCTCCCACTCCCACCAGAGGCTCCTGCTCCTTCCAGCTGGCCGCCGCCTCGGAACCCTTCCTCCTCTCCATCCCATTCTTTTTTGTTTTTTGAAATGGAGTCTGGCCCTGTCGCCCAGGCTGGAGTGCAGTGGCGCAATCTCGGCTCATGCATCCTCCACCTCTTGGGTTCAAACAATTCCCCTGCCTCAGACTCCCTAGTAGGTGGGATTACAGGTGCGTGCCGCCACACCTGGCTAATTTTTGTATTTTTAGTAGAGACGGGGTTTCACCATGTTGGCCAGGCTGGTCTTGAACTCCTTACCTCAAGTAATCTGCCTACCTCAGCCTCCCAAAGTTCTGGGATTACAGGCGTGAGCCACCGCACCCGGCCTCTCCTCATCCCATTCATATCTCTCAGGAAGCGGCCCAGGGAGCCACAGCCCCTCCCGCCCCAGGCCAAGGCGCTGACCAAACCCGCCGGGAGCACCCTGTGTCTTGCAGGCCCTGTCCCTGTGGGCCACCTCCGTCGAAACTCCTATGGGGGGTGGGAGGACTCCTTGCCTTCCTCCGCTCCTCAGCTGCTTCCAGCCGCTTTTGCAGCTCCTCCAGGGAGGTGTCCTTCTTCTTGGGTGGCGAGGAGAGCATAGGGCTCTCTGGAGACAGGTCAGAAGGGGACTTGAGGATGACCTCGAAGCTCTGGCCAGAGGCCCGCTTGTCCAGCTGCTTCACCTCCATGTCTGCAAGACCAGAGTAGAGCTTCAGAGGCCCGGCCAGAGCATGGCGTGGGCTGAGCGGGATGCTCCCAGCACACATCCAACCCCAGGGCTGGGTGAAAGCGGGTGGCTGCTCCCGAAGGAATCCCAGGCCTCAGCCCCCAGGATGGGCCCCTTCCCCCCAGCACCTCCCTCTCCGGAGGCAGCCAGGCTGGGAGTTCTGAGACTGCGGGAGACCAGGGAAAAGGCGAGGTGGGCAGGCACTGCAGGGCAGGGCTAACTTTTTGTACTTTTAGTAGAGACGGGGTTTCACCCTGTTAGCCAGGATGGCAGCCGGGCACTCACCCCCGTACTGGTAGATGGTGTTGGGGTGCGGCTGTGTGTAGAAGCAGGAGCAGATGAGTGACAGCACCGACAGCTCCTTCATCTTCTCCTTGTAAGCTGTGGGCACAAGGCTAGGCTGAGCAAGCGCCACTGGGGCCTGCCCACCTGAGGCCCCGTTTTTCCCTCCCCATGGCTGCCTCTGGCATGTCTCTGTGAGACACGGAGCTGCCCAGCACGCTCTCGTGTGTCTCCACACCGCCGGCCCCTTCGTCTCTCCTCCAGCTCTCTTGCTTCCAGACGCTGGCGCTGTCTCCGTGGTGCCCCCTGCTCTCTGTCTCTCTCGCCCTCCGCCTCTCCCCGCTTTTCCTCTGTCTCGGCATTAATGTCTGTCCCATCTTGCACACTGACTTGTTTCTCCATCCTCCTCCCTGCCTGCTGTGATCTGAATGTTTCCATTCCCCAAAACTCATGTTGAAATAGTAACCCCAAGGTGCCGGTTTGTGGAGGTGGGGCACTGGGAGGGAATTAGGCCATGAGGATAGAGCCGTCCTGAGTGGTCCCAGAGGGGGGCTTCAGAGAACTCCCTCACCGTTCCATCATGTGAGGACACAGCCAGAAGATGCCACCTGTCTACGTACCAGGAGGTGAGACCTCTCCAGGCACCAAAGCTGCCGGCACCTTGATCCTGTACTTTCTGGCCTCCAGAGCTGTGGGAAGTAAGTTCCTGTCGTCTATAAACCACTCAGTCTCAGGTACCCGCCCAGACTGACAAAGTCCCTGCCTCTGCCTGTCTGGGTCTCTGTTTACCTTCTGTCTGTCTGACTCTGTCACTGTCGTCGTATCTTTCTGTGTCTCGGGGGTAGCCCCTGACTCTGTCTCTTTCTCTGAGTGCATCTTTCTGTAATTCCTTGTCACTGTGTGTCTTTCTGACCCTTACCTCCCTCTGCACCACTACTTCCCTCTCCCCTCCTCCTCCCTCCCGCTCCCTCATCAGCTCAAGCAGGCAAGAGTAACTCATGACGGGACCAGCACAGAGGCAAACCCTCTGCGGGCAGCACTTTCTTGGGCTGTAAACCCGGATGAAGCCCTCAGACCCTCCTTTCTCCTTCCTGATGATCGTGTGGTCACCCCAAGATGAAGCCAGGCCCTCTCCAGGCACATGCTCTCTGCCCATTTAGGGCTGGGCTTGGGCCACTGATGCCACCATGAACCAAGGGAGGGCAGCTGTCCAGTCAGCCCCACAGCCAGGCCTCTTGCCCATTCAGGTCAAACGAGTGCCCACCAGCCAGTGTCCCTGCCGCCCAACCCACACCAGAAGTAAGCCGGGCTGCTGTAGCCGTGTGCCCTGTCAGGGGAAGGGGAAGGTGTCTGCTCTTGCAGTGAACATAATTTAGCTCTTTTTGTCTATTCAGGGCGAGCCTCGCTCCTAAACAGACACTCTGGCCTGGTTTCTCACTAGTGCTCAACAATTATCTTGGCTGGGCGCAGTGGCTCACAACTGTAATCCCAGCACTTTGGAAGGCTGAGGCAGATGGAACACCTGAGGTCAGGAGTTTGAGACTAGCCTGACCAACATGGTGAAACCCGATCTCTACTAAAAATACAAAAATTAGCCAGGCGTGGTGGCAGGCACCTGTAATCCTAGCTACCTGAGAGGCTGAGGCAGGAGAATCGCTTGAACCTGGGAGGCGGATGTTGCAGTGAACCAAGCTCGTGCCATTGCACTCCAGCCTGGGCGACAGTGAGACTCTGTCTCAAAACAGAAAGAAAAAGAAAAAGGGAGAGGGAGAGAGAGGGAGAGGGAGAGAGAGAGAGACAGAGAGAGAAGGAAATGAAGAGAGGAGGGAGGGAGGGAGGGAAAGAGGGGAGGGAACGGGAGAGGAGACAAAGGGAGACACAGGGCAGAAGTAATCGACCTTTCATGGTGAGCTGGGTCTTCCTGTGACAGTGCAGAGAACAGTCTGTCCTGGTCTAAATTTCCTAGTGACCTACACTTTTCTGGACAGAGCAGCACAGAGCCCAAGAGGGTGTAAGGAGGAACAGAAAGGAATCCCAGGGTGGACAGGCCCGCGTGAGAGCCTCTGGGGGAAGGATGGAGCCTTTGAGCCGGGAAGCGGGAAGCGAGGCAAAGCTACCTGTCTTGCTTATCGTCTTCAGGGAGGGAAGTGGAGGGGGACCGGGTGGGGAAGCCTCACAGGGGACTTTGACCTGACTTGTCAAATTTTATTTTATTTTATTTTTTCCTTTTTGAGACAGAGTCTCACTCTGTTGCCCAGGCTGGAGTGTAGTGGTGCAATCTCGGCTCACTGCAACCTCCACCTCCCGGGTTCACGCCATTCTCCTGCCTCAGCCTCCCGAGTAGCTGGGACTACAGGCGCCCGCCACCACGCCCGGTTAATTTTTTTGTACTTTTAGTAGAGATGGGCTTTCACTGTGTTAGCCAGGATGGTCTTGATCTCCTGACCTCATGATCCACCCGCCTCGGCCTCCCAAAGTGCTGGGATTACAGGCGTGAGCCACCACACCTGGCCATCAAGTTTTATTTTTTCACATGCAAAATCCATTCATGTATTTTTTATTAAAAGTTAATTTATTTTATTTTGAGACAGAGTCTTGCTCTGTCGCCAGGCTGCAGCACAGTGGTGCGATCTTGGCTCACCGCAACCTCCGCCTCCCAGGTTGAACCGATTCTCCTGCCTCAGCCTCCCGAGTAGCTGGGACTACAAGCACCTGCCATGCCTGGCTAATTTTTGTAGTTTTAGTAGAGACAAGGTTTCACCATGATGGCCAGAATGGTCTTGATCTCCTGACCTCATGATCCGCCCGCCTCAGCCTCCCGAAGTGCTGGGATTACAGGTGTGAGCCACTGCACCTGACCTACTTTATTTTTATTTTTTTTTAGACGGAGTCTCGCTGTGTCGCCCAGGCTGGAGTGCAGTGGCGCGATCTCGGCTCACTGCAAGCTCCGCCTCCCGGGTTCACGCCATTCTCCCGCCTCAGCCTCCGAGTAGCTGGGACTACAGGCGCCCGCCACCACGCCCGGCTAGTTTTTTTTGTATTTTTAGTAGAGACGGGGTTTCACCATGTTAGCCAGGATGGTCTCGATCTCCTGACCTCGTGATCCACCCGCCTCGGCCTCCCAAAGTGCTGGGATTACAGGCTTGAGCCACCGCGCCCGGCCTACTTTATTTTTTAGAGACAGGACTGTGCTCCATTTCTCATGCTGGAGTGTAGGGCGCAGCTGTGCAGCTCACTGCAGCCTTGAACTTCTGGGCTTGACTGATCCTTCCACCTCAGTAGCTGGGACTGCAGGTGCACGCCAGCACACCAGCTTTTTTTTTTTCTTTTTTCAATCTCAGCTCACTGCAAATTCCGCCTCCTGAGTTCAAGAGATTCTCCTGCCTCAGCCTCCTGAGTAACTGGGATTACAGGCACGTGCCACCATGCCCGGCTAATGTTTGTGTTTTTAGTAGAGACAGGTTTCGCCATGTTGGTCAGGCTGGTCTCAAGCCGCCACGCCCGCCCGGCCTACACACCAGCTTTAAAAAAAAAAAATCTTGTAGTGGTACCGAGGCTGGGCACGGTGGCTCATGCCTGTAATCCCAGCACTTTGGGAGGCCAACGTGGGCGGATCACGAGGTCGGGAGTTCAAGACCAGCCTGACCAACATGGTGAAACCCCATCTCTGCTAAAAATACAAAAGTTAGCCGGGCATGGTGGCAGGCACCTGTAGTCCCAGCTACTCGGGAGGCTGAGACAGGAGAATCGCTTGAACCTGGGAGGCAGAGGTTGCAGTGAGCCGAGATTTCGCCACTACACTCCAGCCTGGGTGACAGAGTGAGACTCCATCTCAAATGTATATGTATGTATAGTAGTGCTGTGTTGCCCAGGCTGGTCTTTTTTTTTTTTTTTTTTTTTTAAGACGGAGTCTCACTCTGTTGCCCAGGCTGGAGTGCAGTGGCCGGATCTCAGCTCACTGCAAGCTCCGCCTCCCGGGTTTACACCATTCTCCTGCCTCAGCCTCCCAAGTAGCTGGGACTACAGGCGCCCGCCACCTCGCCCAGCTAGTTTTTTGTATTTTTTTAGTAGAGATGGGGTTTCACCATGTTAGCCAGGATAGTCTTGATCTCCTGACCTCGTGATCTGCCCGTCTCGGCCTCCCAAAGTGCTGGGATTACAGGCTCGAGCCACTGCGCCCGGCCGCCCAGGTTGGTCTTGAATTCCTGGCCTCAAGGGATCCTCCCACCTCAGCCTCCCAAAGTACTAGGATTATAGGTGTGAGCCACAGTACCTAGCCGATTAAAAATTAATTTTAAAAAGGAGGATGTGATGAGGGAGTTAGAGGGTATGCCAGCCACGTGTTCCACAGCAGCAGGTCAGGAGACGTTGGGGACATTTAGAGGAGCTGAGGAGGTGGCCAGCCCTGTGCTCAGGAGGGCAGGGGAGGGAGAGAGCAAGAGGGAGTTTGGGCTGGGGCAGAACACACCTGGGTCCTGAGAGAGGATAGGAAGGCAGGGACATGGCCCCTCCAGGCCTGACTCTGCCAGCAACCAGCTCCCTGTCAGCAGACTCCAGGCCCCTGTCCTTCAGATCATCCTTCCTTATCATATATCCAAAACTGTGAATGTGGCCAGGCGTAGTGGCTCACGCCTGTAATCCCAGAACTTTGAGAGGCTGAGGCAGGAGGATAGCTTGAGAACAGGAGTTTGAGACCAGCCTAGACAACATGGTGAAACCGCATCTCTACTAAAAATACAAAAATTAGCCGGGTATGGTGACACACGCCTGTGGTCCCAGCTACTCAGGAGGCTGAGGCATGAGAATCACTTGAGCCTGGAAGGTGGAAGTTGTAGTGAGCGGAGATCGCGCCACTGCGCTCCAGCCTGGGCAACACAGCGAGACTGTCTCAAAAAACAAAAACCAGAATGTGTTTACCATAAAGGTCAGAAAACGTGATTAACAGCTGCTCGAAGCCCCTGTCTGCCCTGAGCCCATGGGAGTGAGGCCTACCCTGTGGTCTGGCTACAGGGAGGAAGGGCAGGCAGATTGGAGGGGGCAGGAGAGCAGGTCAGGAATTGACCAACTCTGGAGAGAGCGACCAAGGGGAAGTCTGCACCCAGAGGGAGGATGCCAAGGCCCCAGACCCATCCAGGCCACCTCTTCACAGACACAGCGGGTGCCAGGGAAGCTCCTGCCCAGAGCCTCGAGGCATTGCTCCCAATCTCTCTCTCTCTCTCTTTTTTTTTCTTTTTTCTTTTCATTTTTTTCTTTTTTTAGACGGGGTCTCGCTCTGTCACCCAGGCTGGAGTGCAATGGCACAGTCTGGGCTCACTGCAACCTCTGCCTCCCCAGTTCAAGTGAGTCTCCTGCCTTAGCCTCCTGAGTAGCTGGAATTACAGGCGCACGCCACCATGCCCAAATAATTTTTTGTATTTTTAGTAGAGATGAGGTTTCACCATGTTGGCCAGGCTAGTCTTAAACTCCTGACCTCAGGTAATCCACCCACCTCGGCCTCTCACAGTTCTGGGATTACAGGTGCGAGCCGCCGCACCTGGCCCCTCTGTCTCTTTTGATTCCCTTCTTTCTCACTCACCTCCCATCTTTCCACTTCACTGACTTCAGGGAGTTACAAACGATTCTTGCCATGAGCTGGGCTGGTTTTGTCTCCCTGCTTCTCTTTGTACTAAACATTAGATACCGAGGAAATGCAGATTGGCCTTTTGGATGATTCGTCAGCAGGAGTCAGAAAAAGGCACCTCGTCGGCCTCAAGCAGCAGGCCATAGTAGTGCCCACTCCCAGGGTCACACCTCATAGCCATGCCTCCCTCCTGCCCAGCTGGGTGCCCTTATCAGCCCTCCTCCTTCTTCTTCTTCTTCTTCTTCTTCGTCTTCCTCTTCTTCTTTCTTTCTTTTTTTCCAGAAGGAGTTTCTCCTCTTGCTGCCCAGGCTGGGGTGCAATGGCACAATCTCAGCTCACTGCAGCCTCCCCCTCCCTGGGTCAAGCAATTCTCCTACCTCAGGCTCCCAAGTAGCTGGGATCACAGGAATGTGTCACCACACCTGGCTAATTTTGTACTTTTAGCAGAGAGAGAGGTTTCACTATGTTGGCCAGGCTAGTCTCGAACTCTTCACCTCAGTTTATCCACCAGCCTCAGCCTCTCAAAGTGCTGGGATTACAGGCGTGAGCCACCCTATCAGCCTCACTTCTACCCTCACTTCTACCCTCAGAGGAGGAATGGAGGCTCAGAGCGGGCAAGTGTTCCACCCAGCATCACACAGCATGCCGGGTGAGAGCCCGGTCATGAGCCTGGGCCTGACTGCAGGCTCCTGTTGGGAGCTCACGGAGATGGGGCGTCTGTCCAGAACTGAGAGGCCAGGGGACCACAGTGGCCTCCGACCCCTGGAGGGCCCTGGAGGCTGCTGCTGGCTCCCGCCGGGGGCAGATGGAGGTCACTGTCACCCAGGCTGCCTCTCATGGTGCCAGGAGCCCAGCAGGGTGGGAACCACCAGCCGATTTGCCTTTCCCTGGGCAGGAAACTCAGAAATGTGGCTACACATTCAGGCTGCCTGGCTTGCGGTGAGCACTCATCTCTTATCAGGCAAGCAGCCAAGCACCTTTCCTGAAATATTGAGGCCTCAGAACAGCCCCAGGGGAGGTGCCAGCACTGTCATCTCCACCCAGATAAGGAAACCCAGGTCCTGAGAGGTTATGCAGCTCCCACAAGACCACACGGCTGGAGGAGGTCAGACTCTGGGGGCTGGAGGATAATGTGAGCAGAGACCACAAAAGAGTGAGGAGCCGAGTACCCGGATGCCCAAACGGCCTCCCCTTCCCAGCTCAGCACCAGGACCGAACCCGTGGGGAGGGACCGTCAGGGAAAGGCTGTCAGGAAAGGCAGGAGGCGGCCCTGGAGAGGACAGAGCTGCCCTCAGAGGCCGGAGGGGAGTCCCCTCTGCTGAGAGCCTCCCAGGATCCCTGGGGGTGTCCGGGAGGAGGCGGAGGGAGGAGGCGCAGATGGACAGGACTCCCAGATAGGGTGGGGAGGTGTGGTCGGTGACACACACGGTCCCTCCTGGCAGGTGCTGAAGTCACCTGGAGCCTCCAAGCCCGTGGGGCCTGAGGGGCGGGGTCAGGTCGGGCACGCGTGGGTGGGCGGAGTTCTGCGCCCGAGCCAAGGCGGGCACTGGGGAGAGAACAAGTCAGCTCGGGAGGGGACCACGGGGACCCGTCCCGGGGCGGAAGAAAAGGTGGGAGGGAGAGCGCCTCGTGGGCGGAGGCGGCGATGGGAAGAAGGTGGGGCCCTTGGTCCCGTCCTCCCGAACGCCTAGCGAAAAACGCAGCGGGTTCTGTGGCCTGGGGGCAGAGCAGAGCGTTTCGGGAAGGGCGGGCCCTGCGTCCTCGCGCCCGGGGTCGCCTGGCAGCTCCCCTGCGTCCAGAATCCCCCCACGCCAGGCCTGCGCCCGCCCCTTCGCCTGAGCTCCGCGCGGGACGGGCCGGGAGGCCGGGGTGGGCGCTACCTTCGGAGGTGGTGGGTCCGCCCCGCGGGAGGCGACGGGGACGGGAGGGGCGGACCCCTCTGGTCTCGGGAGGGCTTGGGAATCGCCGTCGCCCCTCCCCCATCCGGGCCCCGCGGCGCAAAGGGCAGTGGCTTTTCTGGCCAGAGCAGGTGGCCCGGGCGTCGCGAAGGGTGGTCCCCCAGGCCTCAGCGGTGTGGGGGGAGGGCGCGGTCCCCCTTACTCCGGGTTCGTCCGGGCCTGGCCCGCCCCCCTCGCTCAGCGCCCCCTCCAGCCCCTGCGCTCCACTGGCGCGGGGAGCGCCGGGCCCCCGGCTGGGGCTTTGGCAGAGGGTCCCACCCTCTCCCCGCCTCCCCGCGAAGGCTCAGGCGGACCCAGATCTCGGGTCGCCGGACGCCCCAGGGACTCCGCCCGCACATCGCGAGCGCGCCCACCCGGTCACGAGCCCACGCCCGGGTCTCGGAGCCACCCTGCGGCAGTCCCGCCCTGCGTGGCACGCGGGTCCCCCGGGGCGAGGCGCCCCCGCTCGACGTCCGGTCCCGAGCGCTCCCCGGCGCGGAGCCTCGCAGCCCAGCGCCCCACCAGCCCCGCCGGCGCCGCAGACCCCAGCCTCGGGCTGGTCCGACCCAGGCTTGCAATGCGCAGGGTGGGAGAAGGGAAAGCGGCGTCCGCAGCCGGCCCCTGCCCCAGGCGAGGCCAGATGAGGCCTCTGCTCAGACCCCGCCGCCCTAGAAAGCCCGCGGCCCGGGAGCCTACCCGAAATGGTGCTGGCCATGGTGCTGGCGGCGTTTGGGCCTGCAGAGGCTGGAGAGGCGCGAGTGGCGGCCTGAGCTGCAGACGGCTAGTGCTGCAGTGCCGGGGAGGGGAGGGGAGGGGAGGGGAGGGAGCGAGGGCGGGCGGGAGGCGGGCGCGGCGGGAGAGAGAGAGGGAGAGGGAGCGGGAGGGGGGAAGAGAGAGAGAGTTGGGGGAAGGAGGGGGGAGGAGGGAGGGAGAAAGGGTTGAGGGAAGGAGAGAGAGAGACTGCGGGGGCGGGAGGAGGGAGGGAGGAAGAGAGAAAGGAGCAAGCACCTGACTGCGGGAGGGGCCGCGGCCCTCAGAGGGAGAGGGCGGAGGGGGGTGCGAACTGCAACAAGACCCCCACCCTCCAACCGCTCACGGCGGGACAGCTGCTTCCCCAACTTGGCTTTGTGAGGCCTGAGGGTGGGGTGGGGGTGGAGATGAGCTCCCATTTCCCAGGGCAGATGGGACAGGGGCAAGGCAGGAGGGGCAGTTCCCACCCATGGGGTGGGGCTGCAGAGCCGTTCGAGGAGGCTGCTGTAAGCTGGGCTGGTGCCAACAGGGTCCAGGTCTGTGCCTGCCATCAGAGAGGATGCCATGGCCGCAGGGGTGGGCGCTGGCCTGGAGGCCTCCAAGGGGCATCTCCTGTGAGCCCAGGGGATGGGCAGGATCTGAGCAGAGGAGAGTGAAAGTGGAGGGGTGAGGCCAGAACAAAGGCTTTGCGGTGAAACAGAGGTGGGCTCCCGCCTCCGCTCTGACCTTCACTCGCTGTGTGGCCCAGGCCAAGGGCAAGCGCCTGACCTCACTGGATCTTTGTTTCTCAGGGTAAGATGAGACAATGAGGCCCCTAGATGATGGAGGAGGGGTGCCAGGGTTGTGTGCATTTAGTGAGTGGGGGGCAACCTATCCTGCCCCTGTCCTCGTAACTCCCAAACGGAAGTGACGACAAATGGAGCGTCATTCCCATTGCAGGGATGGAGCCACCGAGGCAGGGAGAAGTGCTTTGCCCTACAAGCAACTAGGTCATAGGGCCAAGAGCAAAACCTTGAAAACCTCAGCAGACTTGCAGAGCCATGAGGCTGGCTCAGCAACACAAAAGCCGGGGGCAAGCCTCAGCTCTAGCAGTGCACTGGGAGTACCCAAGGCCTGTCACATCCTAGGGTGGCCTGGAGACTCCTGACCCCTGGTGTGCAAGCCAGCATCGTCCCCGGGACTGTGAGTCTGGTGGAGGTGATGCCCAGGAGGGTGACACTGTGTGGCTCAGAGGTACCCTTAAGACAGAAGGATCATCAGGCAGGCCCTGACCTCATCACAGGAGCCCTTTAAAAGCAGTTTCCGGCCGGGCGCGGTGGCTCAGGCCTGTAATCCCAGCACTTTGGGAGGCCGAGACGGGCGGATCACGAGGTCAGGAGATCAAGACCATCCTGGCTAACCCGGTGAAACCCCGTCTCTACTAAAAAATACAAAAATCTAGCCGGGCGAGGTGGCGGGCGCCTGTAGTCCCAGCTACTCGGGAGTCTCGAGGCAGGAGAATGGCGTGAACCCGGGAGGCGGAGCTTGCAGTGAGCTGAGATCTGGCCACTGCACTCCAGCCTGGGCGGCAGAGCGAGACTCCGCCTCAAAAAAAAAAAAAAAAAAAAAAAAAAAAAAGCAGTTTCCTTTGCCTGGTTGAAGAAATTGGGGGGATCAAAGCAAAGAAGGTTCTCTGCTGTTGAGACGAGGGGACACGTGGCAAGGATCTGAGAACTGCTCCCAGCCAACAGCCAGCAAGACGACAAGACCTTAACCGCAAGGAAGTGAGTTCTGCCAACAAGAAGAGAATGGGCTTGGAGGCAGGTTTGACCCCAGGGCCTCCACACAAGAAATCAGCCCAGCTGCCCACTTGGTTTCAGCCTTGGGATACTAAGAATTAGGAGGTAATAAATGAAGGTTGTTTTAAGCTGTTGGGTTTGTGGTGATTTGCTATGAAGCCATATCGAACTAATATACACACAGAGGTGCTGGCCCCGGGGCTATTCTTAGGAACCCACCTAGGAAGGAGGAGGAAGGGCGGAGAGGCACACACAGCTGCCCACCACAGCAGCCGCGTCCTCCCTGTTGGCCACCACAGTGGCAGTTGGGGATGGTCAGCATCCTTCAGGCAGACTCCAGCCCTGGGTGCTGGAACTCAGGTGCTAAGGATCAAGAGTAGCCCTCTCTGGGACCTCCAGAGTCTTCTCATGTGGGTGGGGCAGGACCCACCCCGTCAGGCTCAGAGGACTGCAATGCCTCACACTCACTGTGACTCTGACCAGGCCCTCTCTGAGCCTCTGTGTCCTCATCTGGAGCACAGGGACCAGGTGTGTGGAAGCCCGTGGCATAGCGCCAGGAACACAGTAGATGGGCACAGTGTGCACTAGCAGGCACACACAACAGGGGTGCTGACGGTCAGCACCCTAGCAGGCACACACAACAGGGGTACTGACGGTCAGCACCCTAGCAGGCACACACAACGGGGTACTGACGGTCAGCACCTTAGCAGGCACATGCACCAGAGGTACTGACTGTTAGCTGTACTGACAGCATGCTAGCAGGCACATGCCATAGGTGTACTCTCAGTGTACTGGCAGGCACCTGCAATAGGAGTACTGACAGCATGCTAGCAGGCACACAATAGGTATACTGTTAGTGCATTAACACACACAATAGCTGTACTGACTGTTTGCCCCAATATAGTGCCAGGTCTTGGAGCAGATTTTGACTTCTCACCAAGATCAAATGCAGAAAGTGCATGAGCATTTCAAAGATGTTTTTCACATGCACACCAGTGCTAATTAAAAAAAATGTTTTGGGCCGGGCGCGGTGGCTCACACCTATAATCCCAGCACTTTTTGAGGCCAAAATGGGCGGATCACGAGGTCAGGAGATCGAGACCATCCTGGATAACAAGGTGAAACCCCGTCTCTACTAAAAATACAAAAAATTAGCCAGGCGTGGTGGCGGGCGCCTGTAGTCCCAGCTACTTGGGAGGCTTAGGCGGGAGAATGGCGTGAACCCGGGAGGCAGAGCTTGCAGTGCACCACTGCATTCCAGCCTGGGCGACAGAGGGAGACTCCGTGTCAAAAAAAAAAATGTTTTGGCTGGGTGCAGTGGCTCACACCTGTAATTCCAATACTTGGGAGGCCAAGGTGGGCAGATCACCTGTGGTCAGGAGTTTGAGACCAGCCTGGCCACCATGGTAAAACCCCATCTATCCTAAAAATACAAAAATTAGCCAGGTGTGGTGGCAGATGCCTGTAATCTCAGCTACTTGGGAGGTTGAAGCAGGAGAATCACTTGAACCGGGGATGGGGAGGTTGTAGTGAGCCAAGATCATACCACTGCACTCCAGCCTGGGCGACAACAGCAACACTGTCTCAAAAATATGTATATATATATTTTTTTCATAAAGTGTGACTTTTATCAGACCTCTGCCCTCTTGAAATTAACCCTGGCTTGGCTGGGTGTGGTGGCTCACGCATGTAATCTTAACACTTTGGGAGGCTGAGGCGGGCGGATCACAAAGTCAGGAGTTCAAGACCAGCCTGACCAACATGGTGAAACTCCATCTCTACTAAAAATACAAAACTTAGCCGGGTGTGGTGGCTGGCGCCTGTAATCCCAGTTACTCAGGAGGCTGAGGAAGCAGAATCGCTTGAACCTGGGAGGTGGAGGTTGCAGGGAGCCGAGATCGCACCACTGCACTCCAGCCTGGGCGACAGAGCAAGACTCTGTCTCAAAAAAAAAAAGAAAAGAAAAGAAAAAGAAATTAACCCTGGCTCCTAGGAGGAGCCCTATACCTCAACAGAACACTCAGTCATTCAACAGACATCTGTCAAGCACCTGCTGTATGCTGGAGCTGTGGCTACATTAGCAATTAAAGGAGAAAGGCAAGGGTACAGGAGTTCCTGACTGCCCAAGGCCAGAATGCTCCTCTAGCAGCTGGCAAGAAGCAGATGACTCAGACTACAGTTCAGTCCACAGGACAGCCTTTTCTGGTCACTGCTCTTAGGAGATGGAGTGTGTGGCAGCAAAAGGTAAAACTCCTGGCTCCTGGGCAGACTCTGGGCAATCTGCTCAATGCCCTGTGCCTCATTTTTTCACACAGAAAGTGTGGACAATGAGAGGACTTATCTGGCTCACACCTGTAATCCCAGCACTGTAGGAGGCTGAGGTGGGTGGATCACTCGAGGTCAGGAGCTCGAGACCAGCCTGGCCAACGTGGTGAAACCCCGTCTCTACTAAAAATACAAAAATTAGCCAGGCATGGTGGCAGGCGCCTGTAATCCCAGCTACTCGAGAGGCTGAGGCAGAATTGCTTGTACCCCAGAGGCAGAGGTTGTAGTGAGCCAAGATTGTGTCACTGCACTCCAGCCTGAGGGACAAGAGCAAAACTTAGTCTCAAAAAAAAAAAAAAAAGAAAGAAAAAAAGAAAAAGAGAGGACTTATTCCAGAGGTCATCCAGAGGAGAAGTGTGTCAATCATTTGCCGAATCTCACACTGCTATTAAGATACTACCTGAGGCCGGGTGTGGTGGCTCACACCTGTAATCCCAGCACTTTGGAGGCCAAGGCAGACGGATCACCTGAGGTCAGGAGTTTGAGACCTCCCTGGCAAACACGGTCAGACTCCATCACTACTAAAAATATAAAAAATTAGCCAGGCTTAGTGGCGCGCACCTGCAATCCCAGCTACTCGGGAGGCTGAGGCAGGAGAATTGCTTGAACCCAGGAGGTGGAGGTTGCAGTGAGCCAAGATTGTGCCACTGCACTCCAGCCTGGGCAAAAAGAGCCAAAACTCTGTCTTAAAAAAAAAAATCATGGCAGAAGGTGAAGTCTGTGTTAGTCCCAGTTCCCAGGTCTTACATGGCAGCAGCAGAAAGCGAGAGAGAGAAGGGGAAACTGCCACTTTTAAACCATCCGGTCTCCTGAGCACTCACTATTATGAGAACAGCCTGGAGGAAACTGACCCCATGATCCAATCACCTCCCTCCAGGTCCCTCCCTCCCTCCACACGCGGGGATTACAGTTCGAGGTGAGACTTGGGTGGGACACAGAGACGAGCCGTATCAGCACGTATGGGGGGCACTGAAACTGGTGGTGCCCATTCATTCCACAAGCCTGTGTGGCTGGTCTCCTCGTCTTCCACTCCCTGCCGGGTCTCAGACGGGCAGCCCGCGGTTCCTTCACCCGAACAGGCACACGGGGCTGGGTGCCAGTGAGTGCTGGGGCTTCTCCGAGCACTAGCTCACACCCACGAGCATGGGCACGCAGGGCATCGCCTGTGCCGTCCGTGGACATGAAACCCAACCGTGCGCGGTCACGCAGCGCCAGCTTCCTCCTGGGGCCTTCTGGGGCCGCCTGAGACAAGCATCCCTCACGCTGGGCTGACCCCACAGAACTGTGCGGGCCTCGCTCTTGGGGTCCGCCCTGCTGCCAGCCAGGGCCGGGTGCTGGGGACTCAGGGAGGCCGCCGGCGCCAGTGCGGGGACAGTGACCCGAGCAGCTGGCCAGAGCAGGAGAGGAGGCGGTCAGGGCTCTCAGGACCCGGGTCCTGGGCAAGGGGCAGCCATTTTCAAATTTTCAGGAAAGCGGTCAGCTCACACTTGAGCGACGAGGCCCGTGCAGCTCTCCGGGCAACGGTGGTGGCTCGGCCTAGAGAGGCGGTAGTGGCACGGAGACCCTGGTGGGGGATGACATCAAGGAAGGAGACGGGCGGGACCCCAGATTTCTGCCTGTGGGCGATGGGAGTGAGGTTCACTGGGCAGGGCAGCCGCACACAGAACGCGCGAACGGCCCCGTAGGCCTGGAGGAGCCGAAGAGCAGGCGGACCCCCTCCGCGGGGGAACAGTTTCCGCCGGGAGCACAAAGCAGCGGACCGGAAGTGGGGGCGGAAGTGCAGTGGGATCAGTGGCGATGCGCGCGTCTGCCCGCGAAGTCTGAACTGGCTGATAGCTGGGGACGCCGTGGCGGCGCTCGACTGCAGTCGGTTGAGTTCCTGAGGGCCCCCGGTTCTGGAAGGTTCACCCCGGAGACAGGTGAGCAGTGAGTCGCTGTGACTCTGTAAGTGGTTTACTCGAGCGGCTCGTGGGCGCCTTGCGGTTTTCGAAACTACAGCTCCCGGCAGGCCCCGTGCCGCCCTCGGGGCCGCGGGTCGGCGGATTGGCCGCGCTGCATTTTGGGACCTGTAGTTTCCTGCGCTCGTGGGCGCTGGCTGAGCCGATGGCCGGGGCTGGAGGGAAGGGCGGATGTTCCCTGTGTCCGCATCTGGTCTGTTAGTCCCAGTTCCCAAGCGGGACTGAGGCTTAGAGAAGTGGAGTGACTTGCTGAGGGCTGCACGGATTGGCATCCCGGGATACTCTTTCGCTACTTTGGCTGCATCTGGTTGCCCACCCAGGCGGGATGGGGAATGGCCTCCAGCCAGCCAGGAGGGCAGAGGGCTGGAGAGGCAGGGCCGGAGGTTCAGACCCTTCGCTCTGACGTTGTGCCTGGTGAGGCCGGGAGGGGTGCCGCTTGCCTCTCCAGCCCTCACGCTGTTGTGGAAGTCACGGAATTACTGCGGGCGGAACTTGCAGCGCTGTGGGCGTCTCTGCCAGGGAAGGACGGAGTTGTGGGGCGGGAGGATAAGGCAAGGCCCGGCCATTTCGCATCTTTGCCCCGCCAGCTCCTTGAGATGGCATATGCCAGGGTTGCCCTCCGACCCTCTCCACAGGAGGGACTCATAGAAACGCCTGGGAAAGTGGCCTGGTACCCACAAAGGCTGTCTACAGAGTCTTACTGTCTTTCCCAGGTCTGTGCCATAGGGATTCTCCAAGAGAACCGCGTTGTGTCCCAGTGCACCTGCTCGCATCAGTTACCAGGAGTGCCCGAGATCCTAAGATGTTCGGAGTGTTTTTTTCGCACAGACCCGAATAGCCTGCCCCTCAGCCACCCTCTGTGCCCTCCTGAGAACAGGCTGATATGCCCAAGATAGTCCTGAATGGTGTGACCATAGACTTCCCATTCCAGCCCTACAAATGCCAACAGGAGTACATGACCAAGGTCCTGGAATGTCTGCAGCAGGTAGAGCACAGGCTGGGAGGGAAGGACCGTGAGCAGGTGGAGCTTCAGCCGGGGCTGGGTGTGCGTCCCTCTCCCGACCCATTCCAGCCAGGCCCCTCCAGAGGCAGCCCCTGTCATAAAAAGGGCTGGTGTTCCAGGTGGGGTCAGAGAGAGGATTGACAAGTAAAAACATCGTCCTTGAGAGTGACAGACTTAGTGCCTTGGGGGCCTCTGAGGAGCGGCTGGTATTCACGGGTCAGGAGGAAGCATTTCCATCAGGGGGCAGCCGGTGGCCAGCCTCACTTTGAACCTTGGGGGTGCAGGGAGGTGGCAGCGGCGCAGGTTACCTTCTCCTGGGTTCCTTGAGGTGCCCTCTTGTACCCGGCTCACACCCCTCCCCTCCCAGAGTTTCCTGCTCAGGTTCCCATCTGAGAGCTCGTATGTAGGACATCAGATAGGACAGCGTAATCTGGAAACGCAGAACAGTTTCCTATTTTGATACTTGACGCCTAATTAGTCATCTTACTATTTAGGCTGAAAAATACTGTCGCATTTCGGGTAACGTTCTGCAAATGGTCTGCTGATGGCAGCTGGAGTTGCTTCACGCCCTTTAGGGCAAGAGTGGAAAGTGTCCTGCGGACTTATCCATGGTCCCGTGGGGCTCTCGCCACCTAACAGTGGCCTCTGCATCTGCGAAGAGCTGCCCGCTGGCTGCTGAGGCTTGTCTCAGGGTGGCTTGTGTGGCCTTGCCTCTTCCTGGCTTCCCCGTAACCCTTGCCCCCAACTCCGTTCAGAAGGTGAACGGCATTCTGGAGAGCCCCACGGGCACAGGGAAGACGCTGTGCCTGCTGTGTACCACGCTGGCCTGGCGAGAACACCTCCGAGACACCATCTCTGCCCGCAAGATTGCCGAGAGGGTTCAAGGGGAACTTTTCCCGAATCAGGCCTTGTCGTCCTGGGGCAACGCTGCTGCTGCTGCTGAAGATCCCATAGGTGACCCTAGTTCCCAGGCCTCTCCTGGCCTCCTGTGGGGATGGCTGGCAAGGGATGGCGCCGAGGGTAGGGTGGGCCCACGGGGGCTTCTGCCGTCTCTTAATCAGAGCTCAAGGAGAATTCTGTAGCTGCCACATGATTTCTCACCATCGTGGGTATAAACCTAGGGTTGGGCTTTTTTGCTGAATTAGGGCATGGCAGATGTCCACTTCACCCATTTTTGATAAACAAGTCTCTGGGGTGTCAGATTCTTGGCTGTCTGCAGGGCTGAGTTAGCTGAATGCCACCCGCTTTTGACACGTGAGAACCATGACCTCTGTGCTTGCTTGTGTCTGGGCAGCTTGCTACACGGATATCCCAAAGATCATTTACGCCTCCAGGACCCACTCGCAACTCACGCAGGTCATCAACGAGCTTCGGAACACCTCCTACCGGTGGGTCAGACGAGTTCACACCTGTCCTGGGGTCCTCGAGAGAACCAGCTTGATGTGGTGCTGGGTCCACAGACCATGCTGTGCTGTAGTGGAGGGGGCGGTCTTTCCAGACGCTCCCCAGAAGTGTGCAGTGTGCTGGTGCCCAGGGGTAGGGCGGGGCCCGGGCTGTTTCTAGTGCCCATTACTTGTGAGGAGGCAGCTTTGCATTTGTGTGCTGACCTTGGGCTGGTGTCCTGAGCTCCTTTCAGGTGCTGTTGTGGCAGCTGTGCGGCAGGTCAGGGCCGGCCCCCAGTGCAGCTTTGCACATGAAGTGGGAGGAGGCCCTGCCGCTTGTCAGAGCCCTGCAGAGTCTTGGTGTTCTGTCGGGTTCCTGTGGAGGGGCCGATGGCGGGGTGCTGTGGAAGCTGTCGAATCTCGTCCCTCTGTCCAGTTCCCCCCCTTGTCTCCTTGCTCCCTCCTACTCCCGGGCCACTCTCCTGCGCCCAGACCACTCTCCTCCATCCGGACCACATTGCAGTTATGCTCACTTCCTCTGGCTGCCAGTGCTCCTGTGTGTCTCCATACGGCTCACGCTGCGGGACCACGCTGTGGCTGTTGGAGGCAGCTCCTCCTCCACCCACAGTGCTCTCTCCCTCCAGGCCTAAGGTGTGTGTACTGGGCTCCCGGGAGCAGCTGTGCATCCATCCAGAGGTGAAGAAACAAGAGAGTAACCACATGCAGGTGGGCTCCTGGTTCCCGCTCCGGCTCAGGGTTCCGCGAGGCGAGTGCTGCTGGGTATCCAGAATCCCAGGCTGTGCTCCCGCTGGGCTGGGGTTCGAAGTTCACTGGGGGACTGCAGGGGAGGGCCTGGTGGGGGTGGGGACTGGCTCGGGTCCTTTCTCGGCCATGCTCCAGCCGCGCACTCTGCCCTTCCTCCCGCAGATCCACTTGTGCCGCAAGAAGGTGGCAAGTCGCTCCTGTCATTTCTACAACAACGTGGAAGGTACAGGCAGCTCGGTGGGACCAGGCTCGGGTTGGAGGTGTGTGCAGCCTCTCAGGGTGTCAGCCTGGTTGTGCTTGCCTGGTGGGGCGGCCAGTGCAGCCATGTACCTGGGCACTGTCTTCTGACTTGGGGCCACCCGTGTTAGTCTTCTGTGTGGAAGAGCTCACACGGTGGTCTGAGATGGCCAGCCGGCAGGACTGCCTGTGGCTGGTGCCTGTGGCTGGTGCCTGGGGCCTTGGATTTTGGGAAGGCTCCCTCCATTTCCGGACGAGAAGGGCTCCCTGCACCTGACTACTGGTGCATACAGCGGCGGTTTTGCTGAACACCTGCTTTGTCTTCGGGGAGCCTGGGGTTTTGTTGCTTGCCCAGCAGCGGGTGCTCCTGTGACCGGCCCTTGTACCATCTTGGGAGGGTGTCCTGGAAGCCGTGTCTGGCCTCCCCCGACCTTGCCGCATGTGTCTTTGTCCTGTGCTGACCTTGTAGAGAAAAATTACAGCCCTGAGAATGACTCCAGGCTGAGTCCTGTGGGTCTGACACGGGGGGCCTTGGGGCCTCTTCAGGAGACGGGATGAGTGAGTGACGGGAGCAGAGCTGGGGCACCTTGCCCTGTGACTGCAGGTGGCCACAGTCTGTGAGGGCCAGGGGTGCTTCTCCACCCACGTGGCTGCCCCTCGGGTATGTCAGGGGCTTCTGGGGCTCTTCACGGGGTCTCAGAGACAGTGGCAGGGTGTGCCCCCGTCGGCTGCCCTTACAGTTTCTGTGACCTGAGGGTGGCATCTCTGCAGTCGGCACGGCCTGAGCTTCTGTGGGATCAGGGTTCCCTCTGTTTCCTGCCTCAGTTGGGGCTCAAGCCTCAGGTGACGTGGCCCTGGAGCACTTAGAAGGCGTCGGCGGTCCTGCGGGCTGCTGTCTGCACTCGTGTTTGCTGAGTGCTCAGTGTGCCAGGACTGAGGACCCTGAAGCTGCCGTTATATTTAGGACAGTGCTCCCCTGGCAGAGACGGAGCCGGGTGGTCCCGCCTGACCCACTACCAGGCGTTTCTGGGCCCTGGAGGGACAGGGTGGGCGGAACATGGGCCTGCAGGGAGACCTCCGCTTACTGGAGGCTTGTGCTGTGTTGCTGGAGGCATCTTCTGTGTTGCTTCTTGTTTGCTGTGTCTTTTGTTCTGGTGGCACCAAGGACCTCCAGTCACATTGATGTGTGGTTGTCCAGGCCTTTTTGGTGGTCCTGAGAAGGGGCTCTGAGGGGCTCTGCCTCCACCCCCAGGTTCCCTGATGGAAGCTGCCCACTCATCCTGGTGGTGCCCACAGGACGTGACTCTGGGACGGGAGGGCAGATGTGCTGTTGGAGATTCTCAGCTCGTCGTCATTTCCAAAGTCCTCACCCGGATTTCCGGGACAGGACAGGAGTGCCTGCTGGGTGTCCCCGGTCCCATGCAGCAGGGGTCCTTGGGATAGTGTGGAACGCTGAGTGTGGGCCTGTCCGGCGGTGGTCCTGGACAAGGGTAGCACCCCTGTGGCCGCCGGGCCTGGTGCCTGGTGCCTGGCGCCTGGTGGGGAGGCCGCTGACCGCCTCCTGTGCTGCTTCCATCTGTGTCAGGCCTCTGGGTGTTGGGACCCCATCTGTCTCCCCCCCAGGCCTGTGGGATCAGTCCAAGAAGACTCAATCCAGCCCCAGCCTGTCTCCCTTGGCTTAGGCTCTCATTGCCCGACCTGGCAGGAGGTTGCCTAGCGGTGAACCTTTGCATCCTGTCTGCCCCCTGGACAGACTCTGAGGGGGTGTCTGCAGCACCTGTGCCAACCTGGGCATCTTTTTTTTTTTTTTTTTTTTTTTTGAGACGAATCTCACTCTGTCACCCAGGCTGGAGTGCAGTGGCGCGATCTCAGCTCACTGCAAGCTCCACCTCCCAGGTTCACGCCATTCTCCTGCCTCAGCCTCCCGAGTAGCTGGGACTACAGGTGCCCGTCACCATGCCCGGCTAATTTTTTGTATATTTTTTAGTAGAGACGGGGTTTCAC
This sequence comes from Chlorocebus sabaeus, assembly GCF_047675955.1. Lineage (NCBI taxonomy): Eukaryota > Metazoa > Chordata > Mammalia > Primates > Cercopithecidae > Chlorocebus > Chlorocebus sabaeus. The sequence continues at coordinate 462,794 of NC_132905.1, read as the reverse complement.
CGTGTTAGCCAGGATGGTTTGATCTCCTGACCTCGTGATCCGCCCGCCGCGGCCTCCCAAAGTGCTGGGATTACAGGCTTGAGCCACCGCGCCCGGCCAGCCTGGCATCTTTAGAGTGGGCTGCAGCTCCTGGAGGGGTCTGAGAGGAAGGGAGGCAGGTGTTTTGGTCGAATGAAGAGACAGCTAGAGAGCTGGCACCCTTCCTGGCCTGCGTCCTGTGAGGACTCTGGTTGGGGACAGCAAGCTTGGGGTCAGCCTGGGGCAGAGCCTCTGGGAGGCCCCTGCCCCTTGTCCCCCTTCCCCTTGCAGCTCCTGTCCTCGCCCCGCCCTCAGCTCTCTGCCGGGGAAGGTTTGGCAAGTGCCGCTGTGCGGCAGTGTGTGCTGATTGGCTGGTCGTTGCTATGGTGCCGCTCAGGGATGTGCTTTTCCTCCCCTGCCTTCCCTGCTATCCCTGGGAGCGTCTGGAGTTGAGTCATCGCTGGTGTGTGTGTGTGAGTGTGTGTATGTGCGCGTGTGCGCTTCTGGCCTCTGCAGCTGAGTCCTGGCTCTCAGGGGGCCTGGCACCTCCCGGGGACGGGCACAAAGCAGCCACGATGCAGCCGGGAGCTGGGGAAGGCCCCATTGCCCCACGCGGCTGCCCTAAGACTCTGGGGTGCTTGTTGGAAGAGGTCCCTGCTTCTGTCTGTGTTTAAGCAGCTCCTTAAGGAGTTCTTGTGGTTCCAGTTTGGGGGCCTGTGCTGTAGAGGCAAGGGAGGGGCAGGACATCCCCCAAACTCCCTGAAGTCTTTTCTGCCCTGGTGCTCTCAGCCAGCATAGGCAGTGCCCTTTCCCAGGACCGCCATGCTGCAGAGGGGAGTGGGCCACCATTTAGCCTAGGAAAACCTGACGTTCCTTTCGCTGGCAGTTCTGGGCCTGTTGTGGTTGGCAGGGAAGCTGAGCCACGGTGCTAATCACGGGGGCACCTCCAGGGTTTTTGGGAGATGCCTCTGTGGGCTGGGGCGATACGCTGAGGGGCTGTTCTTCCCTGCCCTGAGGAGGGCTGAGTGTAGCCGTCACGCCTGTCCTGTCTTGGGCTGTCTCAGAGAAGATGCATAGAACCCTCGGAACCCTGCTGGCCCCTGTCTGATCCACCCTCAACCTCAGGCCTTCTAGGGGCACAGGAGGGCTCCCTCGGGATCACTTCCGGTGGGGGCCTCCCTTGGACACCTGAGACCCTCAATGGGTGCTTTGTGGCACGTTCGTGATTGGGGCGGGGGGCACCCAGCCCTGCCTGCTGTGTAGGAGCTGTTCTGTCCTGGGCATCCCTCTGTGGTTGGGACCCTGAGGGTGTGTGTTTACCCCGCCTCACACCTACAGAGAGAAGCCTGGAGCAAGAGCTGGCCAGCCCCATCCTGGACATCGAGGACTTGGTCAAGAGCGGAAGCAGGCACAGGTGAGACCCCTCAGTGAGGCCACGGCCACTGTCCTTCCATGGCCCAGCTCTCCTGTGACCTGTGGAGGCCCAGATATGTTTCTTCCCTTTTCTTTGTTCCTTTCTAAGTTATGAAACTAACCACCGTTCAGTATGAGAAAGTTGAAGCAGCTCTGAGGAACACAGAGTAAAAAGCGAAACCGCCTCCCTCTTCCCTGGCCCTCAGCCACCCCAGGAGCCACCGTGGAGCGGGGACAGAGCCCTGCAGGCTCGTGTCTGTGTGGAAGCACGCACGGTTTTGTCTGCACAGACTGTTCTGCAGTTTGCTCTTTTCACTCAGCGTTGTGGATAGCTTCCCATGCTGGTGCTGGTAGTCCGGCTTCGTTCTTCTGAGGACAGCAAATATGTCCTTTGTCCACCTCTTTTATAGTTTCAGAGATTCAAGTTATAATAAAGCTTTTCTTATATTGAGGGGGAGAGCTCCTGCCCCTCTTTTTTTTTGAGACAGAGGCTTGCTCTGCTGTCCAGGCTGGAGTGCAGCGTCGTGATCTTGGCTCGCTGCAGTCTCAACCTCCCAGGCTCAAGTGATTCTCTCAGCTCAGCCTCCCAAGTAGCTGGGACTGCAGGCGTGCACCACCACGCCTGGTTAATTTTTGTATTTTTTGTACGGACAGGGTCTCACTCTGTTGCTCAGTCCAGTCTCGAACTCCTGAGCTCAAGAGTTCCACCCGCCTCGGCCTCCCAAAGTTCTGGGATTCCAGGCGTGAGCCACCACGCCAGACCCAGCTCTGCTTTGTTTTAGTGGTTCTGTGTTGTGTTTGTTTCTGATGACCTCTATCCAGGAATAGGGTTGGTTTTTCTTTTCCATCGAGTTTTTAAAGAGATGACGATTTACATGGTTTGAAACTCATGTGGACTCCCCGTCCGTCCCAGACAGCGGCTTCCCACCTGGACCCCATGCACAGGATTAGGGCTCCTTCCAGGTCAGAAGACGTGGCGGCCCCGGCCTCGGGTCACTGTCCCCTGCATGGGGTGCTCACAGCATCTTCCCCTCTCCTCGTTCCCAGGGTGTGCCCTTACTACCTGTCCCGGAACCTGAAGCAGCAAGCCGACATCATCTTCATGCCGTACAATTACTTGTTGGATGCCAAGGTGGGGGCTCAGTCTGCATAGCTGACAACTCCTGATGTCCAGGGGCGTTCCTGGGCTTGGGAAAGGCCGTCCGAGCCTTTGCTGCTGCAGGGACTTAGAGCAGCAGGCCTGGGTGGGAGAACTCACCTCTGTCACTGGGCAGGGGTTCAACCTGGCCAGACACACTTGTGAGCACCCCCAGGCCCTGGGTCAGTTGTTCTGAGCAATCTGGGAGTGGGCAGGCTGGTGGGAGTGAGGAGAGGCCTCCAGGCTGTGGTCCACAGGCCAGTGCCCACTCTTGATCCTGATAGCTCAGGTTCCCTCCTTGACGTCCGATCACGGGAAGCAAAGCACGGAGAACACGGGAAGCCCACTCACTCCCCTCCTCCCAGCCCCACGCTCACTCTCCCTCCATGTGCCCAGCCCCACACTCACTCCCCCCCCATGCCCGGCCCCACACTCACTTCCCCCCATGCCCGGCCCCACACTCCCCCCACCAACCCCACACTCACTCCCCACCATGCCCGGCCCCACACTCACTTCCCTCCTCGTAGCCTGTACTCACCCACATGCTGTTGTGCCCCACACTTTTTATTTAGTGCAGGTGGCATCACACCGTGGGTCAGTGACTTGTGTTCACGTGGTGATGATGTGGTGACGCTTCCAGATCCCTCCGTTGGTTCGCTCATTCTCAGGGTGTATATTTATCAAGAGCTCATCATGCTGGGGGCTGTTCCAGGCATAGCAAGACTGGCTTCATTCACGTGGAGCTTTGATTCTAGTGGGGGGGGACAGGTAGATAGCAGAAGAGTAAGCCTGTGAGCCGACGAGACTGAAGAGAAGTAGAGCAGAGGGAGGAGGTGGAGGCAGAGCCGAGTGGGCAGGGCCCAAGTGTGATGTCGGCAGGAGATGGGGAACGCTGATGGGTCTGAGCGGAGCCCTAGCAGGTGCAGCAGAGCAAGGGAGGAGGCTGGGGGCCGACTCCTGGGCAACGATTGTAGAACCCCACAGAGAGCTGGTGAGGTTTGCCGTGGTTGTGGTGAGGTTTGCCGTGGTTGTGGGTGACTCGGTGCTTTGAGCCGTGGCTGCCCCTGGGAACCACCTGGAGAGCTTCTAACCCAACCAGGCCCTTCCCTGGGACAATTCTGTCACAGCTGGTAAGTTAAGTCCAACACTTTGACGGAAACACAGAAGATCTAAAACGGCACGATGACTGTGAAGAACAGAGCTGGAGGACTCACCTCACTGGTTTCAAGACTCCTCTAAAGCTGCAGGAGTGGAGGTGGAGATGGCTCAGCTCAGGCACAGGCCTGCAGGCTGTGGAGAAGGCGGCAAGCTCCAGCTGACCCACACGCTTGCGGTCATTTTTTTTTTTTCAGTTGGAATCTCGCTCTGTCACCCCGGTTGGAATGCAGTGGCACCATCTCGGCTCACTGCAGCCCCCACCTCCTGGGTTCAAGCGATTCTCCCACATCAGCCTCCTGAGTCGCTGGGATTACAGGCGTGCGCCACCACGCCCCGCCCGTGATGATTGTTTTTTGACAAATACGCCAATGTAACTGAGAGAGGAAATGAAGGTGGATTTTTGGTTTTCTGAAAAAGTGGTGCTAAGAACAGCTGGATATCTGTTTGGAAAACAGTGAATCTTAACTCTTGCTTTACTCTATATAAACCTAAATGTAAAAGCGATACTAAAAGTTATAGAAAGAAACATGGGAGAGGTCTTTGCAACTCTGGAGTAGGCAAAGATTTCTTAGTGTGGATACACAAGGCACTAGCCGTGAAGGAAAACATTAAAATTTGGATTTCACCAAAATTTAAAGCTTCAACCCTTTAGAAGACTTGAGAAAATTAAAGAGCAGTTATAGAAAGGGAGAAAATGCTTCTGTCTTTCAGAGGACTTAAAAAACATTTTTCAGCCCTCCTCTTATTTTAAAGGACCTTTGACCAGAGTATGTAAAATTCTCTCATAACTAAGCAAAAAACCCAGTTAACCAGTGGGAAAGGATCTGCACAGACGTTTCACCAAGATGGCTGGAGTGGCCAGTTGGGCACATGGAAGGACGCCCAGCATCTCCAGTCACAGGAGAAGGCAGATGAAAGGCACGGGGAGCCGGCACTACGGTCCCGCTAGCATGCTGAAATTCAGAAGCCTGAGTGTGGCACGAGGAGGTGGAACAGCCGGATCTCATCCATTGCTGCTGAGCTGTGAAGCTGTGTAGCCACTCCACAAACACGTGTGGCGAACGGCCGAACCGGGAGAAGGGAAGACGTGTTCGAAGATTTGTGTGTGGCCAGGCTCAGTGGCTCACACCTGTAATCCCAGAACTTTAGGGGCCAAGGCTCAGGGATCGCTTACGCCCAGGAGTCTGAGACCAGCCTGGGCAACATAGAGAGACCTCATCTCAAAAAAAAAGAAAAAATTTAAAAAAAAGACTTCAATGTGCAAGTTTACCAGAGCTTTGTTTACAGTTGCCAGAACTGGGAAGCCGCCCACGTGAGTCCACCCACTGGTGAATGGACAAACCGTGGTTCGCAAACCCCAACAGCAGCCGTGGGCGTGGGCTGTGGTCACACGGCAGCAGGGAGCCAATGAGTCTCAGATGTGCTAACCCAGAGGCCAACTGAGGAGGACCCACTGTTTTTTGTTTTTTGATTTTTGTTTTGAGACAGAGTCTTGCTCTGTGGTGCAGGCTGGAGTGCAGTGGCGTGGTCTTGGCTCACTGCAGCCTCTGCCTCTCGGGTTCAAGCAGTTCTCCTGCCTCAGCCTTCCGAGTAGCTGGGACTACAGGCACCCGCCACCACACCCGGCTAATTTTTGTATTTTTAGTAAGACGGCATTTAGCCGTGTTGGCCAGGCTGGTTTCAAACTCCTGATCTTGTGATCCACTCACCTTGGCCTTCCAAAGTGCTGGGATTACAGGCGTGAGCCACCGCACCCGGCTAGACCTACTGTTTTATTCCGTTTACATGATGCTGTATTAATAGAAGAGGCAGGGGTGGGGCTGGTGGTTATGTGGTGCACTTAACTGCCAGAACTCAGTACCCTTAAAATGGGCATCTTAATGTGTGAAAATTTAAAAGTACCAAAGCTGGACCCCACCCCACTTGCTCCCATGACACTCTGTGGTGGGACCTGGGAGTTGGGGGTTTTTTTTTTTTCTTTTTTTTTTGAGATGGAGTCTCACTCTGTCGCCCAGGCTGGAGTGCAGTGGTGCAATCTCGGCTCACTGCAACCTCTGCCTCCCAGATTAAAGCGATTCTCCTGCCTCAGCCTTCTGAGTAGCTGGGGTTACAGGCGCACACCACCACGCCCGGCTAATTTTTGTGTTTTTAGTAGAGATGGGGTTTCACCATGTTGGTCAGGCTGGTCTCGAACTCCTGACCTCGTGATCCGCCTGCCTCGGCCTCCCACAGTGCTGGGATTACAGGTGGGAGCCACCGCGCCCGGCCTGGAGTTGGGTTTGTAAATCTCCCTGAGTGGGGCCGGGGCAGAGAACTGCTGGGTCTGGGTCTTCCTGGCTCCTGTGGTCTGTGGCTGGCTGACTGCGGTGGCCGGGGGCCGCCAGGACGTCGTGGCCGTCCGTCTTGCTGAGCGTGGCACGTGCCTTTCCATGCCGCGCGTGAGCGTCTCCCGGCGTGGCGTGCTGCTGCTTCTGGTGGGGCGGTGTTGCCAGGTTGCCATCCAGATCTGGCCTGTCCTCTCCACGTCGCCGGCGGTGTTTGTCATCAGCACTTGTGATGTTCGATGCCAGCCGCACGTGCCTTGGTTTCCCTCCTTCCTGCCCCTGTGAGCTCCAGCACCGTGTCCCTTCTCTTCCTCCTGCAGAGCCGCAGAGCACACAGCATTGACCTGAAGGGGACGGTCGTGATCTTTGACGAAGCTCACAATGTGGTGAGTCTCCACTGTCTCCTAAACGCCTCCTGTTTCTTCAAGAGCAGCGCAAACCTTTCTGGAGGGGCTCTGGCCAAACCCTTGCAGCCCTCGGCGCCCAGGACTGAGGACTGAGCACCCCAGGAGCTTCTGCACCCCGTCCCACTCTGATCCGATGCCTCTGCTGGGGCTGGAGACTGGCCAGCTGGGCCAGGGACCTGCCCCTCAGGCGCAGGCCCCCGCCCCTCAGGCGCAGGGCCCCCCAGGCCACTCCCCAGACCCCTTCCCTCCAGCCAGCTAGGGGTCAGCCTGGGCCAGGGATGTCTCCTCTGCCCTCGGCTTCTGTCACCAGGGCAGCAGCAGGCGTGTGGTCTCGCCTGCGGTGTCTCTGCCCTTCTGGCCACATGACCTGAGGCTGAGGCAGGAGAATTGCTTGAACCCTGGAGGTGGAGGCTGCAGTGAGCCAGGATCACACCGCTGCACTCCAGCCTGGGTGACAGAGCGGGATTCTGTGTCAAAAAAAAAAAAAAAAATGTTGACTGGGCGCAGTAGGCCATGCCTATAATCCCAGCACTTTCGGAGGCTGAGGCGGGTGGATCATGAAGTCAAGAGATCAAGACTATCCTGGCCAACATAGTGAAACCCCATTTCTACTAAAAATACAAAAATATTAGCTGGGCGTGGTGGTGGGCGCCTATAGTCCCAGCTACTCAGGAGGCTGAGACAGGAGAATTGCTCGAACCCGGGAGGTTGTAGTGAGCCAAGATCACACTATTGCACTCTAGCCTGGTGACAGCGAGACTCTGTCTCAAAAAAAAAAAAAAAAAAAGGCAACTCCAGTGAAATAATTGTTTGTTTGTTTTTTGAGACAGGGTCTCATTCTGTCATCCAGGCTGGAGTTCAGTGGTGTGATCTTGGTCCACTGCAACCTCCACCTCCTGGGCTCGAGCCATCCTCCTACTTCAGCCTCCCAAGTAACTGGGACTACAGGTGCACACCACCACGCCTGGCTAATTTTTATATTTTTTGTAGAGATGGGGTTTTACATCATTGCCCAGGCTGGTTTTGAACTCCTGAGCTCAAGTGATCTGTCCACCTCAGCCTCCCAAAGTGCTGGGATTACAGGTGTGAGCCACCGCACCTGGCCTGAAATAATCGTTTCTCAATATTGGTGTGGGCCAGACAGTCGTGTTTGGACCTGCTTGTGGCCTGGCCTTAGAGACCCCAGGGTGTGGCTTTGGGGACTTGGCTGTCAGCCTCCTGTGCCTTCTGCACCCCAACCCCATTCCTGCTTTCTGGAACCCCCGATCCTATCCTGCTCTGTGGTGATCCGGGTGATTTGGGCTCCCGATCCTATCCTGCTCTGTGGTGATCCGGGTGATTCGGGCCCCCGATCCTATCCTGCTCTGTGGTGATCCACGTGTGCTCGGGCTCCTGATCCTATCCTGCTCTGTGGTGATCTGGGTGATTTGGGCTCCCGATCCTGTCCTGCTCTGTGGTGATCCATGTGATTCGGGCTCCCAATCCTGTCCTGCTCTGTGGTGATCCCGGTGATTCGGGCTCCTGATCCTATCCTGCTCTGTGGTGATCCTGGTGATTCGGGCTCCCGATCCTATCCTGCTCTGTGGTGATCCGGGTGATTTGGGCTCCCGATCCTATCCTGCTCTGTGGTGATCCGGGTGATTCGGGCCCCCGATCCTATCCTGCTCTGTGGTGATCCACGTGTGCTCGGGCTCCTGATCCTATCCTGCTCTGTGGTGATCTGGGTGATTTGGGCTCCCGATCCTGTCCTGCTCTGTGGTGATCTGGGTGATTTGGGCTCCCGATCCTATCCTGCTCTGTGGTGATCCCAGTGATTCCGGCTCCCGATCCTGTCCTGCTCTGTGGTGATCCCGGTGATTCGGGCCCCTGATCTTGTCCCGCTCTGCGGTGATCCGGGTGATTTGGGCTCCTGATCCTATCCTGCTCTGTGGTGATCCGTGTGATTGATTCAGGCTCTTGATCCTATCCTGCTCTGTGGTGATCCCGGTGATTCCGGCTCCCGATCCTGTCCTGCTCGGTGGTGATCCCAGTGATTCGGGCCCCCGATCCTATCCTGCTCTGTGGTGATCCGTGTGATTCGGGCTCCCGATCCTATCCTGCTCTGTGGTGATCCCAGTGATTCCGGCTCCCGATCCTGTCCTGCTCTGTGGTGATCCCGGTGATTCCGGCTCCCGATCCTATCCTGCTCTGTGGTGATCCGTGTGATTCGGGCCCCCGATCCTATCCTGCTCTGTGGTGATCCGTGTGATTCGGGCCCCCGATCCTATCCTGCTCTGTGGTGATCTGGGTGTGCTCGGACTCCAGGAGAAGATGTGTGAAGAATCAGCGTCCTTTGACCTGACCCCCCATGACCTGGCTTCAGGACTGGACGTCATAGACCAGGTGCTGGAGGAGCAGACCAAGACTGCGCAGCTGGGCGAGCCGCACCCGGAGTTCAGCACAGACTCCCCCAGCCCAGGTGCGTTCATAGCCAGGCTGCTCGGTCCTGAGGCCTGCGCTGCTGCAGGGGGCGGCCTGCCCTGTGGCTGTGTGTGGTCGGCCTGGGCACTGTCTGTTCAGGCTGGCACTGCAGGGCACCCACTTCTCTCAGAGGCTTCTCGGGTGTGAATTGTTTGGGGTCCTGTAGGCTGTGGAAGGGCTGGTATCGTTCAGTAGTTCTGGTGTTTTCCGAAGACCTATGTCTTCTCCCAGCCAGTGTCAACTTGGCTTCTACTGTGTAAAATTAGAGAACTATACTTTGTGAAGCTGAGATGGGAGCATCGCTTGAGGCCAGGAGTTCGAGACCAGCCTGGGCAACATAGTGAAACCTCGCTCTACCAAAAAATTAGCCAAGTGTGGTGGTGTGCTCCTGTGGTCTGAGCTTTTCTGGAGGCTGAAGTGGGAGGAGCTCTTGAGCCCAGGAGGCAGAGCTTGCCCCAGCCTGGGCGACAGAGTGAGGCTGTCTCCAAAAAAAAAAAAAAGTAAAACTAAATATATTCACTGTAAGGGCATTTTGCCTGTTTAAATGACCCACACATCGGGCCTGCATCACTTGCTGTGCCCGTAGGTTCCTTCCCAGTGTTCATCCAGAGGCGTATTTCCACACAGTGCTAGTCACGGTGTACGCGGAAAAACATAGAAACCCCCATGGATGTGGTCGGTTGGTCTATATTATCTGTGTTTTGTTTTTTGTTTTTTTTTTGAGATAGAGTTTCACTCTTGTTGCCCAGGCTGGAGTGCAATGGTGCGATCTTGGCTCACTGCAACTTCCTCCTCCCAGGTTCAAGTGATTCTCCTGCTTCAGCCTCCCAAGTAGCTGGGACTACAGGCACGCATCACCACGCCCAGCTAATTTTGTATTTTTAGCAGAGTCAGGGTTTCTCCATGTTGGCCAGGCTGGTCTCAAACTCCAGGTGATCCACCCACCTTGGCCTCCTGAAGTGCTGGGATTACAGGCGTGAGCCACCGCGCCCGGCCTGTGTCCGTGTTTTCTGCATGGCCTCTGTAAACAGCTGACTAGGAGTCTGTGAGTATCTTCACTGATTCCGCTGTGACTTGCGTGTGAGCGTCTCCAGCATCAGCTTTCCTCATTTTCCTTTAAAATTGCACGTGTGGACGGACACCATGGGGACCCTGGATCCTGGGCAGCCTTGTCCTCACCCTTCTCACCATGGTGGCTGCTTGGGAGAAAGTGAGTTTGTGAACTTGGCATTTGTTCTGGCTTTAGGATCCCTTTATATATATACATATATTTAAGTGACAGGGTCTGACTCTGTTGCCCAGGCTGGAATGCGGTGGTGCGATCTTAGCTCCCTGTAGCCTCGGCCTCCTGGGCTCGTGGGGTCTTCCCGTCTCAGCCTCTTAAAGCACCGGGACCGCAGGCGGTCGCCACTGCCATCGGATCTCAAGACTGCCACGCAGGGCGCTGCAGTAGGGGAAGGGGTTCCTGGGACTTCGAACGCTCCACCTCCCTCTTCTCCACAGTCCCCCAGCCCCACCTCTAACTGGGAGTGGATGGCCACCTCTTTCCATCCTTTGCCTGGCGCAGGGTGGGGAGTGACAGGTCTCCTTCCTGCATCTCGGCAGCTGCCCTTTCGTCGGTTATATGACGTGGGAGGAACACCGGCCAACCCCAGGGCTGTGTGCACACCGCCCCAGGGGCCTTCTCCACTCTTCAGTTTTGTTAGTTACTTGATGTGCAGGGCTTTTCGTTGTAACTAGTGGGGGACGTGTGGTGAGGGGGGCTTCTGCCGTCTCATTCAGGACCGGAACTTCAGTTTTCATCGCTATTTGTCCCCCTACGCCTGTGGAGATGGGGTCTCGCTCTGTTACCCAGGCTGGAGAGCAGTGGTGCCATCAGGGCTCACGGCAGCCTCCTCCTCCTGCAGCCTCCGCCTCTTGGGCTCATGCGATCCTCCTGCCTCGGCCTCCCAAACTCCTGGGACTACTACAGACATGCACCACCGTGCTTGGCAGGGTCCATTCTTTTCCTCACACTTTATTTATTGGAGAGGCCAGTAGAGCTCCCGGTTTGCACGATCTGGTTGTTGAGACGTTGAGAGGAACCCTGCGGAGTCTGAATCTGGGTATGGGAGGGGCAGTCACACGAGTTCCCCGTGTCCTCGTCTCCTCCGCACTTAGGTGCCCTTAGGTGGCTTGAGGACCCCAGTTAGACTGGGGCCACCCTTTGCCTGGCTCCAGGCGGGATGTCCTTTCTATCAGGAGGCTCACAGTATCTGCTTTCCAGTTTCTTCTGATGTTAACGTTGTTGCTGCTGAACACCTGATTCTGTTGATTATTGGGGGATTGCAAGATGGTAGTGTGCCAATTCTGTCACTTAGTCAGTTAGCAGGAATAATCTAGGGCCGTGCTCTGCATCGCATCAGCCGTGTGGTGATCCCATTCACACAGGAAAGGCGGGATAAATGCTGGCTGTGGGCCGGGTGTGCTGTCCCACACCTGTAATCCCAGCACTTTGGGAGGCCAAGGCGGTCGGATCATGAGGTGAGAGATTGAGACCATCCTGGCCAACATGGTGAAACCCCGCCTCTACTAAAAATACAAAAAACCCCCCAAAACATGAGTGGGCCATGGTGGTGCGTGCTTGTAATCCCAGCTACTGGGGAGACTGAGGCAGGAGAATCACTTGAACCCGGGGGGCGGAGGTTGCAGAGAGCTGAGATCGCACCACTGCACTCCAGCCTCACAACAAAGCGAGACTCTGTCTCAATAATCAGTCAATCAATCAATCAGACGTCATCAGTGAATGTATGTGAGCATGTAGGGATTGGTCCTGCTCCGCGCGCCACCCTGAATCTCACTCCTGACCTCCGTCGCTCCACCTCGAGGTGTTTTCATGTGGGCCCATGTGTCTTGACCCCGGCAGTTGTGGCCTCTTTGCTGTCTGGGAGTCAGGATTTTTCACACTTATGTCCTGCTCCAGACCTGGAATCAGCCAAGTCTCCAAGAAGCTCTGGTTTCTTTTCCTGCAAGGTGGTATTTCAGGACCCGTGATGCGGCAACGGGCTGGTCATGGTTACTGGGTTGGTCATGGTTACTGGGTGTTTTTGTGGAGATACATCCATACGCACAGATGTGTTCACAGATGTTAACTCTGAAGGTAAACCACGCAGCCGGGCACAAGGGCTCACCGGTAATCCCAGCACTTTGGGAGACCGAGACAGTTGGATGACCTGAGGTCGGGAGTTTAAGACCAGCCTGGGCAACATGGTGAAACCCTATCTCTACTAAAAACGCAAAAATTAGCCGGGTGTGGTGGCACACGCCGGTAGTCCCAGCTAGTTGGGAGACAGACACGCTGGAACCTGGGACACAGAAGTTGCAGTGAGCAGAGATAGCGCTGCTGCAACCCAGCCTGGGTGACAGGGTGACACCCTGTCTCAAAAATAAATAGATAAATGGAAAATGCCTTCTCTTGGTGTCTCCAGTTTGGACTGGCTGGCATGGGTTCTGGTAGCCTCTTCTCCCATGGTGGCGTCCTTTTTTCCATGCCGGGAATCCTGGTTCTCAAGGGTGGGGTTGTTGGTCTGAGTGTGACACAGACTATGCCTTTGCTGCCTTTCTCTTGCCCAGGGCTGAACATGGAGCTGGAAGACATTGCAAAGCTGAAGAGTAAGTGCTGCCCTCCCCACCTTCTTGCGGCTGAGTGGGGCCTCCCCCTGATGCCTCCTCAACCCGACCTGCAGTGATCCTGCTCCGTCTGGAGGGGGCCATCGATGCCGTTGAGCTGCCTGGAGACGACAGCGGTGCCACCAAGCCAGGGAGGTGAGAGGCGGGGAGCCAGCTGCTTCACTGCAGGCCCAGCCTAGAGCTAGAGATAGTCCGTGGTGCAGTCCTGGGCTGTCCCACCAGTGAGGCCTGTTTTCAGGCCCGTTTTCCCTTTTTGAGACCTGGTAGGAGCGCCCGGTTTGCATGATCTGGTTGTTGAGACGTTGAGAGGAACAGCACACACACCCATGGAAGAGCACACACACCCACGGAACAGCACACACCCCCACAGAACAGCACACACACCCATGGAAGAGCACACACTCCCACGGAACAGCACACACTCCCACAGAACAGCACACACCCACGGAACAGCACACACCCCCACGGAACAGCACACCCCCACAGAACAGCACACACCCCCACAGAACAGCACACACCCCCACGGAACAGCACACACCCCCACAGAACAGCACACACCCCCACAGAACAGCACACACACCCACGGAACAGCACACACCCCCACGGAACAGCACACACCCATGGAACAGCACACACTCCCACGGAACAGCACACACCCACGGAACAGCACACACCCCCACAGAACAGCACACACACCCACGGAACAGCACACACCCACGGAACAGCACACACCCCCACAGAACAGCACACACCCCCACAGAACAGCACACACCCCCACGGAACAGCACACACCCATGGAACAGCACACACCCCCACAGAACAGCACACACCCATGGAACAGCACACACCCCCACAGAACAGCACACACCCACGGAACAGCACACACACCCACGGAACAGCACACACCCCCACGGAACAGCACACACCCCCACGGAACAGCACACACCCATGGAACAGCACACACCCCCACAGAACAGCACACACCCATGGAACAGCACACACCCCCACAGAACAGCACACACCCACGGAACAGCACACACACCCACGGAACAGCACACACCCCCACAGAACAGCACACACCCCCACAGAACAGCACACACCCCCACGGAACAGCACACACCCATGGAACAGCACACACCCCCACAGAACAGCACACACCCATGGAACAGCACACACCCCCACAGAACAGCACACACCCACGGAACAGCACACACACCCACGGAACAGCACACACCCCCACGGAACAGCACACACCCCCACAGAACAGCACACACCCACGGAACAGCACACACACCCACGGAACAACACACACACCCACGGAACAGCACACACCCACGGAACAGCACACACTCCCACAGAACAGCACATACCCCCACGGAACAGCACACACCCCCACAGAACAGCACACACACCCACGGAACAGCACACACCCCCACGGAACAGCACACACACCCACGGAACAGCACACACCCCCACGGAACAGCACACACCCACGGAACAGCACACACCCACGGAACAGCACACACACCCACGGAACAGCACACACCCCCACGGAACAGCACACACCCACGGAACAGCACACACCCCCACAGAACAGCACACACCCACGGAACAGCACACACCCACGGAACAGCACACACGCCCACAGAACAGCACACACACCCACGGAACAGCACACACCCCCACGGAACAGCACACACACCCACGGAACAGCACACACCCCCACAGAACAGCACACACCCACGGAACAGCACACACCCACGGAACAGCACACACACCCACGGAACAGCACACACCCACGGAACAGCACACACCCCCACAGAACAGCACACACCCTCGGAACAGCACACACACCCACGGAACAGCACACACCCCCACGGAACAGCACACACACCCACGGAAGAGCACACACACCCACGGAACAGCACACACCCACGGAAGAGCGCACACACCCACGGAACAGCACACACACCCACGGAACAGCACACACACCCACGGAACAGCACACACACCCACGGAACAGCACACACCCACGGAACAGCACACACACCCACGGAACAGCACACACCCCCACGGAACAGCACACACCCACGGAAGAGCACACACACCCACGGAACAGCACACACCCACGGAAGAGCACACACACCCACGGAACAGCACACACCCACGGAAGAGCACACACACCCACGGAACAGCACACACCCACGGAAGAGCACACACACCCACGGAACAGCACACACCCACGGAAGAGCACACACACCCACGGAACAGCACACACCCACGGAACAGCACACACCCCCACGGAACAGCACACACACCCACGGAACAGCACACACACCCACGGAACAGCACACACCCCCACGGAACAGCACACACACCCACGGAACAGCACACACCCACGGAACAGCACACACCCACGGAACAGCACACACCCCCACGGAACAGCACACACCCACGGAACAGCACACACCCCCACAGAACAGCACACACCCTCGGAACAGCACACACACCCACGGAACAGCACACACCCCCACGGAACAGCACACACCCACGGAAGAGCACACACACCCACGGAAGAGCACACACCCACAGAAGAGCACACACACCCACGGAACAGCACACACCCACGGAACAGCACACACTCCCACAGAACAGCACATACCCCCACGGAACAGCACACACCCCCACGGAACAGCACACACCCCCACGGAACAGCACACACACCCACGGAACAGCACACACACCCACGGAACAGCACACACCCCCACGGAACAGCACACACCCACGGAACAGCACACACCCATGGAACAGCACACACACCCACGGAACAGCACACACACCCACGGAACAGCACACACCCATGGAACAGCACACACCCCCACAGAACAGCACACACCCTCGGAACAGCACACACACCCAGGGAACAGCACACACCCCCACGGAACAGCACACACACCCACAGAACAGCACACACCCACGGAACAGCACACACCCACGGAACAGCACACACACCCACGGAACAGCACACACCCCCACGGAACAGCACACACCCACGGAACAGCACACACCCCCACAGAACAGCACACACCCTCGGAACAGCACACACACCCACGGAACAGCACACACCCCCACGGAACAGCACACACCCCCACGGAACAGCACACCCCCACGGAACAGCACACACTCCCACGGAACAGCACACACTCCCATGCGGGGCCGCTGGGTTTCCTGCAGTTTCTCCTCCTCCAGGCCTTTCCCTGGACCCCCTCAGGTGCCTGTTAGAATGAGACCTCCTTGTTAGGACGATGAGTGTCCCAGCCACCACCTCTTTTGGACTCCGGGAGGCCCGGAACATTCTGGAGGCTCCGTGGGTCTCCTGTCTTCTCCGCAGCCAGGGCAGCAGGGTTGGTTGTCTGTCCTGCAGGCAGATGAGGGGTCAGGCCTGGGGCCTGTGTGGGGCTCCACTGAGTGCACAGCCACTGAGGCGAGCGCGTTCTGCCTGAGCGCCGACCTTGTGGCAACTCCCAGTTGCTTCCAGCTGGAGCCAGTGTCCTCAGCGTAATGCTCAAGGCTCTGGCATGGCTTCTCGGCCACCCTGTACCCCCAGGGGCCCCTCCTGTAGCTTCTGCTGCTGCCATCACTGTCACTCTCCCAAGGCTTTGGGGACTCTGCCCAGAGCCACTGCCTCCCAGAAGCCCCTGACGACCCCCCGGCGACCCCATCCCTCCCCTCTGATGACGGCCTCTGCCCTGAGGCTTCTTTTCCCTGGTGCTATTCTCGTGCTGGCCAGGCCTCCTCTTCCCATCTGGAGGCTCCTGAGGGCAGAGGCCTCTCACCCCCAATGCCGGCGTCCCCTGGAGGGCTCAGTTTGTTTCTGAGGGAAGGAAACTTCCACAGTTGTTGCCTTCAATTCCCAAAGCTGCAGACTGATCCCCTGTCCGGGCTCGAGCCTGCCTTCTTCTCCTTGCAGCTACATCTTTGAGCTGTTTGCTGAAGCCCAGATCACATTTCAGACCAAGGGCTGCATCCTGGACTCGCTGGACCAGATCATCCAGCACCTGGCCGGACGTGAGTGCCGGGGCGGGGTCTTTGGTGTGGGCAAACGTGGCGTAGCGGGTGCAGCAGGCCTCCATCCTGGCAGTCAGGGCTCCCCTGGCCATCACCTGGCCATCAGCAGGAACAGGCTCACAGAACCTCACCTTCTGATCGGGGTGTGGAGGCGTTAGTGCCATTTGCCCACTGCCGTAGAGCCTGTCCCAGTTCTGCAGCTGGCGGCTTCGTCCTGCAGACTCATCCCATTATTCCCCTTTTAAGGAAGAGCAGCCCAAGGCCCTGGCTGGGTTGTGGGGCCTCTGGCTTCTCCACACACCCCGAGTTCTGCTTCTCAGAGCTGTGGGGTCCAGAGGCTTTGCTCAGAGGCAGTGTCGTCATGGGCTGCTCTGGTTTGAGATGCCAGCCCGCCGGGGCCTCTGCTGTGCTCCCAGGTGCTGGGGAGGGCGGCTTTTGCTGCTTCAAACCTTAGGTGACCATAGAGCCTCTTTTCAAGTTCCACTGACCCCCTTGGAGACGCTGTCCCTGCCTGGCTTCTCTCCTGGCTGCTGGGAAGGGCAGGCGAGCTGCCTGCCCTGAGTGGACACTGCGCTCCACCCTGGGCCCCCCGTTGGGCAGGAGATGGAGCTTGGCAGTCGGGCTGAGCTGGCTTATGGCTGGAAGGGCTGGGGCTGGGGTTGAGGCCTCCCGTGCCTGCAGTGTGGGTGTCAGCGCCCAGCATGCTGCCTCCCCAGGTGCTGGAGTGTTCACCAACACGGCCGGACTGCAGAAGCTGGCGGACATTATCCAGGTGGGGCCTGCTCCTCTGGCGTCTCCTTTCCTGATGGAAGCCGGGCGGGTGCCTTCTCCTGCTGTATTAGTTACTGATTCTAGACGTGGGGGTGGGAGAACGGCCCCCACACCACCTGTTTCCGATTGGCAAACCCTTGGCTCCTTCCTGTGACCCAAACCCACACTGGCCTCCCGCGGGGATGGGGGAGGACGAGGTCTGGTGGCACGTGCCCAGGGTGACGCTGGTGGGGGAGGATGTGAAGGGGAGTGGGGGCCAGGGAGCCGCTCCTGCCCTTTCCGGGCCCTCAGGCCAGGGGGGACCCACTCCTGGCAGCCCCAGCTGCATGCAGATGAAGAGCTCTGGACACACACAGCTTCCTGAACAGCTTCTCCAGGGACAGACAAATGGGGACCCTGCAGGTTGCCGGCAGGGGTGTCCCTGCGAGCCCAGGATGGGGGATGCGGCCCTGGCCCCCTTCTCCTTGGCCCCGTCCTGCCCTGCGATGCCCGTTCCCTCCCATGTGAGGTTGCTCCTGGCTCTGCCTGTGGCAGCACCTGCTTTCCCTGAGGCAGAGGTGCTTGTGCGGTTTGTGGAGGGCAAGCGCCGTTTTTGGGTGCTCTGGGCACACACTTGCCTCTCCTGGACCTCGGTGCATTTTTTAGAAGCAGACCCACAAGTCCCTGACTGGGAGGCCATCAGTCCTTGGGGAAACCGAGGCACAGGTGGCTGTGTGGAGCCGTGTGAGGCTGCCTCTGTGCTGCCCACACTGAACCTCCTGGCCACACGAGGTCATGGCAGGGTTAGGTGGGGCTGCCCAGCTCTGTGACAACTTCATGAGTGTCCCCCTGGGGTGGGGGGTGCTCGAGCTGGGGGAGGCCGCAGAAGAACCCTGGAATGTACGGCCGGCCTGTGCATGCGGTGCGGTGCTCTGTGCATGCTGCTGGGTGTGGAGCTGCAGGCCCCAGGATGACCAGGCACTGCCTTCTTCATAGACGTGGCTCTGAGCGGGGGCGAGACCTGGACAGGGACCAGGTGGGGTGGGCACAGCAGGTGGTGGGGCCCAGGCTCAGCCCTGCCTCCACCGTGGCCTTCTCTGTGGCCAGTGATGCCACAGCCTGTGTCTTCTCTGTGTGGCAGCTGGGGCTGGAAAGACGGCACTGCTATGTCTCCCAGCTCCTCCCCAAAGGCACGGTGGGCATCCCAGGGCCAGACCCCTCTCTCTGTGGCTCCTGCCTGCCAAGGGCTGCTTTGCTGTCCCGCCTGGAGTGTGGTTGGCTCTTCAAGCAGGAGGCCGTGCGCCTTCCCGGCGGCTTCCATGTCCTGATGGATCACTCAGAGCACCTCCAGCACATGGCCATCGAGGCAGCCCTGCAGCCCAGGGCCAGGAGGGCAGGTGTGAGCTGGCCCGGGCCTGCCCCTCCCTGGAATGTGGCTTCCCAGGCTCCAGCATGGAGAAGTCTCCACACTCTGGAACCAAATCCTGCTCACCCCATTGGTTTGGAGTTTCCTTTGGCTACTGCTCTAAGTAGCCACTGGCAGATGACTCAGCTCCTCCCAGCCCTGGGGACTGCGCACCCTGTTCACCCTTGGCTGCTCCTGAGTCCCTGCAGGTGTGGGCGCTGTTCATAGGGCTGCCGCTGGGCTGGACTTGCAGCCCTGAGGCACAGGTGACCCTGGGGACAGAGTGGGGCTAGAGTGGGGCTAGTGGCCCCAGGAAGAGGATGTGGGATGCACGGTTCAGTTGGAGGCAACTCCGGGCAGGGCCAGGCTGTGTGCTGGGGAGGTAGAGCTTAGCTGGGGGCAAACTCTGGGCAGTGCTGGCCCGTGCTGGGGAGCCAGTCACCGCTGGGCCCCTGTGAGACTAGTGGGTCCCCTTCCTTCTCTGCCTGAGCTGCCCTGGGGCTGAAGCACAGCGGGGTTTGTGGTGGTGTTTTTTTGAGGCAGGGTCTCGCTCTGTCACCCCAGCGGGAGTGCAGGGCCTTGTCACCAGCTCACTGCAGCCTCAGCCTCCTGGGCCCAAGCCATCCTCTTGCCTCAGCCACCTGAGTAGCTGGGAACACAGGTGTGCACCACCACGCCCGGCTAATTTTAAAAACTTTTTTGTGGAGATGGGTCTTGGCATGCACCACCACGCTCGGCTAATTTTTAAAATTGTTTTGTGGAGATGGGTCTTGCCATGTTGCCCAGGCTGGTCTCAAAGTCCTGGGCTCAGGCAGTCTGCCCACCTTGGCCTCCCACAGTGCTGGGATTACAGGTAAGAGCTCCCAGGCCTGCCCGGCAGAGGGCCAGCTTTTTGAGGGAAGCTGTTTCCTGAGGCAGCCTCAGCCCCTGCTCATGGCAGCCCCTGGTGAATTTGTTCTGTTGTTTCCATCCCTGTGGGCCAAATGCTTTGGTAAAACGCAAGGCCTTGTATTTAGCTGTCTTGACAGCGAAAATGGCTGGGAAGGAAGGAAGGAAGGAAGGAAGGAAGGTTCTCTCTCCTGTGCATACCCAGGCACGTGCACACGTGCACAGTCCATGCACGCTGCCAGTCTCTGTGTCCCAGCCGCGGTGCCTGCCCCCGGTGTTCTCTAGTTCAGCTTCTCCGCATTTCTGCGAACGATTCCAGCTTCTTGATGTTCTCAGCAGAACTCCCTCAAGTCTGCGGCTTCGTCCGTCTCCAGGGCTCTGACGGCGGCTGGGCTGACGTGGCCGCTCTGCAGAGCCCGTTGCGGCTTCACGTTCCTGTTCTGGCCATTTTCGGCTCTTTTTCCGGGAATGGTCATCACGCGCTCTTTTCCTAGTGCAGGCATCGTCCCTTTCCCGTTGATTGCAGGGTTCTCTGTAAGATCTGAGGAACACGTGCCAACATATTCTCTCCTGGTCTTGTGCTGGTCATTTTTTCCATTTTCACGACAGGTTTGGTGAACAGATGTTTCCTTGTCATCAGACTTTTGTCTTGAGCTTGTACCTCCCGACCAAGATGCCAAACTGGGTGTTATGTGTTCTCCAAACTGCACTGTAGGGTGGCGGAGCTTTGTGTCGGGGCCTCCGCGCCTTCCGGTGTCACCTGTGGGGATGTGAAAGGCAGACTCTTCCTGGATTTTTCCCAGCACGCCACACCGGTGGTTCCATGTGCTGACCGAGTGGCTCGGCTTCTCCCAGCTCCGCTGGGCACCTGCCACACTGTTTTCCTCACGGTTTTGTTCATGGTGGTTTTGTCTTAAGTCCGGGTGTCGGCCAGAACCAGTTTCTTTTTTGTTTGTTTTTGAGACGGAGTTTCGCTCTTGTCGCCCACGGTGGAATGCAGTGGTGCGATCTTGGCTCACTGTAACCTCCGCCTCCTGGGTTCAAATGATTCTCCTGCCTCAGCCTCCTGAGTAGCTGGGATTACAGGTGCTTGCCACCACGCCCAGCTAATTTTCATATTTTTAGTAGAGACGGGGTTTTGCCGTGTTGGCCAGGCTGGTCTCGAACCCCTGACCTCAGGTGATCCTCTCGCCTCAGCCTCCCAGAGTGCTGGGATTACAGGTGTGAGCCACCGTGCCCGGCCTCTTGTTCTTCTTAAACCTGCCCTTATGTTTTCTCCGTGATGCATGTTGGAGTCAGCCTGTCTGCTTCGTTTAAAAATCTTGCTGTGATTTTGACTGGAATGTGTGGAATTCCTGTGTTTTTGAGTCAGTGTCTTTCTGTTGCCCAGTCTGGAGTGCAGTGGGACCATCACAGCTCACTGCAGCCTCAACCTCCTGGGCTCAGGGGATCCTTTCAGCCCAGCCTCCCAAGTAGCTGGGACCACGGCACGTGCCACCACACCCGTCTCAGCTCAGCCCCCCAAGTAGCTGGGACCACGGCATGTGCCACCACGCCCGTCTCAGCGCAGCCTCCCAAGTAGCTGGGACCACGGCACGTGCCACCACGCCCGTCTCAGCCCAGCCTCCCAAGTAGCTGGGACCACGGCATGTGCCGCCATGCCCGTCTCAGCCCAGCCTCCCATGTAGCTGGGACCACAGCACGTGCCACCACGCCCGGCTAGTTTTCATATTTTTTTGGTGGAGACCCCGGGGTTGCACCATGTTGCCCAGGCTGGTCTCGAACTCCTGGGTTCGGGCAGTTCGCCCCTCTCGGCCTCCCAGAGTGCAGAGATTACAGGCGTGAGCCACTGCACTAGGCCATGTTGAATTTCTAGATTAATTTGGGACCCTTAGGGGCACAGAGAGGAGGGCTGGGCCAGCTGGTGGGAGGAGAGGCCCCTCGGGCTGCTGCGTTTCCAGTGCACGGAGACGGCCTGCGTGGGGGACGGAGCTCACCGGGGGCCCCTCCAGGGAGGAGAAAGGGTCAGGCAGGTGCCAGCTCCTGTCCATCGGCCTGGGGATGGCAGGGGCCGGTGAACCGATGACCTCTGGGTGTCCTGTGACCTTCCGTGTGTGGGGCTGATGCCACAGAAGGTCAGGTGGCCTCCAGGGCTCCGGGCTCTGGCCTCAGGCTCCTCATGGGACTGCACCTCCTCTGCCTTTCAGATTGTGTTTAGTGTGGATCCCTCCGAGGGCAGCCGTGGTTCCCCGGCAGGACTGGGGGCCTTACAGTCCTATAAGGTAGGGGCCACCTCCAGGAGGCAGGTGGGGCTGGGGGTCCTGCGGTCCTGAAAGGTAAGGGGCTGCCCCCAGGACATGGGCGGGGTCTCCACACTCCTGGTCCTGTCCCCTCCAGGTGCACATCCATCCTGATGCTGGTCACCGGAGGACGGCTCAGCGGTCTGATGCCTGGAGCACCACTGCAGCCAGAAAGCGAGGTACAGACCTGGGCCTACACTCTCCCCGCCCGCCTGGGTGTGGTGCTCAGCACACACGGCTAGGCACATGGCCAGCCGTGGGTCTCCTGCCCCCCTGGGCCTGGCCACCTTCTCCATGTCCAGGCCAATCCAGAGCGTTCTCCTCACTGTGGCTCTGAAGGCTGGAGTTACTGAGAGACGTGGAGAGGGCCTGATGGCACCGTGACCTGCCCAGAGTCACCTGGTTGGTGGCGGCAGAGCCACAGCTCAGCCAGGCCTTCCTGCTGGGACACTGGTTTATGCCAAGGCCATCAGCACGGAGCCCCACAGTGAGGTACAGCTTTCCCTGCTGCCTCCACCCAGCGCCTGGCCGGGCCAAGCCTCAGGGTCACATCTGAAGGGGCCTGACTGGCCCTGTTGTCCAAAGCCCCTGGTGCGCTCGGCCCTGAGGCCCCACATGCCTTGTTGGCTTCCTGTGCTCTGTGGCGTCTTCAAGTCGGTGCTGCTGGGGACCTGTGTGGATGGGGCCTGTGAGCGGGCCCTCGCCTCCGTGTCCAGAGTCCTGTGGTTCTTGGAGTGTGTCCGGCCCCACCCGGCCATGTGGTGTCCAAGGGGGGGCTTCATGGCAGCAGCGGTGGGAGCTGTTGCCCCTTCTTGTGCTCCAGTGGGGCCTTGCCTCTGGGCTTGGTTCGTCCCTCTCTGGAACGTTCTTTCTCAGTGCCCTCTGGCCCGCGGTGGCACGACGTGGCCCTGGTTGAAGCAGCCCCTGCGTGGTTGCTGTGGTTGGTCTGCCTGGCCGAGTTGGAAGGGGAGGGCTGGGAGGGCGTCAGGGTTGCGTGGCTTGACGCCCGCTCGGTGGCTCGGTGATGGCCTGTGGCAAGGCCTCTCTCAGCAGGAAGCATCCATCCTGGGGGGACCAGTGCCCCTCAGGCAGTTGGGGTCGTGGGAGGCGGCGCGTGCCTGAGGCAGCTGGCGCACAGATCCTGAGGGCCTGGAATCTATTTGTTCCATTGACCTCTGACGTCACTTGACTTCTGAGAAGCCGCCACTCCCTGCGTTGGGCGTTTGTAGGAAATGAGCTCCTGGAGGTGGAGGTCGGGAAGTTCCCCCATTGCAGGGCATGCTCAGCCCCAGGAAGCAGAGTGACCTTTGCTGGGAGAGGTGCCTTGTCCCTGCTGACCCCGAGTCACAGTCAGCGTCGTTCTGCTTGTGCCGTGTTTAATTCCTGGTGTCCGGTGCCCAGGCTCAGTCTCCTCCCCAGGCCGCGGCCGCTGCGGTCAGTCAAGCACTTCTAGGAACTTCCTTTGAACTGGTGCCCTTGTTCCCTGCTGACGCC
Source organism: Chlorocebus sabaeus (assembly GCF_047675955.1). Lineage (NCBI taxonomy): Eukaryota > Metazoa > Chordata > Mammalia > Primates > Cercopithecidae > Chlorocebus > Chlorocebus sabaeus. The sequence continues at coordinate 439,302 of NC_132905.1, read as the reverse complement.
ACTCAGAGGCTTCCAGGCGGAGCAGGGAACTCGCACTTCCTCTTCTGCGCGTCCCTGGAATGTCGGGACGCTGGTGCTTGCTTCCCGTGCGCTGTTGGCGGGATGAGCTTGCCCTGAGCCGCATGTTACAGTTTCTGCAGAAGTTTAGGGTTGGAGTGGGCTGACCTCTCTGGAGGTGTCCCCAGCATCTGCCTGGGGTCTGCCTCGTATCCCAGGACCCCCAGTCCCCCAGAGGGGACCCCAGCTGGCAGACTGCGCTCACACTCAGGGCAGCCTCCTTTGTTCTGACTTCTGCATGCTGGGCCTGGGTGGCTGTGGGCGGCTCACTTGCTTGATGCCAGTGGGTGAGAGGGTGATGGGCAGAGAGGCAGGCGGTCAGGCCCCCAGTCCCGTCCTCACACCCTGTGTCCCCTGCTCCCCTCTGCCCCACAGGGAAGGTGTTGAGCTACTGGTGCTTCAGTCCCGGCCACAGTATGCGCGAGCTGGTCCGCCAGGGCGTCCGCTCCCTCATCCTTACCAGCGGCACGCTGGCCCCGGTGTCCTCCTTTGCCCTGGAGATGCAGATGTACGGGCCACCCCTGCCAGGGGCCTAAGCACTGGTGACGCCTGTGACGTTAGTGGGGTGGGAGTGCTGGGGGTCCCCATGAGCCGGGGTGCTGGGGGTCTTGGGCCTCACTGGGGGTCTCGGGCCTCGAGGCCTAAAGGGGTGCTGGTGTCCTTCCCCACTGTCTGTCCCTCCGGCCACGCTCAGCCCTTTCCCGGTCTGCCTGGAGAACCCACACATCATCGACAAGCACCAGATCTGGGTGGGGGTCATCCCCAGAGGCCCCGATGGAGCCCAGCTGAGCTCTGCATTTGACAGACGGTAAAGGCCTGTCCCTGGGCCGTGCTGGGGCGCGAGGTCGGGGAGTACTGAGCCCTGAGGCCCTGAGCAGTGGCCTCTCGGCTCTGTGCAGGTTTTCTGAGGAGTGCTTGTCCTCCCTGGGGAAGGCTCTGGGTAAGTGCCCGGCACACCCCAGCTGTGCCCATCCTGGATCCTGGACCCCTGCTCCCAAGAGCTGGTAGGGACCCCTGCAGACGCCCCGCCCCTGCCTTGACCCCAGCCCCTGCACTTCCAGGCAACATCGCCCGCGTGGTGCCCTACGGGCTGCTGATCTTCTTCCCTTCCTATCCTGTCATGGAGAAGAGCCTGGAGTTCTGGCGGGTATGTCTCCCCTGTGTGTGCTCGGTGGGGTGGGTGAGGGCAGGGCTGGAACACGAAGCAGGCAGTGGCCACAGCTCCTGCCTGCCCTCATCGGATCGGCGGCGTAACCAGGGCTGCCGTGTCCCTGCCTCTTCCTCCCACAGGCCCGCGACTTGGCCAGGAAGATGGAGGCACTGAAGCCGCTGTTTGTGGAGCCCAGGAGCAAAGGCAGCTTCTCCGAGGTTGGCACTTGGCCGGGGCTCTGGGTCTGTTGCCCCCTCGTGCCTCCCGTGTCCCTCACAGCTTCCCCGAGGCTGACCACCGGCCCTGACCACGGGCTCTGGCGGCTCCCGGCTGCCTCTTCAGGGCCCCTGCGTTTCCTTCCTGGCCCTGAGTATTGCCTCTTATCTTACAAAGCCCCCAGCACTGGGTGGGTGTGGCGACAGTGGTCCTCCTGTCTGAGTAGCTATAGCCGGCGGCCACCCTGGCCCTGGGATTCCCCGTGTTTTCTGGGAAGCACTGAGCAGGCGCAGGATCAGCCTGGGATCCGTGCCAGGAAGAAGCTTCCAGAACCCGGTTGGCCTTCCTGGCTAGGACAGTCCTTCATCTTGGAGGATGAGACCTGGGTCTCCCTCATGGGGGAAGAAGGGGCCGAGGTGGGCTCCAGGCTGAGCGTGACCAACTTTCTTTCCAGACCATCAGTGCTTACTACGCAAGGGTCGCTGCCCCAGGGTCCACCGGCGCCACCTTCCTGGCGGTGTGCCGGGGCAAGGTGAGCTCTCTGGGGCCCTCTGTCCTGACCCGGTTGCCTGTTCCCTGGTGGGTGCTCATGGCTCCCCAGCTGACTTTGGGCCCTGGGGGCTGCCTGGTCCCCTCCTTGGGCCCCACAAGAGCAAAGCACTGGTGGCCTGCTGGGAGCGTGCGCTGCTCTGGGTCAGGGGCAGGCAGGATGCAGGAGGCTCCTGGCCACGAGAGTTGGAGGTGGCGTCTGGGAGCTGTGGACCCCAAGTGGGGTCCTGACCCATAGATGGGGCTTCCTCCCACCCCTGGTTGGGGTTGGAGCCTCGGGGAAGGTGGCTGGGCTGGGTATGGGCAGCCAGGGGAGAGGAGCCCCCATGGCCCCAGGCAGCTCCCCGGTGTGTCCCCCAGGCCAGCGAGGGGCTGGACTTCTCAGACACGAATGGCCGTGGTGTGATCGTCACGGGCCTCCCGTACCCTCCCCGCATGGACCCCCGGGTTGTCCTCAAGATGCAGTTCCTGGACGAGATGAAGGGCCAGGGTGGGGCTGGGGGCCAGGTGAGTGACAGCAGGGCGGGGCTGGGGTAAGGCCGTCTGGCGACTGAGCCCCCCTGTGACCACGGGAGCCCCTGTGACCGAGCCCCCTCGCCCTCCAGTTCCTCTCTGGGCAGGAGTGGTACCGGCAGCAGGCGTCCAGGGCGGTGAACCAGGCCATTGGGCGAGTGATCCGGCACCGCCAGGACTACGGGGCTGTCTTCCTCTGTGACCACAGGTGCGTGCAGTCCGGGGGCAGGCGTGGCGCCAGGGGACACAGCCACATCCCACTGGGCCCCTGGACTCTCCTTCCCCACATGAGGCCCCGTCTCCCCCAGAGCCTCTCTGGCGACTCAGGGTCAGCCTGAGGCCCCTGCGGCAGACGAGGGTCTTCAGTTGGGTGAACTGAACCCCGGAAGCGGCTGTGGGCAGGGCAGCAGGGCTGTGGCCACCCCCCAGGTTCGCCTTTGCTGATGCCAGAGCCCAGCTGCCCTCCTGGGTGCGTCCTCACGTCAGGGTGTACGACAACTTCGGCCACGTCATCCGAGACGTGGCCCAGTTCTTCCGTGTTGCTGAGCGAACTGTGAGTTTCTGCCCAGGGAGGGGATGAGGGTGTTGTCCCCAGAGGAGCCAGAAATGGGCCCACCCACCCCCAGTGGTTCTGCAGATGCCAGCACCGGCCCCCCGGGCTGCAGCACCCAGTTTGCGTGAAGGAGAAGATGCTGTCAGGGAGGCCAAGTCGCCTGACCCCCTCCTCTCCACCAGGAAAGCTAAGAGTCTGGACCTGCATGTCCCCAGCCTGAAGCAGAGGTCCTCAGGTGCAGATGGCCAGTGCGGGACGGGCAGTGTGGGGCGGGCGGAGCTGGCAGTGTGGGGGTGCGGGGCAGGCGGATTGGGGCGGGCCGTGTGGGGCAAGCAGCGGGGCCGGTGGTGTGGGGCAGGCGGCACCAGGCGCCCAGGGCGGAGGCGGCTCACCTGGCTTTATGCACTGCCCCCCCACCTCCAAAGACTGTGTCTGCCTCCTAGGGTGGGGTTCCCATGGGCTGGAACCCTCCCCTACAGGCAGAGAACGCCTCAGGCAAAGACGCGCCCCAAGGCTGGGACTCCCCCTAATAGGGAGGACACCCACAGGCAGGGGCCCCAAATGCTGGGACCCTCCCTCAGAAGGGGCTCCATCATAGGCAGGGACCCCCAGCTGGGACCCCGCGGTGGGCTTCACTGCGCACTCGGGTACTCTGCAGGATCACCAGCTGCCGGGGACCCCGAGAGTAGCCTGTGTGTGGAGTATGAGCAGGAGCCAGTTCCTGCCCGGCAGAGGCCCAGGGGGCTGCTGGCTGCCCTGGAGCACAGTGAACAGCGGGCCGGGGGCCTTGGCGAGGAGCAGGTGCAGTTCCAAGGCCTTGGGATGGACACAGACCCTCTGTCTCCTGAGGCCAACCCCACCCCGCCCATCTGACTTCAGGCACCTCCCCACACACCCCTGTAAATCCCCTGTCTGTTGGGCGGGCAGGCAGGTGAGGGATCCCCGCTGCCTGGCTATGTGTGTGCCCTCCACCTCGCCTCACCCACAGGCTGCTGGCTCCCAGGTGGTGCGTGCCCTGGCCCTCAGTGGGTGCCCCCACATCACTTTGATTCTCTGGCAGGTCAGCTTGGCTCAGGGCACTCAAGATTGGGTGCCCCTGCCCCTGGCTGTGCCTGAGGCTGGCCTTTCTCCAGGAATGTGCTGCGGTTGGGACCCAGGTTCCTTCTTCCTTGGGGCCTTTTGCCCCAGAAGCCCATAATTTCTCAGGCCAACCTGAAGCTTTCTCCCTGCTTCCTGCTGGGAGCCATTCTCCTCTTGCTGCCTGTCCCTGCCCTTCAGGCTCCTGGAGTGAGCCCCAGGTGCAGGCACCAGGCACCTGTGTCCCCTTCCTGCCAGCCCTTCGCTGTTGTCAGACTGTCCTTCCTGGACCTGCTCTTACGTGTCACCACCTGTGAGCCTCATGAGCCGCTGGCGTGACTTGGACAGGACCAAGCTGTGGGACTGTCACCAGGGTGTGCCGTGCCCCCTCCCCCGACCTTCGTCTTGGCTGCTGCTCAGGGCTCCTTGGGGCCATCTTCCCTGTGGGCCCAGGTGCTTTGGGGCTCTGGAGTGTGTGGTTGGAACCACAGCTGTGTCCTCCTCAGGCCCACAGCTGCTCCACCCTGTCCCTCCTGGCTGAGAAGAGGCCGGCAGAGGAGCCGCGAGGAGGGAGGAAGAAGATCCGGCTGGTCAGCCACCTGGTGCGTGAGCTGTCCCTGCACCTGTGCCGACCACCATAGACACGTGTGGGAACCCGGCCCTGGGTGCCCCCAGCCAAGTTGGGATGTGGGCCCGATGGGACCAGGGAAGTTACCCCCTGGAGCTGATGTCCAGGGCGGCTGTGAAGCTGTTGGCCCAGGGGCTCAAGGGCAGCTGGGATCAGGCCCCGCCCTTGGGCAGGCTTGGTTTGGGGGCTGCAGCACTGGGTTTGGCCCTGGCATTTCCCTCAAGTGTGGATGTGCACCTGCCTCATGCGAGGGGCGAGCCCATTCCCAGCCTTGGATGAAAGAACCGAGTTACAGTCGGAGCCAGGAAGCCCCCTGCCTGCTGGAAAGCCCCAAGTGTGGCAGCCTTTGTCCATGTCCCTTGGCTTCTGGGAAGAACTGGGTGGTGCCCAGGCAGGGCTGCTGCCATCAGGAAGTGGGCGGCTGCTGAGGGGCCTGGGCTGTCGAGGGCCTGGGTGGGGAGTGCTTGGGTGGGGAGTGCCTGGGCTGCCCCTGCCTTGGTTTCCACGTTTCCGTGTTGGTCTGGGGTGTGTGGAGAGATGGACACCGCTTGTTGGGAAGCCCCTCCCTGTGAGCTGCCATCCTGGAGCCTCAGCTGCATCCGCGGTGGGGCGGGGGCTTTAGGGAGGAGGAGAGAGATGGGCCCTGCAGGACCCCCGGCTTGAGGGAGAGCCAGTCTACCCTTTGCCCATTCGCTGCCCTCGGTTCCCTGCCAGCCTCTCACTGTGTGACCCAGACAGGCCCAGCCCCGCAGCTTCTTCCCGCAGCACCTCCGTGTCCATCCAGCCAACCAGTTTCTCAGGCCGCAGCCCCCCGTCAGCAATCACTGTCCCAGGGAACACTCAATGCTCCAACGCTCTGCAGCCCCAGGGACGGGATGAGGAGGCTGGCCCTGATGGAGCCTCGGGCCTGTGTCCTGCAGGAGGAGCCCGTGGCTGGCGCACAGATGGACAGGGCCAAGCTCTTCATGGTGGCTGTGAAGCAGGAACTGAGCCAAGCCAACTTTGCCACCTTCACTCAGGCCCTGCAGGACTACAAGCGTTCCGATGACTTCGCCGCCCTGGCCGCCTGTCTCGGCCCCCTCTTTGCTGAGGACCCCAAGAAGCACAGCCTGCTCCAAGGTGCCCTGGCTTGCAGAGGCTGCCCATCCTGAGGGCAGTGCTGCCGCTGTGTGTGGGGTGGGGGCCATCTGGGTCCAAGGTTGTCTCTGTTCTCTAGAGAAAAGGGGGCAGATGGGGACAGACACCCCTTCTTCTACAGGCTTCTACCAGTTTGTGCGGCCTCACCACAAGGAGCAGTTTGAGGAGGTCTGTATCCAGCTGACAGGACAGGGCTGCGGCTACCGGCCGGAGCACAGCGTTCCCCGAAGGCAGCCTGCACAGCCAGCCCTGGACCCCACTGGTAAATGGGGCCTCGGGTGGGACCCTCAGACTCCTCCGTGGAAGGCACCGGAGTCCTGGGCTGGTTGGGGTGGGCATCCCTGGGGCCCTGCGTGCCCCCGCCTCTCTGTTCCCGTATGGGAGTGATGGGGGCCACCCCCCACCACCAGCAGCAGTATCACTTGTTGGGGAGACCCTGTGCAACTCCACGCAGGGCCCTGCCCTTCCCACAGCCCCTGATCCCTACACACAGCCCTGTCCAGCTGCCGCACGTGTCCCCTGCCCCCCATGCACAGCCCTGGGGAGTCCACTGCACACGCCAGGGTCCTAGACTCCTAGACCCCTGTCCTCCCGTCCTCCCTACTTCTGCCTTTGCCTAGGGTGGAGTCCAAGCCTCCGGAGGTGGGAGTGTGTGTTCGTGCTTGTTAACGAACAGCCCCCATAGAGCTCCCCCAGTGCAGGGTTCACCCAGCGGGGAACCTAACCTGTTGGGAAGACCCCAGACCCCTTCTGGGCTTGGTACCCACCCTGGGGCTCTGAGTTCCTGAGCAGGGCTTTGGCCTGCCGGCCACTGTTCTAGCCCCCATCCAGCAGTTGGTGTCTCCTCTGCTGCCCCTGGCACCTGGGCACGTGTGCCTGCCTGGGTTTTCCCGCCCTGGTTCGAGGTGGGTGAGGCCTGGCCTCCCCAGCCAGCCCTTCCCCCTCCCGCTGGGGAACTTTCCAGGTGCTCAGGACCAGCTTTGTGGCTCTGCATCTCTTCATCAGGAAGGACAGCGCCGGATCCCAAGCTGACCGTGTCCAAGGCTGCAGCCCAGCAGCTGGACCCCCGAGAGCACCTGAATCAGGGCAGGCCCCACCTGTCGCCCAGGCCACCCCCCACAGGTAGCTGAGTCCTGACCTGTGTACAGCCTGTGACTTGGTGGGTTCCTCAGTGGCTTGATGAGGCTAACACTTGAGTGTGGCTTGAGCCTTTGAACCGGAGGTGCCAGTGGAGCTGCCCCTGTGGGGAGCCATCTCCTGGTGGGGGCTGCTCCCGGTTCTGTACCCCACAGTTGTCCTGAGCAGCTCTCCAGGAGTTCGTGGGAGGAAGGGCAGGCAGGGTGGTGGGACTCTCAGCCCTCCGCCCCAGTGCCACTCTGAGCCATGCTACTCCCACACCAGGAGACCCTGGCAGCCACCCACAGCAGGGGTCCAGAGCGCCCAGAGCAGGGAAGCAGGGCCAGCGCGCCGTGAGCGCCTACCTGGCAGATGCCCGCAGGGCCCTGGGGTCTGCAGGCTGTAGCCAGCTCTTGGCAGCGCTGACAGCCTACAAGCAAGACGATGACCTCGATAAGGTGCTGGCCGTGCTGGCCGCCCTGACCACTGCAAAGCCGGAGGACTTCCCCCTGCTGCAGAGCAAGTGGCCTGGGCGTGGGGACAGCCAGTGGGGTGGGGTGGGGGCAGGGGGCAGGGTGGGGGCTGTGCCGGGTCTGAGTGAAGCTCCCCGCAGGGTTCAGCATGTTTGTGCGTCCACACCACAAGCAGCGCTTCTCACAGACGTGCACAGACCTGACCGGCAGACCCTCCCCGGGCATGGAGCCACCAGGACCCCAGGAGGAGAGTCTTGCCGTGCCTCCTGTGCTCACCCACAGGGCTCCCCAACCAGGTAGGGCGCCTGCCTGGCTGCTTCTGACAGTGCCCCAACGGCACACAGCCCTGGGAGTGAGCAGCAAAGCCCCCGGCCCCGCTCAGACTCAGTCTCCGTCTCCAGGCCCCTCACGGTCCGAGAAGCCCGGAAAGACCCAGAGCAAGATCTCAACCTTCCTTAGACAGAGGCCAGCAGGGACTGCGGGGGCAGGCAGTGAGGCTGCAGGGCCCAGCCAGTCCCCAGGACCTCCACACGGGCCTGCAGCATCTGAGTGGGGTGAGCCTCCTGGGAGAGACCTCGCTGGGCAGCAGGCTGCGGGAGCTCCGAGCGGGCCCCTCTCAGCAGGCTGTGTGTGCCAGGGCTGTGGGGCAGAGGACGTGGTGCCCTTCCAGTGCCCTGCCTGTGACTTCCAGCGCTGCCAAGCCTGTTGGCAACGGCACCTTCAGGTTGGTGCCTGGCCACTACAGTTCCTGCTGGGTGTAGCCCCAGGTGGTGGGCTGAGGGGGAAAGGGCGGGGTGTAGCCCCAGGTGGTGGGCTGGTGGCAACGCCTGGCAGGTGCGTCCAGTGGGCCGGTTGTCTCACAGGCCTCTAGGACGTGCCCATCCTGCCACACCGCCTCCAGGAAGCAGAGCGTCATGCAGGTCTTCTGGCCAGAGCCCCAGTGAGTGCCCACGGAGGCCCTCAGCACACCCAACGTGGCTTGATCACATGCTTGTCCAGCTCTGGTGGGCCAAGGAACCACGCAACAGAATAGGCCAGCCCATGCCTGCCTGCCTGCCCCACTGCGGTGGGACCGGATCTGGGCCTCCCTCTGAGAAGCCCTGAGCTACGTTGGGGTCTGGGGTGGGTCTCTGGGAAAGTGCTTCTCCAGAACTTCCCTGGCTCCTGGCCTGTGAGTGGTGCCACAGGCATCCCAGCTGAGCCCCTCACCAGGAAGGAGACCCCCGTGGGCATGTGTCCGCTTTTCGTCAGGCGACAGGGTTCTCTAATAAAAGTGCTGGCAGTGCCCTGGACGGTGTCTTCGTGGCCTGGGCTTGGTGGTGGGAGTCGAGGAGACAGGGAGTTGGCACAGGCCCCCCCTCGTAGCCTGCCTTCTGACGCTACTTCCTCCACAGTGGGCTCAGCCCTGCCCTCATCCTCACTGCTGCAGCCAGGCTGCAACTGCGGGGGGATCCACCAATACACCAGCTGCCTGGGCTGGTTGGTGGGTCAGGAGCTGCCCCAGGTGCTGAGGGGGGGCAGTTCCCTGGGTTCCCTGGCTGGTGAAGCCCCTCACAGAACCACCCTTGGACTGAGCTCTGGGGAGGGATGGTACCAGGTGGGTGAGGGGGCTGCCTGGGGAGGGAGGAGTTCCTATGGGGCATGGTGAGGCTGGCCCAGCCCTCTCCCTGCCCATATAGGGCGGCAGCAGGAGGGGCTTGGGGATTGGGCAGTCCCTCCGAAGGCGGACTGAGGGCGGAGGCGGTGGCATGTTGGTCAGGCACAGCAGGATCCGGTGTCCGCGCTGAGCCACACTCCCTGCTCCAGCAAGGACCATGAGGGCGCTGGAGGGACCGGGCCTGCTGCGGCTGTGCCTGGTGTGGGCGCTGCCCGCCCTGCTGCTGGTGCTGGCCATGTGTGGAGCGACAGAGGCACCCACTTACCCCTGGCGGGACACAGACACAGGGGAGTGGCTGGTGTGTGCCCAGTGCCCCCCAGGCACCTTCGTGCAGCAGCCCTGCCGCCGAGACAGCCCCACGACGTGTGGCCCGTGTCCTCCACGCCACTACACGCAGTTCTGGAACTACCTGGAGCGCTGCCGCTACTGCAACGTCCTCTGCGGGGAGCACGAGGAAGAGGCACGGCCTTGCCATGCCACCCACAACCGCGCCTGCCGCTGCCGCGCCGGCTTCTTCGCGCTCGCTGGTTTCTGCCTGGAGCATGCGTCGTGTCCACCTGGTGCCGGCGTGATGGCCCCGGGTGAGAGCCGGGCGAGGGGAAGGGCCCCCAGGAGTGGTGGTCGGAGGTGTGGCAGGGGTCAGGTTGCTGGTCCCAGGCTTGCACCCTGAGCTAGAACACCAGTTCCCCTGACGCTGTTCTTCCCTCCCGGCTGCAGGCACCCCCAGCCAGAACACGCAGTGCCAGCCGTGCCCCCCAGGCACCTTCTCAGCCAGCAGCTCCAGCTCAGAGCAGTGCCAGCCCCACCGTAACTGCACGGCCCTGGGCCTGGCCCTCAACGTGCCAGGCTCTTCCTCCCACGATGCCCTGTGCACCAGCTGCACTGCCTTCCCCCTCAGCACCAGGGCACCAGGTGAGCCAGAGGACTGAGGGAGCAGCACGCTGCAGGCCAGGCCCACTTGTGCCCTCACTCCAGCCCCTACACATGCATCTAGCCTGAAGCATGCCAGCTGGCCTCGGGGAAGGGGCCACAGTGGATTTGAGGGGTCAGGGGTCCCTCCTCTAGATCCCCACCAAGTCTGCCCCCTTAGGGGTGGCTGAGGATTAGGATCCGAGCCAGGGCACAGCCTCCCCTGGGGAGCCTTGGGAAGGTGGGCAGCACTCTCCTAACTACCCGAGAGGAAGGTGGCTGCCTCCTGTGACATGGGGAAACTGAGGCCCGATGTTAACTCTCCTAACAGCCCGAGAGGAAGGTGGCTGGCCCCTCTGACATGGGGAAACTGAGGCCCGATGTTAGCCACTGTTGAGAAGTCACAGTGGTTAACATCAAGTCAGGTTCGGTCCATCTGCAGGTCCCAACCAGCCCCTTCCAGTGGCCCAGGAGCCCTAAGATCCTGCCTGGGCCCCTTTGCCTCTCCCAGCCAAACTCCGAGTGGCCACTCCTGCCCCCACACCTTTGCTCCACCGCGCTGACTGAAGGCTCCTGCCCCTTCTCCGGTCCCCACCCTTGCACTGCCCTCTCCAGCACGGCTCACTGTACAGGGATTTCTCTCCTGCAAACCCCCTGGGTGGGGCCCAGAAAACAGGGTACTCGGCAGGCCCCCACCAGTGTCTGTGGGTGAAATGAGGGGACTGCTGCCTCCCCACCCACTGCAGGAGCTGAGGAGTGCAAGCGTGCCGCCATCGACTTCGTGGCTTTCCAGGATATCTCCATCAAGAGGTTGCAGCGGCTGCTGCAGGCCCTTGAGGCCCCGGGGGGCTGGGGTCCAACACCAAGGGCGGGCCGCGCGGCCTTGCGGCTGAAGCTGCATCAGCGGCTCACGGAGCTCCTGGAGGCGCCGGACGGGGCACTTCTGGTGCGGCTGCTGCAGGCACTGCGCATGGCCAGGATGCCCGGGCTGGAGCGGAGCGTCCGTGAGCGCTTCCTCCCTGGGCACTGATCCCGGCCCCCTCTCCCCCCTTTATTTATTCTACATCCTTGGCACCCCACTTGCACTAAAAGTGGCTTTTTTAATAGAAGAAATGAGGTTTCTTAAAGCTTATTTTTATAAAGCCTTTTCATAAAACTGGTTGTAGTTGCACAGCTACTGGGAGGGCAGCTGCGGACACCTGAGCCGCCCGGTGTGCCCAGATCCCTCAGGCTGCCATCAGAACTGTTGCCCGGGGCTTCCCCTGCCTCAGACCCTCCCAGGGAGGATCACTGGGAGTGCCTCCTCTACGCTCCCGTTGGCTGTGGCACGTGGCGGGGGCCCTGAAGCTCAGGGAGGGTCAAGGCCTGGGAGGGTATCATTGCTCGAAGAACAGGACGGGGCTCAGGCCAGGCCCAGTCGCCGGGGCCCCACACTAACCCCCTCTTTTGAATTCCTCCCACTCCCAACTCACAGGGGATTTCCCAAGAGGAGACCTGCCAAACACCTCCTCCAGGCCTCCCATGCTTCCTGGGAAGTGAAGCTTTTCCCCTTTGGGGCAGGCTCTGAAGCCTTCAGATGCATCCAGAGCAACTGGGGGCCCGTCCCGGCCACACTCCCCTGCGTGGCCAGTTTCCCGTGGCTGGAGGCCCCGCCCCCTAGGTCCTGGGAACCAACCTGCAAAACACACACAGGGTCCCCTGGAGACGACGTGGGGACTTCCAGGGCCCGACTCCCGTGAGTCACAGCCCGCAGCTGCTGCGCCACCCCCACCCTGACTCATGCCCCTTCCGAGCAGCTCCTCCCAGGCCCCCCACGTCCTTCCCACATCCACAAGAAGGGAGTGCCTGGACTCTCCAGGCTCCAGACCCACCTGGGGAGCCCCTCACCTGCCCACCAGCCCCTGAGCAGCCCAGTGCCACCGTCAGCGTGTCCAACAGCCAGGAGCCAAGCCTCGGCCCTCCAGGAGGGAAGGGATGGACAGAGCCACACTTGCCGTCTTTATTTTGCACTCACCCTGGGCAGCACTGGGCAGGCGGCTCCTGCCCACAGCCAGACTGAGGAAGAACAGAGCCCTCGGCAGGCCCAGTGGGGGCTGTGCAGGGAGGGCCCCAGGATCAGCCTCACTCCCCAGCAGGGGATGCAGGCCCAGCACAGCACTGACACAGGGCCCGCCAGAGAACCCCTCCAGGAGGTTCTCTCCTGGCTAGGAGAGGGCTCTGGACCCCCACAAACACTCCCCAACTTGCAGGGCTGGGGCACAAAAACAGCCACTCCCAGCAGAGGCCCCCTCAGCTTTTTTGCATCAGCTCCCTCCCAGGGGATTAAGATGAGGCGAAGTCAGGCTCAGGTGCGGAGTGTATGTCTTCCCTCACAGGCATCCTCGGCTCTGTCCTGAGGCTGCATCAGAATCCAGGGCCCCCGCTGGCCTTTGGGGACGTGGCCTGGGTCTTCCTCAAGGCAAGATCAGCCCCAGACCACCTCCAGGGTCGTGGGGCACAAGCCAGAGGGCAGCCATGGCTGACTGGCCGCCTTCTCGATGGGGTGGACATGCAGCCACGGAATCTCCCAAAGGCCCCACAGGGTTGTCCCCAGGCAGTCCAAGCCAGCCTGAGCACTGGAGCCCCGATTCCCAACCGGGTCTCCCTCAGACCCCCCCAGAAAGGGCCCAGAAAGGCCACCGCAGCGCCCCGTGGAAGGGCTGCCGCCAGAGGGCGCTAGCCGGGCGTCCAGACTCCCCTCCAAAACCTCCGATGCCTACACTTTTCCAGACGTAGAGGAAAGTTTGTCTTCGAGAAAACAAAGGAAATGGAAGAACCCCAAAGCAAAGCAAACCCACCCCCCAGATGAGCAGCCAGCAGGAGCCAACAGGCCACTCCTCCAGCACCGGGCACCAGCCGTCCCGACGGCAGTGCGGCCGCGCCTACGTGATGTCCCTCTGCCGCGGCGGCCGGTGCACGTTCCGCACGACACACTTCACCATCCACTCGATGCCCTCGCGCACCCCTTTGCTGTGAAGACAGGGGGTGTGAGGGGGCTGGCCTTGGTCCCCAAAGCCCCTGCAGGTGCAGCTCCACTCACCCCGTGAGGGCCGAGCAGGCCTGGGTCAGGCAATCCCGCCTGCCGATCTTGCTGGTGCAGTCGCTGAAGGCCGTCTTGATGTCATGGATTGAGAGGCACGTCTGGGGGAGGCAAAGCCATGAGGAGCAGCCCCCACGTCTGGCCCTGTCCTGCCTGTGGGCCCGGGACTCTCAGAAGGGCGTATGCCCTTCACCCCAGGAAAACAGGCAGAGCTCCGTGAGGGTCCCAGTGTCTCCCAGAGGCCACATCGGTGAGGACCCTGCGCTCACCCTGAGGCTGAACGTGGCTGGTAGTGCCTGGGACAGACGTTAGACGTCCACACAGCTGCAAGGAGTCCACCCCCATCCCCTTCCTGGGGGACACCATGAGGCCCGAGGTGGGGCACCGAGGGTTGACGCCTCCTGGGCAGTGGTGGAGGCAGGTCCCAGGGGCCCACGCGGCTGGGAATAATGGAGGGGTGGGAGCCCTGCGTTGGGCCCACATGGCTGGGGATGATGTAGGGGGGAGCCCTGAGTCGGTGATGGGGGCAGTCTGCAATCATGCTCACTTCTGCTCACAACCACCTGCCCAGTCCTCAAAAGGGCAGCCCTCCCCTTTCCTCTGAGGGGAGACCCCTGCCCCACACCAGGTGGCCCTCTTGTCGGCTGAGATTGTGGGGGAGGCCAGCCCTACAGGCTGGGGGCAACAGAGCCGCCCCAGAGAAGGCGGGCGGTAAAGATTCACCCTGGCCCTCTGGACGCCGCGCTGCTTCTGTGGAAGCCACTCCAAGAGGATGGCAAGAATTCAGTGTGGCCAGTGCTCCAGGGGACAGCAGCACCTCAGAGGGGTCTTGAGGGGCTGCCCTGGGGGTGGGGCTGGCACAGATGCCCCCTCCAAGGGTAGCAGGAACAAGTGAGGGTCAGAGCTGACTCCCACCAGGGCCCCAGCATCACTTTTTGAGCTCTGAGTTTCATCTGGGTCTCCCCACAGCTCAGTCGTACGCTCCTGAGACACGGCCGCCTTCAGGGGAGAGGTGCCCTGCACGGCAGGAAGAGGCCTACTGGGCGCCTGCCCCGAGGTGGGAGAACCTCCAGGGCTGGCAGCAGCAGGTCCAGAGAGGAACCAGGCTTGGGAAGCTGCCGGGGGCAGGGCAGGCCTTGAGAATGGCTCTGTGCCCCTGGGCGGTCACTGGGCCTGGGCCTGGGGTGTCTGGGTGCACACACTGCTCCCCTTGCTGTGGGGGAGTCTGGGGACTTGGGAAGCTGCTGCAGGAGACGGGGTGGAGCTCACCTCCACATCCTGCTTGTTGGCCAGCACCAAGACAGGGACACCGCACAGCGCCTCGCTGGTCACCACCTTCTCTGGGGAGGGCAGGAGAGGCAGCACCTCACACCCGGCATCCTGCCTCTGACTGCCCTGGGGCCCACAGCTGTGGACGCTGACAGCTCCTCCCTCTGCCCCCCATTGCCCACGAGGCAGGAGCGCTTCTGAGCAGACACTGAGCCAGCCCCAGGTACAGAGCTGCCCAAGCTGGACCTGCCCCCACTAACCATCTACCCCCCCAGAGCAGCCAGGCCGCACTCACCAAACGCCTGCTTGGACTCGGCCAACCTCTCCTCGTCGGTGGAGTCAATGACGTAGATGACGCCGTGACACTCTGCATAATACTGGGAGGAAGCAGGAGTTGGGGCTCAGTCCCCACCCTGCCAAGGGCCAGGCCTGTGTCATGGCCACTGTGGGGGGCTCACAGGAGGAAGGGGCAAGAGAGCAGCTCCTGCTTGCAAGACCCTTCTGGGATGCATTCCGGGGTTGTGGGGAAATCTGGTGGAGGTGCCCCCAGGCACTGTTCCTAAGAACCTGCCTGCAACCTTTGGCCTGATGGTGGCCACAGAAAAAGGTGAAAGACAGGGATTGGGCCAGGCATGGTAGCTCACAATTATCCCAACACTTTGGGGGGCAGAAGCAGGAGGATCACCTGAGGATCACCTGAGCATCACCTGAGCCCAGTTCACGGCCAACCTGGGCAATGTAGTGAGACTTTGTCTCTACAAAAGCTTATGGTAATGTGCGCCTATAGTCCTAGCTACTTGGGAGGCTGAGGTGGGAGAATGGCTTGAGCCTGGGAGGTTGAGGCTGTAGTGAGCTCTGATCATGCCACTGTGCTCCAGCCTGGGTGAGAATGAGACCCTATCTCAAAAAAAACACAGGGTTTGGGGACTGGAGGAACACAAACCGCAGCCTGGCCTGTCGAGGGAGTGCACCTGTGGGGCTCTGTGCCAGCACCTCATTCGGGGAGGCATTGTGGCCATGCGGATGACAAGACTGACCAGCGTCATCTACGAGGCGAGCCCTCCCTGCCAGGACAGGGCCAGAGTCACTGAACTCAGACTTTTGCAGGCTGGGCTGGTCAGTCCTGAGCTCGCTGGCGACACTGCTGGGCAAGACAGGGCACAGACCCTGCGGCCTCAGGTATGAGTGCCGAGCCCCGGACCAGATGAGTGCACCTCTGTCCGAATCAGAAAAGAATACAGGAAACTCCGTGTCCACGTGGAGCAAACAGCTCACATTTGCCACTTTCCCTCCAGGCTGTGCCAGCTCTCCTGCCTGGGCATGAGGTCCCAGAGACCTGGAACTGGATGCTGACCAGGTAGGACAAGCTGGTGGTCAGTGTTAAGACACACACACCCCTGAGAGCGTGAGAAGTCAGGAGGCACCGCCCAACTCTCCGAAATCCTTAGGGTGTCCGAGCAGGGAGTACCAGGCAACCCCATCCCAGTGCCAGACAAGCTTGTGCACCTGCACTTCTCACAGTGGAGAAAGAAGCCCAAGGCCAGGCGTCTTCCAGGGTTCTGCAGGCAGCGAGGCCCCCCCCACATCCCCAGGAACTTCTCTGGCCTACAGGCAGGTGCCACACACAGGCCACCAGCCCCACAGGGGCCCTGCAGTGTGGAGACTGTCTGCTGCTGACACCCAGGAGCAGGTGGACCCTGAGGCGGAGACCTCTGTGGCAGGAGGGGCGGCTCTGTGGAGGCTGCAGCAAGCCCAGAGAATCCCCAGGTGGCCCCCCAGGGCTTCTGAACAGGGTGGCAGAAGGTTCATGTGCAACCGGGTCCTGGACCATGGGACCACGTGGTCAGAGCCACCCATCACACCTACCAGGCACAAGGCACACAGCCCAGCAGGGCTGCCGTGAGACGGGAGTGGCACCTCAGGGCTGAGTGCAGGCAGGACCTAGAGCCCCATGCCCCAGTGGAGGCGTCACAGCAGTGGTCATTGTGTGGTACCCCACAACGAGGGGAAGAGGGAAATGTCCAAGCATGGCTCCTGGCTGGCCAGCTGACCCCAGCGGAGCAATCAGAGGGACTGTGGGTCTGAGTGTTTCTCCCCAGCAGCAATGGGAGCTCCCCAACTGCCAAGTGCCAGCCAGCCTGAGAGACTAGTGTCACAGCAAAGAACCCAGGAGCTGAGGTCCTGGCACATGCCACATGTGGACGCCGGCCCAGGGTCCAGCCCCAGGACGAGGCCAATTCCCAATGATAGCCCTTTCGCTCTGCACAAGGATGCAGGATACAGGAACCAGGGTGGGAGCAGAGACCTCCCTCTTCTGGTCCCTCCCAGGGGGTCTCTGCTGCTGCTCCTCCCAGCTCTGAGCTCAGCAGGGTCAGGAGTCCCAGCCCCTAGAGCAGCACATACTCAGCTGACACGCTGAGCGATGAGCCACAGCTGCCTCATGGGCATGAAATGCACCTCATATCTAGGAGACCCTGGTGGGCAGGAGACGGGGCTGCCATCCCACAGCTGGGGACCCAGAGAGCCACTGGCCCCACCAAGGTGGCATCTGGAGAAGGGCTCAGACTGCCAGGAAGTCACACCCCAGCAGAAGTGGTAGTGAATTGGGGGGACACTCAAGGAAGAATGCAGCTCTAAGACCAGCAGCAAGGATGAGCTATAGTGGCTCCCGCTTCCAGTTTCCCCTTGAGAGAGACCCTCGGGACCTTGGAAGAACCCCTCCCCAACGTGGAAGTGTGGGTCCATGCAAGGCTGCAGCTGCGGCCAGTGCAGGCGTCTGTGGCCCCACTGTATTCTTGCTTCATGCTGGAGAACACTGTACCAGCGGATGGCCTCATTCTGGTTTCTGTGGGACCCACTCTGGCTGCAAAGAGCCATGCTGCCAGGTCACACCTGCCCTGGGCAGCCCACGCTGGGGACGCACCAGGCCGCAGTGTGAAGTCCCGGCCTGCCCAGGGCAGCCCACGCTGGAGACCCACCGGGCCGTGGCGTGAAGTCCCGGCCAGCCTGGCCCCACATGGCCCAGCACAGCCAGTTCTCCTCCAGGACTCCCTGCTGGGCCGACCACAGCTCCGAGGATCCTGCTGCCTAAATTGACCTCTCCTCTCCCATCCTCGCTGCCTTCCTGATGCCGACCCCCAATATGTATCCTGTACCTCAACCTGTCTCGGCATCTGTGCCTGAGACAACGGCCTGTGACAAGATCATCATCATCTGTGTCCCTCCTCAAGCACACTGGGCACTGGACCCAGGATCTGACTCAGCTTGTCTCATCTGACTACAGTGGACCTACAGGATCTATCAGAGATCACTTGGCCATGGGAGAAATGCCCTCTTGGTTAGAAGTCATGGCAGGAGGGGACACTTCGGTGGAGCCTAGGAAAGGGGAACTGGGATCAAAAAGGAGATCAGGACCTGGGCATTCAACTCTAGAGCTGGCGGCTGGCAAGCATCAGGGCAGCCAAGGCACCGGGGCCGCCCCACACCCACTGTGCCAGCCTAGGGCAGGGAGCCCCAGGAAGCCACAGGCTCTGTCCTGCTCAGTGCTGGACTCAGTGCCTGGCCCAGGCTGAGAAGGAGAGAAACTGTAGTCTGGGGGGTGTGTGTGGGGGGGCACCACACTGGGATATCAGAAAAGCCCAAAACCTGTATCAAACGAGGAAACCGCTGCTGCGGGACCCTGAGTCGTCTTCTGGTGACCACGGAAGAACGAATGTTAAGCTAGAACTGAGGTAACCCCATTGGGGAGAGGCAACCGTCGTGCCTTCCCCACATCTGGCTGGTCTTTGCCATTTCTGTGTCCTGGTGGTGAGCAGCAACATCTCTGAGCTGAAAGGAGGCACTCACTTTGGGGGAGTGCAGGGTCCCCGGGTCCCCACACTTTGTCTTGTCCTGACTGAGAAAGAAACAGACTGCCCTGACCTCTCTGACCTGGCCAACGAGGTTTCCCTGAGGCTCAAACCCAAGCCAGGGTTTGAACATTCCCAGACACTTGTAAGATGTTTAGGTTAACATAATGTTCAGGTTTCAAAACATTGAAACAAATTAGCCCCAGCCCTGAACCCAATTCCTTAAATTTTCGTTTAAACGCCACACCCTGCTCTCCCAGCTTCAGACACGAGCAGTGAGCACACCCTTCCCTTTGCTGGTCACCTGAGGATGCTGCACTCTGTCAACAGGTTCCCCTAACGCGTGCCCTGACCTGAGGATACCCCACTCTGTCAACAGGTTCCCCTAATATGTGCTCTGACCTGAGGATACCCCACTCTGTCAACAAGTTCCCTAATACACGCTCTGATCTGATCGCCTTGGCGTTTAGTGATTCTTTCCTTGGAATCTCCACTGGTCCCATCACAGGAAACTCCCCTACCACCACTTTTGGGGCAACTTTAGCTAAGGGTTCGGCTGGGACAAACCAGGGAGCCACTCGGGGACCTGGGACAGGACCAGAGAGAAACCCCCAGGGACAAAATGGGTAATGAAAGTTGCTGAGGAAGGGCCCAAAGGGTGCCCTCTGGAAAGAAATGGCACTGAAGGGCTGGAGGGGGGGTGGTCCTGACCAGGGAGTCTTACCTTGTCCCACAAAGACTGCAGCTCTTCCTGCCCTCCTAAGTCCCAGAACATGAGCCGAGCCTTTCCCACATCCACAGTGCCAACTGGGGAGAGGAGGAAACAGGCAAGGCTCGTGACCTTGGTCCTCGACACACCCAGTCCCAGCTCTCCTGGGGGATGGAGCAAACTATGCTGGTGCCACTCAAATGAGACTTGCGTGGGGACTGACAGGGCTGTGGCCAAGGGCCAGCTGGACTGTGAATGTCATGGCATCCTCAAGGCCCCAAACCCACAGCCTGCTATTTAGACCCCTTACTGTTTAGACCTCTTACTGTTTAGACCCACGGTGGTGGTGATTTTGGATAGACTCATTCCCTTGTAGTTCTTGTTAAACCGGGTTTTTGACTGCTCCAGGAAGGTCTGAGGAGAGAGGGACAGGCAGACACATCAAGTAGGGGCTACACTGGCTTCCCAAATATCCTTCCTCAGGCCTGTTCCTTAAGAGAGAAAAACAGAAACAAAGCAACACTCTGCTCTCCAGGAAGCTGGTGGTGACAATCCTGTCCTCTCAGGTGAAACATAGATTCCGTCCGGGTAGTGAACATGCAGCTGACAGCACAAAACCGAAGCGGGGGCCACCCGGCCGTGGGAAAGGTGCGGGCAAGGGAGTGGGCACTCACCGTCTTCCCAGCATTGTCCAGGCCCAGGATCAGGATGCAGTACTCGTCCTTCTGAAACATGTACTTGTACAAGCCCGACAGCAGCGTGTACATCCTGCCCTGGGCCCCCCAACACGTGTCAGTGTGCAGCCGGAACGCAGCTCCCCTCCCCCGGCTTCTCCACGGTGGTCAGCGGCGCCCCCACGTCCAGCTGGCCGCTCAGGACGAGAGCCTGGGGGCCACTCCCGACTCTCCCTCTTCCACCTCACCCCTGCAACTCCTCCCAGGCCGGCCGCCACTCCGCCCTTCCGCTCCCAGCAATGACTGCGATCCTTCCGAACCCACGGCGGCTCCGGTCCCTCCCCGGCTCGCGGGACCACCCAGCCAGGCGCTCACGGGGAGCTCCGCTGCGCTCCCGCCCTCCCCCGAGGTTTCGCTCCCACGCTTCACGCGCGCGGAACGGGGAACACACTCGCGGGAGCCCCGCCTGGGCCCCGGCGCCCCACCCGGGAGCAGCGAGCCGCCGGCGCGCTCCCCAGGAGCTCCCCAGGGACGCCCCATCAACCCATTTCTTAAAACGGGGACGGCCAGCGGGGAGCGGACTACAGGGCGGTGCGCAGCGGCCCGGCTGCTCCCGGAGGCGGCGCGCGGAGGGCAGGGAACGACTCCTGCGGAGGAAGAACCCGCGTCGGGGACCCCGGCTACGGCCGCCCCATGCCGCGGCCGCCAGGTTGGAGGCTCGCCGACAAGCAGCCAAAGCTGGTTCCTGTCACACCTGCGTCCCGCCTCCAGCTCTGGGCCGCCCCTCGGGCCCCGCGCCCCACCGCATAGCCTGCGGCCTACCTGCGACCGCCGCGACCTCGGAGCCGCCGCTGCTGACCCCCGCTGACCTCCGCTGACCCCGCGCTAACCCCGCGCGGCGCCTGACGGGACGAGAGCCGGCCTCAGGGAAGGAGCTGAAACGCGTCCCGGCGGCCTCCGCGTTCCGCTTCCCGGCTGCCCCCGCGCGCCAGGCACTTCCGGAAGTGGCGGCGCTCGGGAGGAAGTGCTGGTCGGCGGCGGGGACGAAAGGGGTGCGCCGGGCCACTCTAGCCGGTGAGGCCGGCGGGCTCTCTATGGCGGCGGCTGGGAAACCGCGCGGGGGAGGTTCCCTGCCCGGGGAGAGGGGACCGCGGTTTGCGGGGACGCGGCCCTGGCCAGACGGCAGAGACGCCGGGCGCGGGGGCGGGGCCGGCCTGGAAGGCAGCGGGCGCGGCGGGTGGGCTCGGCGGAGGGCCGGGCGGCGGGGCGCCCCGCGGGGAGGGGTCTCCGGAGTGACGCGGGACCCGGCTGGCGGCGAGCCCAGGGCGACTCGGAAGGGAAGCGCGGAGACTGAGCAGGGGTACCCGGTCTGCGACCTCTGCGCTGGGAGCTGTGCCTCTGAGCCGGTGTCTTCCCCAGGGAAAGGGGACGTGCCCGTGCTCTCCCGCGGTCTGTGGGGCCGGTCCCGAGACGCGGGGCTCACCTGGCTTCTTTTCTCGCAGCCCTGGTCCAGCGCCTCCCTCTCAGCATGGACGAGGAGAGCCTGGAGTCGGCTTTGCAGACCTACCGTGCGCAGCTGCAGCAGGTGGAGCTGGCCCTGGGCGCCGGCCTGGATTCGTCTGAGCAGGCGGACCTGCGCCAGCTACAGGGGGACCTGAAGGAGCTCATCGAGCTCACCGAGGCCAGCCTGGTGTCTGTCAGGAAGAGCAAGTTGCTGGCCGCGCTGGACGAAGAGCGCGCGGGCCGGGAAGATGCTGAGTACCAGGCTTTCCGGGAGGCCATCACTGAGGCGGTGGAGGCGCCAGCAGCAGCCCCTGAGTCCGGATCAGAGACCGTTCCTAAAGCAGAGGCGGGACCCGAATCTGCAGCAGGTGGGCAGGAGGAGGAAGAGGGAGAGGACGAGGAAGAGCTGAGTGGGACAAAGGTGAGCGCACCCTACTACAGCTCATGGGGCACTCTGGAGTATCACAACGCCATGGTGGTGGGAGCGGAAGAGGCGGAGGATGGTTCGGCGGGTGTCCGTGTGCTCTACCTGTACCCTACTCACAAATCTCTGAAGCCGTGCCCGTTCTTCCTGGAGGGAAAGTGCCGCTTCAAGGAGAACTGCAGGTAAAACCCTTTGTTATCAGGATGCCAACCTTGGGGCGTAAGGGGCACGCACACAGGGTCGGGTCAGGGTGGGCCCTCCCTTTGCTTTGCAGTTTTGTCTCAGCTTCTTGGGGCAGGCATGCTTTGCGACAGCAGTGTCTGTGTTCAGGCGTCTGCGTCTTTCTTCCGGGGTAAATCAAGAAGCATAGAAGGTGGCCGGGTGCGGTGGCCCACGCCTGTAATCCCAGCACTTTGGGAAGTCAAGGCGGGCAGATCACCTGAGGTCAGGAGTTCAGGACCACGCTGGTCAACATGGTGAAACCCCATCTCCGTTAAAAACACAAAATTCAACTGGTCTTGGTGGTGCGCACCTGTGGTCCTAGCTACTCAGGAGGCTAAGGCAGGAGAATTGGTTGAACCCAGGAGGCCAAGGTTGCAGTGAGCGGAAATGGAGCCACTGTACTCCAGCCTGAGCAACACTGCAAGGCTTATGTGGAAGAGAATAGGTCTCCGACCTATCATCATTTTTTTTTTTTTTTTGGTGGTGGTTTTAATTTTTTTTGAGACAGGGTCTTTGTCAACTAGGCTGGAGTGCAGTGGCGCAGTTCTGGCTTACTGCAGCCTGGACCTCCTGGGCTCAACTGATCTCCTGCCTCAGCCCCCCTAGTAACTGGGCTAGAAACTCACGCTACCACATCCAGCTAATTTTTGTATTATTATTATTATTATTATTATTATTATTATTATTATTATTTTGAGATGGTCTTGCTCTGTCGCCCAGGCTGGAGTGCAGTGACGCGATTTTGGCTCACTGCAAGCTCTGCCTCCCGGGTTCAAGCAATTCTCCTGCCTCAGCTTCCCGAGTAGCTGGGATTACAGGCACCCGCCACCATACCTGGCTAATTTTTTGTATTTTTTAGTAGAGATGGGGTTTCACCGTGTTAGCCTGGATGGTCTCGATCTCCTGACCTAGTGATCCGCCCACCTCAGCCTCCCAAAGTGCTGGGATTATAGGCGTGAGCCACTGTGCCGGCTTTTTTTTTTTTTGGAGACAGAGTTTCACTCTTGTCGAGCAGGCTGGAGTGCAGTGGCATAGTCTCAGCTTACTGCAACCTCCTTCTCCCGGGTTGAAGTAATTCTCTGCCTCAGCGTCCAGAGTAGCTGGAATTAAAGGTGCCCACCACCATGCCTGGCTAATTTTTTGTGTTTTTAGTAGAGACAGAGATTCACCATCTTGGCCAGGCTGATCTTGAACTCCTGACCTCGTGATCCACCCGCCTCAGTCTCCCAAAATGCTAGGATTACAGGCGTGAGCCGTCATGCCTGGCTAATTTTTGTAGTTTTAGTAGAGGTGGGGTTTTGTCATGTTGTCCAGGCTGGTTTCACGCTCCTGAGCTCAAGTGATCCACCTGCCCTGGCCTCCCAAAGTGCTGAGATCATAGGCATGAGCCACTGCGCCTGGCCCTGTTGTTAGTTTTATTCTCTAGAGTTCAACTTGAAAATTTTACTTTTATGGAGATTTTCAAACATACCCCAAATTAGAGAGCGTAGCGTAATCACTGCTCACGGTCCATCATCCACGGTCCATCATCCAGTGTCCTCATTGATTAACATTTTGCCAGTCTTGTTTTGTCTGTTCTCCCTGTCCTACTTTTATCTTTCCTGGACCATTTTAAAGCAAATTCCAGAAGTTACTGGGTTTTTCCAACTATGAATACTTCAGAGTGTATCCTTAATCTAACTGATTAGGAAATTACTTAAAAAGTAACTTTTTGGAAGTCCAAGTCCATGTGAGGACAAAAAAGAATAACTTCCATGTTATAATAGGTAATAGTATTACATTAAATGATAACACATTTAATGGTAATACCTCTTCCATATTCAAATATCCACAATTATTACTGTGATGTCTCTATTTCTGTAAGTGCATAGCTTTATTTTTGCTCCTTTTTACTTTCCTCTTAGAAGAAATATTTACCAAGCCTTCTAGTGGGTAATTTTCTTTTTTAGCCAATAGTTCAGGCTGACCATGTAATCATCCCTAGTTCTAGTTCTTTGAGTCTCTTCCTCTTTTTTCTTTTGAAACCGAATCTCGCTGTTCTGTCACCCATGCTGGAGTGCAGTGGCACAATCTTGGCTCACTGCAATCTCTGCCTCCCTGGCCCAAGCCATCCTCCCACCTCAGCCTCCCTGATAGCTGATACTCCAGGCGCGTACTGCCACGCCTAGCTAAGTTTTGTATTTTTTGTAGAGATGGGATGTCGCCGTGTTGCCCAGGCTGGTCTCGAATCCCTGATCCCCTTGATGAGAGATCTGACATATCCCTGTGATGCTTCCTCTGGGCCAGGCATTGCTCCAAGAATTTCATGCACATTCATTCATCTGTGCGACAGCCCCGTAGGTAGGCCCTGCAGTCACACCATTTGACAGGGGAGGAAACAGGAATAGAAGAACTGAGTGGCCCAAGGCTTCAAGGCTCAGAGGGCTCCAGTTGCCCCCCGCTCTTGTTCCATCCCCTGCTCCACCCAGTGCTGCTTGCCATGTCAGCATCAGGCCTTATCTGAAGGCTTCTGGAGCATCTTACAGACACTCTCCTTGCCACCATTCAGGACTGATAAGTTCTCTTAGATTTGTGTTGGATTTTTTTTTTTTAAGACGGAGTTTCACTCTTGTTGCCCAGGCTGGAGTGCAATGGCGCGAACTCTACCTCATGGGTTCAAGGGATTCTCTTGCCTCAGCCTCCCGAGTAGCTGGGATTACAGGCACCTGCCACCACACCCAACTAATTTTTGTATTTAGTAGAGGCGGGGTTTCACCATGTTGGCCAGGCTGGTCTCGAACTCCTGACCTCAGGTGACCCGGCCTTGGTTTCCCAAAGTGCTGGGATTACAGATGTGAGCCACCACACCCGGCCCAGGATTTCTTATATATTCTGGATGTTCATCCCTTGTGAAGTACATAGTTTGCAGATATTTGCTCCTATTGTTTGGGTTGTCTTTTCACTTGATACAGTGTCCTTTGATGCACAAACATTTTAAATTTTGATGCAGTTCAATTTATTGTTTCTTTATTGCCTGTGTCTTTGTCGTCAGATTTAAGAAACCATCGCCTCATCCGAGGCTTTTCATACGAGGATTTTCACCTATGTTTTCTTCTAAGAGTTCTGTAGTTTTAGCTGTTAAATTTAGGTCTTTGATCCATTTTGAGTTAATTTTTGTATATGTTATTAGGTGAGGGTCCACTTCATTCTTTTTTTTTTTTTTTTTTTTGAGACAGAGTCTCGCTCTGTCTCCCAGGCTGAAGGGCAGTGGCGCGATCTCCACTCACTGCAGGCTCCGTCACCTCCCAGGTTCATGCCATTCTCCTGCCTCATCCTCCCAAGAAGCTGGGACTACAGGTGCCCACCACCACTCCTGGCTAATTTTTTTGTATTTTTAGTAGAGATGGGGTTTCACCGTGTTCGCCAGGATGGTCTCGATCTCCTGACCTCGTGATCCACCCGCTTTGGCCTCCCAAAGTGCTGGGATTACAGGCGTGAGCCACTGTGCCCGGCCCCACTTCATTCTTTTGCATGGGGATTTCCAGTTTTCCCAGCACCATTTGTTGAAAAGAATGCCTTTTCTCCACTGAATGGTCTTGACTGTCTTGTCCAGAATCAATTGGCCGTACATATATGGGTTTATTTGTGAGCTCTCTCTTCTCTTTCATTGGTATATATGTTTTATGCCAGTACCACACTGTTTTGATTATTATAGCTTTGTAATAAGTTTTAAACTCAGGAAGTAGTAGTTATTCACCATTTGCTCTCTTTTTCAAGATTGTTTTGTTTCTGGATCCTTTGCAATTTCATATGAATTTTAGGATCGGATTGTCCAATTCTGCATAAAAGACAGTTTGAATTTGATATGGATTGCACAGAATGTGTAGATCTGTTTGGGGCATATTGCCATCTTTACAATATTAAGCCTTCTGGCTGGGCATGGCAGCTCACGCCTATAATCCCAGTACTTTGGGAGGCTGAGGCTGGCATATCACTTGAGGTCAGGAGTTCAAGACCAGCCTGGCCAATGTGGTGAAACCCCATCTCTACTAAAAATAAAAAACAAATTAGTTGGAGGTGGTGCACACCTGTAATCCCCGCTACACAAGAGGGTGAGGCAGGAGAATCGCTTGAACCTAGGAGGAAGAGGTTGCAGTGAGCTGAGATCATGCCACTGCACTCCAGCCTGGGCAACAGAGCGAGACTCCATCTTTTTTTTTTTTTTTGAGAGGGAGTCTCACTCTGTCACCCAGGCTAGAGTGCAGTGGCCGGATATCAGCTCACTGCAAGCTCCACCTCTCGGGTTTATGCCATTCTCTTGCATCAGCCTCCGGAGTAGCTGGGACTACAGGCGCCCGCCACCTTGCCCGGCTAGTTTTTTGTATTGTGAGACTCCATCTTAGACAACAACAGTAACAAAAGAAAAAAACAATATTAAGTCTTCCAATTCATGAACGAAGGATCTGTCCATTTATTTAGGTCTTTAATTTCTTTCAACAGTGTTTTGTACTGTACAAGTCTTGCACAATCTTGGTTAAATAAGTATTATTTTTGATGCTTCTCTAAGGAATTGTTTTTGTTTTCCTTTTTTTTTTTTTTTTTTTGAGACAGAGTCTTGCTCTGTCACCCAATCTGGAGTGCAGTGGCACAATCTCGACTCACTGCAACCTCCACCTCCCGGGTTCAAGCGATTCTGCTACCTCAGCCTCCCAAGTAGCTGGGACTACAGGTGCCTGCCACCACGCCCGGCTAATTTTTTGTATGTTTAGTAGAGACAGGATTTCACCATGTAGCCAGGATGGTCTTGAACTCTTGACCTCAGGTGATCCGCCTGCCTCGGCCTCCCAAAGTGCTGGGATTACAGGCTTGAGCCACCACACCTGGCCGATTTTTAAAAAAAAATAAGATCTTGTTCTGTCGCCCAGGCTGGAGGGCGGTGGCATGATCATGGCTCACTGCAACCTCAAATTCCTGGGCTCAGGGGATCCTCCTACCTCATCCTCCTGAGTAGGTGAGACTACAGGTGTGAGCCACCATGCCCAGCTAATTTTTTAATTTTTCTGTAGAGGTAGGGTCCTGCTTTGCTGCCTAGACTGGTCTTAAACTCCAGGGCTCAAGCAATCCTGCCTCAGCCTCCCAAAGTGCTGAGATTACAGGGGTGAGTCACTGCACTGCACCCAGCTGTGTTGGTTTTTTTCAAATGCTTTTTTGCTTTAGATGATCATGTGTGGTTTTTTTCCTTTCATTCTGTTAATGTAGTATATTAATTGATTTTCGTATGTTGAACCATCCTTGAATTCCTCAGATAAATCACCCATAGTCATGGTATATTATCTTTTTATTATTTTTGTAGAGATGAGATTTCACTCTGTTGCCCAAGCTGGTCTCGAACTCCTGAGCTAAAGTGATCCTCCTGCCTCAGCCTCCCAAAGCACTGGGATTATAGGCGTGAGCCACCTGGCCCTATCTATTTGCTTTTTTTTTTTTTTTTTTAAATGAGATGGAGTTTCACTGTGTTGCCCAGGCTGGAGTGAGTGGCACGATCTCAGCTCACTGCAACTTCCACCTCCCGGGTTCAAGCGATTCTCTTGCCTCAGGCTCCTGAGTAGCTGGGACTACAGGTGCCCGCCACTACACCCAGCTAATTTTTTGTATTTTTAGTAGAGACAGTGTTTCACCATGTTGGACAGGCAGGTCTCGAACTCCTGACCTCATGATTTGCCCACCTCGGCCTCCCAAAATGCTGGGATTACAGGTGCGAGCCACCGCACCCAGCCTTATCTTTTTAACAGTTAAAAGTTTAAGGCTTTATCGTGTAATAACATTACTGGATTTGATTTGCTGCTGTTTTGTTGAGGGTATTTGCATCTCTATTCATAAGGGATATTGGTCTGTAGTTTTCTTTTCTTGACATGTCTTTGTGTAGCTTTGATGTCAGCATAATACTGGTCTCATGGAATGAGTTAGGAAGTATTCTTTATATTGTGGGAAGAGGTAAAAAGGGATTGGTGTTAATTCTTAAAATGTTTGATCGAATTCAACAGTGAAATGATATATACAATCATATATATATAGAGAGAGAGAGAGAGAGATGGACTTTTCTTTTGTTGGAAGTTTACTGACTATTGATTCAGTTTCTTTATATGAAATTGATTTTTCTTTTTGGAAGCTAAAAAGTACAATAACTGTAGTGAAAGTTTCTGAACTTTTTTTTCATTGGAAGTTTTTTGACTGCTGATTCTTTATTTGTTTTAGGTCTATTCAGATTTTCTGTTTCTTCTTGAGTCAGTTTGGTCTCTTTCTGTTGCCCAGGCTGGAGTGCAGTGGCGCCATCTTGGCTCACTGCAACTTCTACCTCCCGAGTTCAAGTGATTCTCCCACCTCAGCCCCCCCAGTATCTCAGACTACAGGCGCCCACCAGCATACCTGGCTAATTTTTGTATTTTTAGTAGGGACAGGGTTTCACCATGTT
Organism: Chlorocebus sabaeus; assembly: GCF_047675955.1. Taxonomy (NCBI): domain Eukaryota; kingdom Metazoa; phylum Chordata; class Mammalia; order Primates; family Cercopithecidae; genus Chlorocebus; species Chlorocebus sabaeus. The sequence goes on along the minus strand of NC_132905.1, from coordinate 411,088 downwards.
GGCCAGGCTGGTCTCGAACTCCTGACCTCAGGTGATCCACCCGCCTCAGCCTCCCAAAGTGCTGGGATTGCAGACATGAGCCACCGCACCCGGCCTTGAGTCAGTTTCGATAGTTTGCATGCATGTTTCCAGGAATTTGTCCATTTTGTCTTATGTTATCTAATCTGTTACCACACAATTGTTCATAGTATCCTTTTATAGCCCTGGTTACTTCTGTAAGATCAGTAGTAATAGCTCCACTTTCTCTCTTGATTTTAGCAATTTGAGTCATCTCTTTTTTTTTTTTTTTTTGAGATGGAATCTCACTGTGTCACCCAGGCTGGAGTGCAGTGGCATGATCTTGGCTCACTGCATCCTCTGCCTCCCAGGTTCAAGCAATTCTGCCTTAGCCTCCCGAGTAGCAGGGATTACAGGCATGAGTCACCATGCCCAGCTAGTTTTTTGGGGTTTTTTTTGTTTTTTTTGGTTTTTTTGAGATGGAGTCTCTTTCTGTCTCCCAGGCTGGAGTGCAGTGGTGCAATCTTGCTCATTGCAACTTCCGCCTCCTGGATTTCAGCAATTCTCCTGCCTCAGCCTCCCGAGTAGCTGGAACTATAGGTGTCACCACCATGCCCAGCTAATATTTGTATTTTTAGTACAGACGGGATTTCACCATGTTGGCTAGGCTGATCTTGGACTCCCTACCTCAGGTGATCTGCCCACCTCGGCCTCCCAAAGTGCTGGGATTACAGGCGTGAGCCACCGCGCATGGCCTGTTTTTTCTTCTTGGTCAGTTTTTCTAAAGGTTTGTCAATTTTGTTGATCTTTTTTGTTGCTGATCTCTATTGTTTTCCCATTCTGTTTCATTTATTTCCATTTTAACCTTTGCTTCCTTTTTTCTGCTGGTTTGGGTTTAATTTGCTCTTTTTTTCCCTAATTCTTTAAGGTGCATAGTTAAGTTATTGATTTGAGATGTCTCTTTTTTCTTCTCTTCTTTTTTTTTTTTCTTTTTTTTGCTGTTGAGACGGAGTCTCTCTCTGTCACCCAGACTGGAGTGCAGTGGCGTAATCTCAACTCACTGCAGCCTCTGCCTCCCAGGCCATTCTCCTACCTGAGCCTCCCAAGTAGATGTTTCTTGGCCAACGTGTTTCTTTTTTTTTTTTTTTTTTTTTTTTTTTTTTGAGGCGGAGTCTTGCTCTGTCGCCCAGGCTGGAGTGCAGTGGCACTATCTCGGCTCACTGCAAGCTCCGCCTCCTGGGTTCATGCCATTCTCCTGCCTCAGCCTCCCGAGTAGCTGGGACTACAGGCGCCCGCCACCACGCCCGGCTAATTTTTTTGTATTTTTAGTAGAGATGGGGTTTCACCGTGTTAACCAGGATGGTCTCGATCTCCTGACCTCGTGATCCACCCATCTCGGCCTCCCAAAGTGCTGGGATTACAGGCTTGAGCCACCGCACCCGGCCTCGTGTTTCTTTTTGAATGTAAGCATTTACTGCTACAGATTTCCCTCTAAACACTGCTTTCACTGCATTCCATAGACTGTTTTTTGTTTGTTGCTGTTTTTTTTTGTTGTTGTTGCTGTTTTGTTGTTTGAGACACAGTCTCACTTTGTTGCTGTTGGGAGAGCAGTGAAGTGATCATAGCTCACTGTAGCCTTGAACTCCTGGACTCAATCAGTCCTCCTGCCTCAGCCTCCCAAGTAACTGGGACTACAGGTGTACACCGCTGCACCTAACTAATTTCTTTTATAAGTTTTTGCAGAGGCCAGGCACAGCGGCTCATACCTGTAATCCCAGCACTTTGGGAGGAGGAGGCAGGCAGATCACCTGAGGTCAGGAGTTGGAGACCAGCCTGGTCAACATGATGAAACCCTGTCTCTACTAAAAGTACAAAAATTAACTGGGCATGGTGGCTCATGCCTGTAATCTCAGCTACTCAGGAGGCTGAGGCAGGAAAATCGCTTCAATCCGGGAGGCGGAAGTTGCAGGGAGCTGAGATTATGCCACTGCACTCCAGCCTGGGTAACGAGGTGACAAGAGTGAGACTCTGTCTCAAAAAAAAGAAAAAAAGAAAAGGCCAGGCACAGTAGCTCACGTCTGTAATCCCAGCACTTTGGGAGGCCAAGTTGGGTGGATCACCTGAGATCAGGAGTTGGAGACCAGCCTGGCCAACATGATGAAACCCCGTCTCTACTAAAAATACAAAAATTAGCTGGGCGTGGTGGCAGGCACCTGTAATCCCAGCTACTCAGGAGGCTGAGGCAGGAGAATCACTTGAACCTGGGAGGCAGAAGTTACAGTGAGTCGGGATTACGCCCTTACACTCCAGCCTGGGTGACAAGAGCAAAATTCTATCTCAAAAAAAGAAGAAAAAAAAAAGTTTTTGCAGAGACAGGGTTTCACTTTGTTACCCAGGCTGGTGTCAGACTCCTGACTTCAAGCCCCTACTGCGTCGACCTCCCAGAGTGCTGAGATGATGGGCGTGAGCCGCTGCACCCTGCACCTGGCTGCTTTGTTCTGTTGTATTTCCATTTTCATTGATCTCAAGATATCCTCATCTCCTTTCTGTTTTTTTGTTCGACTCATCGGTTATTCAAGAGTGTCTTTATTTCTGCCTATTTGTAAATTTTCCAAAAAAAAAAAATTTTTTTTTTTTTTTTTTTGAGAAAGAGTCTTGCTCTGTCACCCGGGCTAGAGAATAGAGGTGCACAATCTTGCCTCACTGCAACCTCTGCCTCCTGGGTTCAGGTGATGCTCCCACCTCAGCCTTCCCGGTAGCTGGGATTACCAGCACGTGCCACCACACCTGGCTAATTTTTATATTTTAGTCTTACTGTGTTGGTCAGACTGGTCTTGAATTCCTGACCTCAGGTGATCTGCCTGCCTTGGCCTCCCAAAGTGCTAGGATTACAGGCGTGCATCACCATCCCCCACCCCCCAATTTTTTTTTTTAAATAGAGAGAAGGTGTCACTGTTGCCCAGGCTGGTCTTGAACTCCTGAGCTCAAGCAGTCATCCTCCTTGGCCTCCCAAGGTGCTGAGGTTACAGATGTTAGCCACAGTGCCTGGCCTTCTTTCAAGACTTTAAAAATGTCATCTCGGCCAGGTGCAGTGGCTCACGCCTGTAATCCCAGCACTTTGGGAGGCCAAGGTGGGCAGATCACGAGGTCAGGAGATCGAGACCACCCTGGCTAACATGGTGAAACCCCGTCTCTACTAAAAATAGAAACAACTAGCCAGGTGTGGGCCAGGCGCAGTGGCTCATGCCTGTAATCCCAGCACTTTGGAAGGCTGAGGTGGGCGGATCATGAGGTCAGGAGATGGAGACCACGGTGAAACCCCGTCTCTACTAAAAAATACAAAAAATTAGCCGAGCATGGTGGCGGGCGCCTGTAGTCCCAGCTACTCAGGAGGCTGAGGCGGGAGAATGGCGTGAACCTGGGAGGCGGAGCTTGCAGTGAGCCGAGATCACACCACTGTACTCCAGCCTGGGCGACAGAGCAAGACTCTGTCTCAAAAAAAAAAAAAAAAATGTCACCTCACTGCCTTCTGGCCCAGTAGTGTCTGATGAGAAATTGATTGTTAATCTTACCGAGGAACTTTTGTACACTGACTGTTCACTTCTCTCTCGCTGTTTTAGGAAATTCTGTCTTTGGGTTTCAGCAGTTTGACTGTAATGTATCAGTGTGGATCTCCGAATTTATAAGCTACTTGGAGTTCATTGGACTTATTGGATGTGTAGATTCATGCCTTTCATTAAATTTGAAAAGTTTCAGCTACTATTCTTGGCATCTTGAAATATTAGTTTTGTTTCTTCCTGTCTGTTCACCGCTTCTGAAACTTCTGTCATGCATGCGTTGGTGTGCCTCATGGTGTAACACAGGTCCCTTGGGCTCTGGGCATTTTTCTTTCTTCTTTTTTCTTTCTACTCCTCATTTTGGGTAAATTCAGCTGACCTGTCCTCAAGTTCACTGTTTCTTTCTTCTTCCTTCTCAAATCTGCTGTTGAAGCTTCTGGTGAAATTTTCACTATAGTTATTGTACTTTTTAGCTCCAAAATTTCTATTTGGTTTCTTTCTATAAAATTACCACTTTACTAATATTCTCTATTTGGTTAGACATGGTTCTTTTGCTTTCCTTTAGTTCATTATCCGTGGTTTCCTTTATTTTTAAATTTATTTTTATTTAGTTATTAATTTTTTTTTTGAAATGGAGTTTTACTCTTATCACCCAGGCTGGCGTGCAATGGCACAATCTCAGCTCACTGTAACCTCCGCCTCCTGGGTTCAAGCGATTCTCCTGCCTCAGCCTCCCAAGTAGCTGGGATTATAGGCATGTGCCACCCACCTAATTTTTGGTATTTTTAGTAGAAACTGGGTTTCACCATGTTGGCCAGGCTGGTTTCGAACTGCTAACCTCAGGTGATCTGCCCGCCTCGGCCTCCCAAAATGCAGGGATTACAGATGTGAGCCACTGCACCCAGCCTCTTTTTTAAGTATATTTAAGATAATTGATTGAAACTTTTTGTCTAGTCATTCAAATGTCTAGGCTTCTTTTTTTTTTGAGATGGAGTCTCGCTCTGTAGCCCAGGCTGGAGTGCAATGGCTTGATCTTGGCTCACTGCAACCTCTGCCTCCTGGGTTCAAGCGATTTTCCTGCCTCAGCCTCCTGAGTAGCTGGGACTATAGGTGCGTGCCACCGCGCCTGGCTAATTTTTTGTATTTTTAGTAGAGACATGGTTTCGCCATGTTAGCCAGAATGGTCTCAATCTCCTGACCTCGTGATCCTCCTGCCTTGGCCTCCCAAAGTGCTGGAATTACAGGCGTGAGCCACTGTGCCTGGCCTGTTTTTTGTGTGTGTGTGACAAAGTCTCCCTCTGTCACCCAGGCTGTAGTGGTGTGTAGTTGTGCAGTGGCACAACCCCGGCACACTGCAGCATTAACCGTCCAGGCATAAGTGATTCTCCCACCTTAGTCTCCTGAGTAGCTAGAACTACAAGCATGTGCCACCATGCCTGGTTGGTTGTGGTGTTGTTACTGTTTTAGAGACAGGGTCTTCTCCGACTGGTCTTGAACTCCTGGGCTCAAGCAGTCATCCCACCTTGGCCTCCCAAGGTGGTGAGATTACAGGTGTGAGCCACTGCACTGGGCCTGTTTCTTTATTTCCGGTGAATGGGCCACACTTTCTTGTTCTTTGCACGCCTTGTAATTTTTTGTTGAAACCTGCACAATTTGAAGATGATAGTGTGGTTACTTTGAAAATTGGATCCTCAGCTCTCTGCAGGGTTTATTATTGCTGTTTGTTGTGGATTGTCATTTCTCATTTGTTTAGTTCCTTTCCTGACCTTTTTAAATAAAGACTGTATTCCGTCAGTGGTGCTTGTTTCTGTTCTGTTAGGTTAGTGGTTAGCTTGTGCTTTGAAAGAGATTTCTTTAAATGTCTATTGGCAAAAGGATAAAGAGACTGGGCGCAGTGGCTCACACCTGTAATGCTAGGACTTTGGGAAGTGGAGGCGGGTGGATCACTTGAAGTCAGGAGTTTAAGACCAGCCTAGCCAATATGGTGAAACCCTGTCTCTATTAAAAATAGAAAAATTAACCGGGCATGGTGGCATCCACCTATAGTCCCAGCTACTGGGAAGACTGAGGCAGGAGAATCGCTTGAACCCAGGAGGCAGAGGTTGCAGTGAGCCAAGGTGGCACCACTGCACTCCAGCCTGGGCAACAGAGCGAGACTCTGTCTCAAAAAAAAAAAAAAAAAAAGGAAAAAGGATACAGAGCATCTTCCTTTCCAGGTTGCCTCTGTACAGGGGCGAGTCCTTCAGTGCCCGCCAGGCTGTTCACGGCTCTTCCTCACCCTTTACTTCTTGCTCACATGGAGCCTAAGGGTGAGCCAGAGGTGAAAGCTAAGGGCGAGCCAGAGGTGAAAGCTGGGGGCCGCCTTAGGTGTTTCTGAGCACGTGTCTCGCCCCCGCTGTGTGCATGGCCTTCTGGATTTCCAAGCATGAACAGGAGCTTTCCAAAGCCCTTAGACCTTCATGTCGCTCCTCCTAGCCTCTTCCTAGACTTTTCCGTCCGCTCTTTGCCCATCTGTTGTTGTCCCTGCTCCTGCAACTTCAGGTCATGCCTGCCTTTAAATGCCTTCAGGCTGGGCGCGGTGGCTCACACCTGTTATCCCGGCACTTTGGGAGGCCAAGGCGGGTGGATTGCCTGAGGTCAGGAGTTTGAGACCAGCCTGGCCAACATGGTGAAGTCCCATCTCTAGTAAAAATACAAAAATGAGCTGGGCATGGTGGTGGGTGCCTGTAATCCCAGCTACTTGGGAGACTGAAGCAGGAGAATTGCTTGAGCCTGGAAGGCGGAGGTTGCAGTGAGCTGAGATCATACCACTGCACTCCGGCCTGGGTGAGAGTGAAACTCCATCTCAAAAAAAAAAAAAACCTTCAACAGCACCACCCTGGAGGCTGCCCCAGCCCTGAGAGAGTTTGAGGGGGTGAAACAAAGGCAAGCCCTTCAGGGAGATACTAGAAAGGTCCAAATGCATAAGCATGATTCCTTGAGAAAACCTCTGTGTCATCCCTTCTGACACCAGCAAGCCACAGCAGAAACGCAGGCTGCCTTCCTCATGGCCACATGTGAGCTGGTAGTAGTGGCCAAGCAGAAATACCCCAGCTGTCCTCCTGAAATACCCCAGCTGTCCTGAAATTTAGCAGGGTCTTACTTTGTTGAGCAATCATGTGGTTCGTAGACACCGGAGTTCCAGAAAAGTTTATTGTGAGGTTTTGACAGTTTAATAGAAAAAAAGTTTATTGTGACAGTTTTGACAGCTGAATAGAAAAAGGTTTTTTGTGACCGTTTTGACAGCAGAATAGTTGCTTTGCTGGAGAGACAGATCCTTGAGCTGCCGACGCTGTCATTTTAGTGATATCCAGCTCTGTTGCTGAATTTTTAGCTATGCTGTTTTAAGTTATTTTCTTAGTGGTTGCTCTAGAGATGACAATGTGCGTCTTTAACTTACCACAATGTATTTCAGATTATTACTGACTTAACACTTAAAGGATAGCAATTTTTTTGTGTATGTGTGTTTCACTTCTGTCACCCAGACTGGAGTGCAATGGCGCGATCTCAGCTCGCTGCAACCTCCGCCTCCCGGGTTCAAGCAATTCTCCTGCCTCAGCCTCCCGAGTAGCTGGGATTACAGGTGCGTGCCACCACGCCCAGCTAATTTTGTATTTTTAGTAGAGACAGGGTTTCACCATGTTGGCCAGGGTGGTCTCGAACTCCTGACCTCGTGATCTGCCCACCTTGGCCTCTCAAAGTGCTGGGATTACAGGTGTGAGCGACTGCCCCGGGCCTAAGTATGGCGACGTGTCTGTAACATGGATCTACCTCTGTCGTACTATGACATAGTCCCCTCCATTTTCCTATAGCACCATCCCAACCTCCCTTCTCCTCTGACCTAGTTCCATCCTCCCTTCTCCTCTGACATAGCTCCATCCTCCCTTCTCCTCTCACATAGTTCCATCCTCCCTTCTCTCACATAGCTCCATTCCCTCTTCTCCTTCATGTGTTATTGCCGTATATACATTTATGTATGTTATAGCTTCAGCTTTTCAGTGTTGTAATTATTGCTTCAAAAGTATTTTGAAAAAAGTTGCCTGGAGGTAGTGGCTTATGCCTTTAACCCCAGCACTTTGCGGGGCTGAGGTGGGCAGGTCGCCTGAGCCAGAGAGTTGGACACCAGCCTGGGCAACATCTCTACGAAACCCCATCTCCACCAAAAGTACACAAAATCAGCCTGGTGTGGTGGCGTGTGCCTGCAGTCCTAGCTCTTTGGGGGAGGATCCCAGCTAAAGTGGGAAGATCACTTGAGCCTGGGAAGTCAAGGCTGCAGTGAGCTGAGATTGTGCCACTGCACTCCAGCCTGGGTGCAGAGCTTATCTCAAAAAAGAAGAAAAGGGGCTGGGAATGGTGGCTTATATCTGTAATCCCAGCACTTTGGGAGGCTGAGGTGGGAGGATCACCTGAGGTCAGAAGTTTAAGACCAGCTTGGCCAACATGATGAAACCCCGTTTCTACTAAAAATACAAAAAGTAGCCGGGCGTGGTGGCGGGTGTCTGTAATCCCAGCTACTCGGGAGGCTGAGGCAAGACAATCACTTGAACCCGGGAAGCGGAGGTTGCAGTGAGCTGAGATCGCACCATTGCATTCCAGCCTAGGCGACAGAGTGAGACTCTGCCTTAAAAAAAAGAAAAAGAAAAGAAAAGAAATTAAAATCTGGACACTGTGGTTCATTCCTGTAATCCCAAAGCCTTGGGAGGCTGAGGCAGGAGGATCACTTGAGGCCAGGAGTTCAACACCAGCCTGGGCAACATAGTGAGACCCCATCTCTATTTTAAAAAGAAAGAAATTAAAAGAGAAAAAAGTATACTTGTAGGTTTTTGTATCCCCCATATTTTACCATTTTTGTTGCCCCTTTTTCTTTCCTGTGAATTTGAGTTACTGTCTAGTGCCATTTCCTTTTATCCTGAAGAACTTCATGTAGAAATTTTTTTTTTTTTTTTTTGAGGCAAAGTCTCACTGTGTTGCCCAGGCTGGAGTGCAATAATGTGGTCTCAGATCACTACAACCTCCACCTCCCTGGTTCAAGCGATTCTCCAGCCTCAGCCTCCTGAGTAGCTGAGACTGCAGGCACCTGCCACCACACCCAGCTAATTTTTTTGGTATTTTCAGTAGAGACAGGGTTTCACCATGTTGGCCAGGCTAGTGTTGAACTGATCTCAGGTGATCCGCCTGCCTCTGCCTCCCAAAGTACTGGGATTACAGTTGTGAGCCCCTGCACCCAGCCTGGATAATTTTTAATGATTTTTTTTTCTTCTGCTATCTCAAATCTGCTGTTGAGTACATCTAATTAATTTTTTTTTTTTTTTTTTTTTTTTTTTTTTTGGAGTCAGAGTCTCGCTCTATCACCCAGGCTGGAGTACAATGGAATGATCTCAGCTTACTGCAACCTCCGCCTCTCGGGTTCAAGTGATTCTCCTGCCTCACCCTCCCAAGTAGCTGGGACTGTAGGTGTCCACCACCATGCCCAGCTAATTTTTTTTTTTTAGTAGAGGCAGGGTTTCACCATGTTGGCCAGGCTGGTCTCGAACCCCTGACCTTAGGTGATCCGCCCGCCTTGGCCTCTCAAAATGCTGGGATTACAGGCATGAACCACTGCGTCCAGCCTGGAATTTTTTTTTAATAGGTTTTTTGTTTGTTTGTTTTTGAGACAGAGTCTTGCTGTCGCCCAGGCTGGAGTGCAATGATGCAGTCTCGGCTCACTGCAACCTCTGCCTTCCAGGCTCAAGCGATTCTTGTGCCTCAGCCTCCCCAGTAGCTGGGACTACAGGTGCCCTCCACCACACCTGGTTAAATAATTTTTGTAGTTTTAGTAGAGACAGGATTTCACCATGTTGGCCAGGCTGGTCTTGAACTCCTGACTTCAGGTGATCCGCCCGCCTTGGCCTCCCAAAGTCTAGGGATTAGAGGCTTGAGCCACCGCTCCTGACCATAGCTTTAGTTTTTAGAGTAGTTTTAGGTTCATAACATAATTGAGTGGAGGATACAGAGATTTCACATATACCCCTGACCCCCACACAATCGCAACAGCCCCTCCCCACAACACCATCATGCTCCTCACCAGACTGGTGTGTTTATTACAGTCCAAAAGCCTACATTGACCCATCATTGTCACCCAGGGTCCATCGTTTACATTAGGGTTGACTCTTGGTGGTGTACACTCTGTGGGTTTTGACACCTGTGTAATGACAGGCATCTACTCTTGTGGTATCAGACAGAGAAGCTGCACCACCTTACCCCTTCTCTGTACTCTACCTGTTCATCCTGCCCTCCCCACTACAGTCAGTAAAAATTTCCTTTCAGTGATTGTCTTTTTTTTTTTTTTTTTTGAGACGGAGTCTTGCTCTGTTACCCAGGCTGGAGTGTAGTGGTGCAATCTTGGCTCACTGCAAGCTCTGCCTCCCGGGTTCACACCATTCTCCTGCCTCAGCCTCCCGAGTAGCTGGGACTATAGGCACCCGCCACCACTGCCCAGCTAATTTTTTGTATTTTTAGTAGAGACGGAGTTTCACCATGTTAGCCAGGATGGTCTCGATCTCCTGACCTCATGGTCTGCCTGCCTCAGCCTCCCAAAGTGCTGGGATTACAGGCGTGAGCCACCGTGTCCAGCCTCAGTGATTGTCCTTTTTAACTCTGGAATTTCCATTTGATTTTTTTTTTTCTTTTTTTTGAGATGGAGTCTTCCTCTGTTGCCCAGGCTGGAGTGCAGTGGTGCCATCTTGGTTCACTGCAACCTCTGCCTCCTGGGTTCAAGCAATTCTCCTGTTTCAGCCTCCCAAGTAGCAGGGAGTACAGGCTCATGCCACCACGCCTGGCTAATTTTTGTATTTTTAGTAGAGATGGGGTTTCTCAATATTGGTCAGGCTGGTTTTGAACTTTTGACCTCAGGTGATCCACATGCCTCAGCCTCCCAGTGTGCTGGGATTACAGGCGTGAGCCACCGCGCCCAGCCTCCATTTGATTTATTTTATATCATTTCTTTTTTAAGATTCCCTAGGCTGGGTGCGGTGGCTCACACCTGTAATCCCAGCACTTTGGGAGGCTGAGGTGAGTGGATTACCTGAGGTCAGGAGTTTGAGACCAGCCTGGCCAACATAGTGAAACCCCATCTTTACTAAAAATACAAAAGTTAGCTGGGCGTGGTAACTCACACCTGTAGTCCCAGCTATTCCGGAGGCTGAGGCCTGAGAATAGCTTGAACTTGGGAGGTGGTAGTGAGCTCAGATGATGCCACTGCACTCCAGCCTGGTTGACAGAGTAGGACTTGGTCTCAAAAAGAAAAAGAAAAAGGATTCCCTATTTCTTGAATCATTGTCATCATATTTTCATTTAACTCTTTGAACATACTTACAGTAGCTGCTTTGAAGTCTTTGCTAAATTCAACATCTGGGCCCACTCAGAGTCAGATTATACAAACTGCTTTTTTTCCTAAATATGGATCATGATTTCCTGTTTACCTGTCTTGTAATTTTTTTTGTCAAAAGTGGATATTTCAGATGATCTGTGTCTGGATTCGGAGTTGTTTTCCTGAGTCTTGTGTTCTGTTTGTTTTAGTTAAGTTGTTTGGACTTAAACTGCAATACCTGCCCACACAGCCCTGTAGCCTCTGATATCTCTGCTCAGATTTTTAAATTCTTTTTTTTTTTTTTTTTTTTTTTAGTTAGAGTCTTGTTCTATTGCCCAGGCTGGAGTACACTGGTGCCATCTCAGCTCACTGCAGCCTCCACCTCCCAAGTTCAAGTGATTCTCCTGCCTCAGCCTGCCGAGTAGCTGGGATTACAGATGCGTGCCACCACGCCTGGCTATTTTTTTGTATTTTTAGTAGAGACGGGGTTTAACCATGTTAGCCAGGATGGTCTCAATCTCCTGACCTCATGATCCGCCTGCCTCGGCCTCCCAAAGTGCTAGGATTACAGGCGTGAGCCACTGCACGCGGCCTTAAATTCTATTTTTTACTCTGGCTTCCTAGCAATTGCTTCTGTGTTCGCATATGGTAGTGGTCAGCCATTGATTTGGGCAAGAGGGTATGTCAGACACTCCTAATCCAAAGGCTCCCCGCCACCCTGTGGGGTTTCAGAGCACGCTAGGAGTTCAGCCAGCTCCTCTCTCTTTGCTTTCACTTTCCCCTGGCCTCTCTTGGAGCTCCCAACACCTGCAGTGGTTTCCTCAAGAGCCAGGCCCTTTTTGGGAGAGCTGAGCCCTTCTGTGGCTCTCTGATTTTCAGAGTCTTCCTGTTAAGTATCTGGCTGGCCCAGTGCTCACTCCAGCTGGGATCACAACCCCAGATGATCAGGGCTGTCAGTTTTCTTTGTGTTTATCGAGTCACCACTTTTAACTACGAGGTCTGGGTTTTGCCTTCTGTCCCACATCCACCTCTGCTGGTGTTGGGTTTTGCAGCCAGCCCTGACCTGGTAAAACACTCAGGTTTGCTGACTCAGGAGTAGGAGCCAGTGGCAGCCCCAGGTGCAAAGGCTGCAGACTTCCCAGTGTTCTGACCCAAGGCCCAGCGTTTTTCAAGAAGGATCTCTTCTCAGTGAGTTCTCAGCTTGGGTCAGTTTCCCGAACTCTGAAAAGTTCTGAATCAGTGAGTTTTGATAATTTTGTCTAGTTTTAGATTTTTTTTTTGAGACTGAGTTTCACTTCATCACCCAGGCTGAAGTGCAGTGGTGCGATCTCAGCTCACTGCAACGTCCACCTTTTGGGTTCAAGTGATTCTCCTGCCTTGACCTCCCGAGCAGCTATAGTTATAGGCGTGCGCCATTACACCTGGCTTATTTTTAAATTTTTGGTAGAGACAGGGTTTCACCATGTTGGCCAGGCTGGTCTCGATCTGTTGACCTCATGATCCACCCACCTCTGCCTCCCAAAGTGCTGGGATTACAGGTGTGAGCCACCGCGCCTGGCCTGGATTCGGTTCAGCGACCTTTCTACTTGGGTGTGGCTGAAACTCAGAAGCTTCTTTTAGTTTTAGATGTTGGTTGTTTTCAGGGTTAAGTCTCTACGTACTCTGGAGTGTATTTCTGTCAATGCTGTGAGGCAGGTAATTGGGTTGGGACCTTTAATGATCTTTAATGTATGAAAACGCAGTTTTTAATTTTCTTTTATGAAATCCAGGGTCTTTCCCCCCACACCCCATCTGCGATGCTTCCTCTGCACACGAGGCTTTCTGTAAGAGTGGGGGCTCTCCCTGAGGGCTCTCCTTTGCTCCATTGATCAATTCGCCTGTTCTTTTGGTTTTCAATTAACTTCATGGATATGCCATTAACTCAGCTACTCTCCATGGTTAGAAATTTAGGTTATTTCCAAGTTTTTCATATTTGGTTAAGTCTTTACATGCATTCTCCTTAACAATCATGTCGCTGAGGCGGAAGGATTACATGAGCCCAGGAGTTCAAGACCAGCCTGGCCAACATGGCAAGACCTTGTCTCAACAAAAAAATTCAAAAATTAGCTGGCATGGTGGCACACAACCACGTGAGAGGCTGAGGCACGAGGATTGCTTGAGCCCAGGAGGTGGAGGTTGCAGTGAGCGCACCATGCGCTTCAGCCTGGGCAAGACAGCAAGGTTCTACTGCACACACAAAAATCATAGAAGCACTTTCTGGGTTAAAGAGTTTACCAATTTCAAGGCTTTTAATATTGTCAAATATTCTAGAAGAGGTTTGATTAATTGATGGTAGGGTGTGTTGAAGGGGCGTATTTCATCCAATTCACTCTGGGTTTAGCCCTTTCTTTGTGAATGTGTTCTCTGTTTCCCTTCAGTCAGTCTCTGCTGTAGTGCGTTTGAGGCACAGTCCTGTAGCCCCTGGTTCTCCCTGGTCATTGGCAGGGCGCTGTGTGCCTAAGAGCAGTAGGCACGAGGCGGAACTGCCCAAAATCCTGGCCTGGGGAGGTGTGCGAGGCCACCTTTGTCTACCCATGAGACAAACTCCCTGTCCCCCCTCCCTCTGCTCCACCCACCCGTTCCCACTGGAAAGACAGCCCTGGCTTCATGTCATGGGCTGAAGGCCTGTCCTCAGTTGCTTTTGTTTTTTTTGGAGACAGTCTCACTCTGTTGTCCAGGCTGGAGTGTGGTGGCACAATCTCGGCTCACTGCAACCTCCGCCTCCTGGGTTCAAGTGATTCTTGTGCCTCAGCCTCCCGAGTAGGTGGGACTACAGGCACGCGCCACTGCGCCTGGCTAATTTTTGTATTTTTAGTAGAGACGGGTTTCTCCACGTTGGTCAGGCTGGTCTTGAACTCCTGACCTCGTGATCCACCCGCCTCGGCCTCCCAAAGTGCTGGAATTACAGGCGTGAGCCACCGCGCCCGGCCGCTCAGTTGCTTTTGTGGGGTTAAAAGAAACTTCCTTTTGAAACGATGGCACATGGCCGGGCGCAGTGGCTCAAGCCTGTAATCCCAGCACTTTGGGAGGCCGAGACGGGCGGATCACGAGGTCAGGAGATCAAGACCATCCTGGCTAACACGGTGAAACCCTGTCTCTACTAAAAAATACAAAAAACTAGCCGGGCGAGGTGGTGGGCGCCTGTAGTCCCGGCTACTCGGGAGGCTGAGGCAGGAGAATGGCGTAAACCCAGGAGGCGGAGCTTGCAGTGAGCTGAGATCTGGCCACTGCACTCCAGCCTGGGCCACAAAGCGAGACTCCGTCTCAAAAAAAAAAAAAAAAAAAAAAGAAACGATGGCACGGCAGCAGTGGACGGCGGTTAGTTTTTCATGTCTTTATTTGGCAAAGTTGAAGATTGCGCTCCTGTCTGTCCCCACATTTCCTTTTCATTCTCTCTCTCTGTGTCTTGGTTTTGGTTTTAATTTTACTGGTTCACTGATATCTGAAAGTCAAGGCACCGCTATTTCATAAGCAGGTTCTCCTAGTGTGGGGGAGGACTCAGTCATAGGAGCACATGCACACCCCCAACACCTCTGCCTTGATGAACTGGCGCTGTGGCTTCCTGTGCAGTAGTGAGACTGTGGGAGCTGCTGTCAAAAGGGTGCTGCCGCACTGGGACTCCAGCAGAGGCGATGGGACACATGGGGTATATTCTTCTGGAGCAGCCAAGTCCATCCTGAGCGAGAAAATGCGGGTGTCTGTGTGTGTGATGTGTGTGACTGTGTGTGCATGTGCATACGTGTGTAAAGTGTACAGTTGACCCTTGGTGTGTGTGTGTGACTGTGTGTATGTGTGCATGTGCATACATGTGTAAAGTGTACAGTAGGCCCGTGTGTGAGTGTGTGTGAGAGACTGTGTGTACATGTGCATACGTGTGTAAAGTGTACAGTAGGCCCTTGTGTGTGTGTGTGACTGTGTATGTGTGCATGTGCGTACATGTGTAAAGTGTACAGTAGGCCCTTTGTGTGTGAGAGAGACTGTGTGCATGTGCATACGTGTGTAAAGTGTACAATTGGCCCTTGGTATCCGCGGGTTCCATAACCATCAATTCAACCAATCTCGAGTGGAAAATAATTGGGGAAGAAAAGGATGGCTGCGTCTGTACGCTGTATAACAACTATTTACATAGCTTTTACATTGTATCAGGTACTGCAAGTGCTCTAGGGATGATTTAAAGTATGTGGGAAGATGTGCATAGATTGTGTGCAAATACTATGTCATTATATATAAGGGACTTGAGCATCCTTGGGTTTTAGTGTCCTCAGGGGGTTTCCTACGGATACCAAGACTCTACTGTATGTGTGTATGCAAGTGTGAGAGTGTATGTATATGCATGTATGTGCATATGTGCATGTCATGTGTGTGCATGTGTGCATGTATGTGTATATGCGTGTATGGGTGTATATGTTAGTGCATGTGACAGTCTGCGTGTGTGCTCGTGTGTGCTCGTGTGGGTGAGTGCATGTGCACATGTGTGTGTGCGCATGTGTGTGGGTGAGGGTGCTTGTGTATATCCATGTATGACTGCATATGTATTTGCATGAGTGTGTGTATGTGTGAGTGCATGTTTATACGTGTGTGAGGGTCTCTGTGTATGACTACATGTGTATGTGTTAATATGCATGTGTGTACACGTGTATGTGTGTGCATGCGTATATGTGTGTGTGCATGCATGCATGTGTGTATGCATGTGTGAGTGTATGTGTATGTGTACGTGTGTATATGCATGTGTATGTGTGTACATGTGTATATGCATGTGTGCGCCTGTGTGTATGTACGTGTATGCATGTGTTAGTACGTGTGCATGTGTATACGAGTATGTGTACATGTGTGTATGTGCATGTATGTGTATATGTGTGCGTGTGTGTGTGTATGCATGCATGTGTCTGGCTCCCTCAGGACAGTGCCCAGGCGGATGGGTCAGTGCTCCTGGGTTTATTTGCCCCTGGTGGCCCATGTCTGAGGCCTGCCCCCTATGGCTCTGTCTGCAGGTTCTCCCATGGGCAGGTGGTCTCTCTGGATGAGCTGCGCCCCTTCCAGGACCCAGACCTGAGCTCCCTGCAGGCCGGCTCTGCGTGTCTGGCCAAGCACCAGGATGGCCTCTGGCACGCGGCGCGCATCACCGGTGAGGCTGGCCGTGGAGGCCTCCCGGGAACACCCTCCCAGGCTCCACACGTGTTATTACTGCGTGGCTGCTCCCTGCCTCCTTTGGGATGAGTGTTGGGACTGTGGCTCTGGGCCCGAAATGAGCACATCTACCCCTCAGCCTCTGCCCTGCCTTGCTCCTGATGTCCAGGGTGGTTCCCCATCAGTGGCACCTGCTGTCAAGGATGCTGACCTGCAGCTTGTCTCTGCCTCTAGATGTGGACAATGGCTACTACACAGTCAAGTTTGACTCGCTGCTGCTGAGGGAGGCCGTGGTGGAGGGGGACGGCATCCTGCCCCCACTGCGCACAGAGGCCACAGAGTCTGACTCAGACAGCGATGGCACAGGTGACTCCAGCTATGCCAGAGGTATGGCAGCAGCTGCGGAACCCAGGAGCCAGGAAGGTGGGGTCACCCTGAGAGGCTCCTGGCTTTTGAGGGCAGCGACCATCTAACCAAACTATTGGAGCGAGTGGCCACAGCGAGGGCGCCAGCCGTGCCTGGGGAGGCTGTGTGGGGCAGGGGTACAGGAGCGTGAGTGAAGGGCCGGGGTAGATCCGTGGTGGCCTTTGTCTTCAAGGAGTGTGGGTACAACAGCTACAGTCTCACTGATGGGAGGCCATGGTCATGGCTGTAGCCATGGGAGAGGAGGCGCCCGGAGTTGCCAAGGAAGTCACAGAAAATGAACAACTGATGAGGCCTGGAGTGCAAGAGGGGCAGCTCCTCTGCATGGCTTCTCAAACTTGTGACCTGGGTGCCTGGTGGATCCTGGCAGACAGAGGTTGTGTCCAGACAGCCAGGATGGAAGCTTCAGGAATGGGAACTAGTGGCCGGTGGCCAGCTCTCCAGAGGGGGGTGTGTGTATACGGGAGGTCACCTGACCCAAGCATGGTGGGCTGAGTCCAGGAGGGGTCTGCATGTTGGAGGTGTACCCAGGGATCAGTGATGGTGGTTTCTGAAGCCCCAAGTCCCTGGTGAAGGAGGACCAAACCAAGGACTCTGTGAGGGCAGGTGAGGAGCTCACGGCCTTGCGAAGGTGGAGAAGGGCAAGGGCAGGAGAGGGCTGTGGAGGAGGGGCCACGGTGCAGGAGGCTGTGGGGACTGCCATGCACTCTGCCTGGTGTCACATGCCCACAGCAGCCTCAGTGACAGAGCACGGAGCCCCAGAGGTGGGGTGTTGGGGCTCTGCCCAGGATCTGAGCTCATTGGTCAGAGCCCAGGTCACCATGCATAGTCCTCTGCCCTGGCCGGCCACTGCCCTCTGTCCCTCTCTTGCAGTGGTGGGGTCGGACACTGTGGACTCCGGGACCTGCAGCTCTGCCTTTGCCGGCTGGGAGGTGCACACGCGAGGCATAGGCTCCAGACTTCTCACCAAGATGGGCTACGAGTTTGGCAAGGGTGAGTACAAGCGGCCCTGGAGAAGTGGGCCGAGGCTGCAGCATAGCCCAGGTCCGGCAGCCATCAGGTTCCCAGCGTCCGGCAGCCATCAGGTTCCGGGGGTCCCGCAGCCATCAGGTTCCTGGGGGTCCCGCAGCCATCAGATTCCGGGGGTCCCGCAGCCATCAGGTTCCGGGGGTCCTGCAGCCATCAGGTTCCTGGGGGTCCCGCAGCCATCAGGTTCCCAGCGTCCGGCAGCCACAGCACTGCCGTTCCTGTCTCAGGTTTGGGCCGACACGCAGATGGCCGGGTGGAGCCCATCCATGCTGTAGTGTTGCCACGAGGGAAGTCGCTGGACCAGTGTGTGGAGACACTGCAGAAGCGGACCAGGGTTGGCAAGGCTGGCACCAACAAGCCCCCCAGGTGCCGGGGAAGAGGGGCCCGGCCTGGGGGCCGCCCACCCCCTCGGAATGTGTTTGACTTCCTCAATGAAAAGCTGCAAGGCCAGGCTCCTGGGGCCCTAGAGGCCGGGGCAGCCCCGGCGGGGAGGAGGAGCAAGGACATGTACCATGCCAGCAAGAGCGCCAAGCGGGCGCTGAGCCTGCGGCTCTTCCAGACCGAGGAGAAGATCGAGCGAACCCAGCGGGACATCAGGAGCATCCAGGAGGCTCTCACCCGCAATGCTGGCCGGTACGTATGGGGCCCGGCTCAGGGCAGAGGGAAACCCAGGGTGGCCCTGCCCCCAGGACACCTGTGGGAGGTCACCTGACCCAAGCATATCAGGCTGAGTCCAGGAGGGGTCTGCATGTTGGAGGACAGGCAGTGGGCACACGGGCAGTGGACATGGCAGCCTGGGGCTGGCGGCATGGCCCGGGACCCCACACTGACTGGTAAGCCCCTCCGCAGGCATAGCGTGGCGTCAGCCCAGCTGCAGGAGAAGCTGGCAGGAGCCCAGCGCCAGCTGGGGCAGCTCCGGGCTCAGGAAGCAGGCCTGCAGCAGGAGCAGAGGAAGGCAGACACCCACAAGAAGATGACTGAGTTCTAGAGAACCCTGCAAGCACTATGGATGAAGTGTGGGACCCCAGCACAGGCTGCCCTCAGAAAGACCAGTGTTGCCCAAGGAGGGGCCGGCCTGCTGGCCTGGGGCGTGCGGACCCTGCTGAGTGGAGACGGGGCTGCAGGGTCCTGTCTGGACACTTTCTTGCCCACCTGCCAGTGCCTTGGGCATTTCCTTGGCAAGGACATTAAAGTGATTTCATCACAGTGTCATTCAGTGGAGATCAGCTGGCTGCAGGGTCTCTGGGGAGAGAAGGGTCTGTGCAGGGCTGTGGTGAGAGGCGGGCTGGGCTGGAGGGGCCTAGGAGGCCAGTATTCTCCCTTCTCTCCCTTCTCTGACCAAGGCAGATTGGAGGCCAGGGTGCCCGCCAGGCTGCCTGACACCCACAGATGGGTGGAGCTCAGTGCTGCTCCAGCGGGCAAGACGGGTGGGAAGACTGTGGCCCACCACGTGGGGTACTCCTGGTGAGGCAGGCAGACCTGGCCCTGTGGGTTTGGGGGTTCTGTGCCAGCTCTGCTCACGTCTTCATGTGTGGAGGGGATGTGAGTTAGGCTGTCAGAACAGTGCGGGCTCGAGGCACACACGTTTCGTCTGGCTTCGGGCGGGGCGCGGCAGGTGGGTGAGGCTGCGGTGGTGGCTGCTGCCCAGGGTGGGAGGCTCAGGGGAGGCGCTCGGCAACAGGAGCAGGAAGTGATGAGGTGGGGAGCTCAGCCGAGGGCTGCACAAAGACCTTCCTCGCCTGCCCCAGACAGAGCTGAGGACCCCTGGCCGTGGGCTTGGTAAGTGCCGGGGCAGATCCCCAAGTCTCTTGGTTCCCAAGTGCCCTCCTGAGGGGCAGCTGGGGTCTGGGAGGCCTTGGGACGTGGCTGTAGCTGGGTTAGTCGGCCGGGCTGAAACCCACTCCCTGGGTCTGGGCAGACTGGCCCCAAACTCCAGAGACCACCCCTCACCCACCAGCCGCTGCCTCTGTGCTGCGTGATGTGCTGACTATAAGGCGTCCCCCGCCCCCAGAATTCTGCTAATCCCCAAGAAGGGGACAGATCCTCTGGCAGAGACAGTGGCAGACAAGAAGAGCCAGAAGTGGGGTGGGGGTATCAGCACCCCCAGCAGCTGCTGCTGCCTGCTGACCCAGCCTCCAGCTTCTCCCAGTTCTGGGCTCTGCGGCGAGTGGCTTGGGGGCGCTACCTGACACAGGAGACCATGTCTGGGCAGAGGGTGGCTGCAGGTGGCGTCTGTGGCCTGTGGCGCACACCCAGGGCCTCCCCCCGATGCTGGTTACAATTTGGGCTACCGTGGCCACAGCTGCCCTGCCCCTCCTCGTGGCCGTGCTGGGCGTTACCATGGTCACCTGCAGGGACACCGAGGGGCCAGGCAGAGCAGCCCTTGCTCACCTCACCTCACCGGGAGCCCCCGCCAGAAGGGAAGGTGGGCACCTCTGGGAGGAAGGGGCTGCCAGGCCTTGGGGCTTCCTGTGCTGAGTCAGAGCAGGAGCGGGAGACGCAGGAGCTCCTCAGCCGCGGGAGGTGCAGATTTGGCGCTGCCAAGCGGCGTAGGTCCCCTCGGCCAGCACCCAGTGCCCCTTTCTTCTGCCCCCAGGGTCTTGGCTTCACAGGATGGGGCTGCCAGTGTCCTGGGCTCCTTCTGCCCTCTGGGTTCTAGGGTGCTGCGCCCTGCTCCTCTGGCTGTGGTCGCTGTGCACAGCCTGCCGCAGGTACGTCCATCAGCCCGGTTCTGTCTGGCGCCTTCCTGCGGCTGCCATTCAGCCCGGCGCGGGAAGGGGCTGGAGGTAGGTCCGCGCCCCCAGCTTTGTAGCGCCCCTGCACTGGGCCTTGGACCTGAGGCTGACGACCCCGCCCCCCACCTCTACCCCCAAGGCCTGAGGACACTCTAGCCCCCAGGAAGAGGGTGCGGAGGCAGCGGGCGAGGCTGCAGGGCAGTGCGATGGGAGCGGAAGCGGTGAGTGCCAGGCTGTCCCGGGGACCAGGGCGGGGCCCGCAGGGGACCGACCAGCCTTCCTCGCCCCCAGTCCCTGCTGAGGCGGACCCACCTCTGCTCCCTCAGCAAGTCGGACACCAGACTGCACGAGCTGCACCGGGGCCCGCGCAGCAGCAGGGGTGAGCGGAGGGCGGGACGGGGGTGGCCAGGCGGGGCTTACTGTGCAGCGTGCCAACCCCTGGGTCAGACCTGCTCCTGCCCCCTGCCCCGAGTGAACTCTGCCCTGACCCCACCCCCAGCCCTGCGGCCTGCCAGCATGGATCTCCTGCGCCCACACTGGCTGGAGGTGTCCAGGGACATCACCGGACCGCAGGCAGCCCTCTCTGCCTTCCCACACCAGGAGCTGCCCTGGGCTCTGCCGGCAGCTGCAGCCACCGCAAGGTGCGCTGGCCCCGAGGCCACCTATTCCAACGTGGGGCTGGCGGCCCTCCCCGGGGTCAGCTTGGCGGCCAGCCCTGTGGTGGCTGAGTATGCCCGCGTCCAGAAGCGCAAAGGGACCCAACGCAGTCTCCAAGAGCCACAGCTGGGGAAGGCTGAGGTGACCCCGGCCGCTCAGGTAATGTGGGCCAGGGTGGGGCCCTGTGGGTAGGGCCGGCAGGTCCTCAGCAGGTAGGATGGTGCTGACCCCTCCTCGGGTTGGCTTCCTGTCTCCAGGTGGACGTCCTGTACTCCAGGGTCTGCAAGCCTAAAAGGAGGGACCCAGGACCCACCACAGACCCGCTGGACCCCAAGGGCCAGGGAGCGATTCTGGCCCTGGCGAGTGACCTGGCCTCCGCGACCCTCCCGCTCAGGGCCCTGGATGCGGACAGCAGCCCCCTGGAAAACGTGTATGAGAGCATCCGGGAGCTGGGGGACCCCGCTGGCAGGAGCAGCTCGTGCGGGACTCGGACGCCCCCTGCTTCCAGCTGCCCCAGCCTAGGGAGGGGCTGGAGACCCCTCCCTGCCCCGAACACTCAAGGACTTGTGCTCCGGCCTCCAGAGAGGCCCGTCCCCCGCCCCGCCCCGCCTCACAGCTGACAGCGCCAGTCCCAGGTCCCGGGCTGGCACCCGTGAGGTCCGTGAGGTCCTGGCCGCTCTGACAGCCGCGGCCTCCTCGAGCTCCAGGGAAGGCCCGCGTCTAAATAAAGCGCCCTCGCAGGAGGAACGCAGCCAGCCTCGCAGCCTGCTCTTCTTGAAAGCTGGGCGGGTTGGGGCGGGGGCTTGTCTGGAAGGCTTGGAGCTGTCCCCTCTGGCCTTGGGGGGCTGACTGCCCCCGGGGCGCCCGGGCCTAGCCGAGGCGGTGCTCCTGCCGGCCAGACTCCCGGTCAGTGCGGGGACGGGGTCCGAGTCGCTCCCGGGGGGCAGCGCAGCCGGCAGGGTGGCCGCCCCGGGGTGGGACTTGGACCCTGGACTCCACGGGAGGGCTCCGCCACCAGCCTGGTGTTACATAAGGGGTGGGGGAGGTGGGCAGTCGAGCGTTAAAGAGTAACCTGCTGTCGGGACGCCCGCCAAGGACTCGCGGCCCCTTCCCCGGCTCTGGCAGCTCTGCGAGCGCGCCCATGGGGCACCGGCCCTTCCCGGAGGGGCGCGCGGGGTGGGCGGAGGCCTCGGAGCGGGGCCGGGCCTCCCTCCCCAGGCCAGCGCGGGAGCGACCCGAAGGGGGCGGGCCCGGGGCGGGGCCTCTGAGCGCGGACCAGCGGGAGCGCGGCCGGCCGGGCCCGCCTGCCTGCGGTGTGGACGCCGCGCGGCCAATGCGCGCACCGGGGCGGGGCGGGGCGGGGCGGGGCGGGCAGCCTCCGGGCGGCGCGGCGCGGGCGGCGGCCGGATCCAGGGCGGGGGTCGGCGGCCCGGCCAGCCCGGCCCGGCCCGGGGCCGCGTCCTGAGAGTCAGCCCTCGCCGCTGCAGCCTCGGCGCCCGGCCGGCCGGCCATGGAGAGCCCCCCGCCCCGCGCCGCCGGCCGGGACCCCGGTGCGCTGCGGGCCGAGGCGCCCTGGCTGCACGCAGAGGGTCCGGGGCCGCGCGCCGCGCCCGTGACGGTGCCCACGCCGCCGCAGGTACCGGGCGCCGGTGGGCGGGGGCGCCGACCAAGTTTCTCTCGCTGCAAAGATGGCGTCAGTGCTGCCCAAACTTCGGGCCCCCGGGGGCGGGGCGGCGGGGAGGGCGGCAGCGTCGGTCCGCGCGTGTCCGTGGGTCCCGCCGGGGCTGCGCCGGGCGGCCGGGGAGTCCTTCCCGCCGCGCCGGGCTGGGGGCGGGGTCGGGGGCGGGGCCGCGCCGTCCACACCGGCCGCAGCCGGTTTTCGAGGCGGGCTCCGAGCGGATCCGCGGCGGAGGTGGAGGGAACCCCCGGCCGCCGCCTCCTCTGAGTCTGCCCCCTCCCCATCTGCAGGGCTCTTCCGTGGGCGGCGGCTTCGCGGGCTTGGAGTTCGCGCGGCCGCCGGAGTCGGAGCCGCGGGCCTCGGACCTGGGGGCCCCCGGGAAGTGGGCGGGGGCGGCGGCGGGGCCCCGGACTCCATCGGCGCACATCCCCGTCCCCGCGCAGAGGTGAGCGGGAGGCGCGGTGTCCCGGGACTCGGGGTGCGCAGGGGCGGTGGGTGGGGTGCGGAGACGCGCTTTCCCGCCCCTTCCCTCGGGAGGCCCCGACGGAGGCCAGGTCAGGGCTCCAGGTTTGTAATCCCCAGCCAC
This sequence comes from Chlorocebus sabaeus, assembly GCF_047675955.1. Classification (NCBI taxonomy): domain Eukaryota; kingdom Metazoa; phylum Chordata; class Mammalia; order Primates; family Cercopithecidae; genus Chlorocebus; species Chlorocebus sabaeus. Next base: position 387,873 of record NC_132905.1, on the reverse strand, counting down.
CCCCAAGCTCTTCAGTCCTGGAGGAGTTGAGCAGAAATGATTGATCGGTGACTCGAGTCCCTCCGCCTCCCTCCGCCGCAGTTCCTCGGGGTAGAGCTCAGAACCGGGAGGGGGTGGCTGTGCGTCTCTGTGCAGAAGAGGCTGCGCGGTCGGTGTGGGGCGACTGTCCAGGAATCCCTGGGGCTCCTGACCGCCACCTCCCAACCCCTGCCAGGCCGGACACCTCGGTCTGGCTGCCCGGGCAGGGGCGGGCTCTGGCCTGGCTGGCTGGGGCCTGGGGAGCTGCCCGTGCTTCCAGCCCAGTCTCCCGCTGGCTGCTGCCGGCTGCTGGCCACTCCCACATCCCAGGCCTGGCGTGAGGCCCACAGCTGCTGTTGCACAATCCTGGTTAATGTGTGATAGGGGGAGGCCTGGGCCTGGCCCGCCTCTCTGCCAGGGCTTCAGACCCCTGCCCAGCACCAGGGTCTGAAGGAACCACAGTGGAGCCAAGCCCGCGGTGTGGAGAACTCAGGCTTCAGGAGACCCTGGCCCGGCTCCTGGTGGCTTTCAGCTCTCACTGCAACCTGAGCTGGGGGAGGAGCCAGGCCTCATGCCCAGAGCTGGGAGTGGGGAGCCTGGTGTGCACGCGTGCCCAGGCCTGCACGTGGACCGACCAGGGGAGGGGCCCAGAGGTCTGGCTGGGTCACCCGCACCCTGCCCCCATCTCCTCCAGAGCCACCCCAGGAAAAGCCCGGCTGGACGAGGTCATGGCTGCCGCTGCCCTTACAAGCCTGTCCACCAGCCCTCTCCTTCTGGGGGCCCCAGTTGCAGCCTTCAGCCCAGGTAAGGCTCAGATGTCTGCATTTAGCACTGTGGGTGGGGACAGGGCTCAGAACCTACAGCCCACCCAGCCTCTGTGGGGCAAGCAAAACCCTCAAACCTGGGACTGCTTTCTAAAATGGACTTCCGCACCCTCAGTACCCCTTACTGAGGCCAAAGCTGCAGGACCCAGGCCTTCTGGCCTCCCTGACCTGTTTACCTCCACGTCGCTGGCCACACACATCTGCTGACCCTTTCCTGTGCTGGGGGTGTTTCTCCCCAAGTCCTGGGGCCAGCTCCTCCAAGACGCTGTGCCCACCAGGCTCACCCGGGACTCGGTGAACAGGAGCAGCTCAGGGTTAGGGACTCCCTAGACCCACCCAAAGTTCTAAGGCAGAGGGCGTGTCCCTACAGAGCCTGGCCTGGAGCCCTGGAAGGAGGCCCTCCTACGGCCCCCAGGCAGCTACAGCAGCAGCAGCAACAGTGGAGACTGGGGCTGGGACTTGGCCAGTGACCAGTCCTCTCCGTCCACCCCGTCACCCCCACTGCCCCCCGAGGCAGCCCACTTTCTGTTCGGGGAGCCCACGCTGAGGAAAAGGAAGGTGAGCTTGGGGGCGGCCCCCAGGGAGGGGCGGGTGTGGCGGCTGAGCCTGACCCTGGTCCCTGTTGCTGCAGAGCCTGGCCCAGGTCATGTTCCAGTGTCTGTGGAAGAGCTGTGGGAAGGTGTTGAGCACGGCATCCGCGATGCAGAGACACATCCGCCTGGTGCACCTGGGGTGCGGCGGGGCCTGGGGTGCGGTGGGGCCTGCGGGCTGGCTGGGTTTATGAGGCCTGGCCAGGCCACCCCTTCAGCTTCCACTGGCTGTGTCCCCAGCAGGAGGCAGGCAGAGCCTGAGCAGAGTGACGGTGAGGAGGACTTCTACTACACAGAGCTGGATGTCGGTGTGGACACGCTGACGGACGGGCTGTCCAGCCTGACTCCAGTGTCCCCCACGGCCTCCATGCCGCCTGCCTTTCCCCGCCTGGAGCTGCCAGAGCTGCTGGAAGCCCCAGCCCTGCCTAGTCCCCTGCAGCCAACCGCCCTGCCCCTGCCCCCACCTCCACCCCGTGTCCTGAGCGCTGTTGCTAACCCCCAGTCCTGCCACAGTGACCGTGTCTACCAGGTGGGTAAGGCCACTGGTGGCAGCTGGGGCAGGTCTCAGGGCCCTCTGGAGGGGAGTGAATCCCTGACTGTGTCTCCCTGCAGGGCTGCCTGACGCCTGCCCGTCTGGAGCCGCAGCCCACGGAGGTTGGAGCCTGCCCACCCGCCTTGTCCTCCAGGACCGGAGTCAGCCTGAGGTGCGTGTGGGCTGAGGGCCTGCGGCCGCCACCAGCTGAAGAGGGTCCTCGTCTCACAGCACCCCATGCCCTGTGCCCCCCCAGGAAGCCCCGTGGCGATGCGAAGAAGTGCCGGAAAGTGTATGGCATGGAGCGCCGGGACCTGTGGTGCACAGCCTGCCGCTGGAAGAAGGCCTGCCAGCGGTTCCTGGACTAAGTCCGGCTCATTCAAGAACATAACCTACCACCTTCTCCCTCCCCACGCCAACCCCAGGCCTGGAGCTGAAACAGCCCAGGGAGAGCCCCAGGGCCTGGCCTTCACCAGCTGCAGGGTCTGCTTTTAACTGGGGGGGGCTGACCCTGAATCCCCCCAGGTCGGGGAGGGGTCCCACCACTCAAAGTGCCTCTGAAGAAACCAGCTTTTTGCACTAAAGCCAAACCGCTGCCCCCTTAGCCCCAGGGGCCCTGGGGGCAGCTGCCCCCCTGCCTGTCGGCCCGTGGATTTGTCAAGGGTGTTATGGGCCCAGCTTTGGGGGCCAGTCCTGATGCACTTTGAGGAGTGTTGGGGAGAGGACTCCCCCACTTGCACTTAACTCGATGGCTCTCGGGCCCTGGGGCTGTTTTTACCATGTTTTTGAAGCTCAGGTGTCTCGCGTCTGGGCTGCACCAGGCGAAGAGAGAAATTAAAGATTTGAGGTTTTTCCAGAAGCTTTGTCTGCCTCTTGGGAGGAAGGCTGTGGGGCTGGGACCTTGTGGTGGGCGAGTGGGTGGAGGCTGGCAGTCGGCCGCCCCCACCCCAGGAGAGGCCGGAGGAAGGATCATCTGAAACGCAGGAGGCATCTGCTTGGAGCAGCAATTCCCCAATTTATTGAAAGTGATCGCTTTGCAAGGATGTCTAAGCTAATCCCGTCACAGAAAGGAAACGCACAGGCGCCTAGGCAGAAACTTCGAGACTCGCTGCAGAGGCCACAAGAACCCACGGCCACAGAGAGGCAGGACGGCAGAGCCGTGATTTCCCGCCAAGCGATTATGAGAACCTCTTCCCCCAATGGTAGACACATCTCCAAAACAAACACAGGTTTATAACAATAATAGAAAGTCAATATAATATAGATTATCCCCGGAAAAAATCAACAATCTTCAAACACTGCCTTTTTTTTTGTCTGTTTTGTTTTTGTTGACAGGTTGAAAGCATGTTGAAAAAATAAATATTTAAGAAAAGCACACACAGCACCCTCACTACAAGCAGTTCTAAAAGGGCTGCATACAAAACACAATATAAGATCTGAAAAATAAAAAACACCACCATTAAGTATGGCTTTCATAAGAGTTGCACATGTCACAGAATGAGCTAAAATAAGATTATCTTTTATAATATTGCAAAAAGTTCCAGTTTTTGCATTTTCTCAGTTTTTTTTTTAAAGAGGAAGATGTGCAAAGTTGGAAGCAGTAAGCTGCGTCTTCTGAGTCAGGTCCCTACGTAGCCCTGGCAGTGTCCTGTTTCCCAAAGCCCAGAGAGCCCCAGTGTACAGCCTGGTCAGGATCCCAAGCTTGATAGAAAAATCATGGTGTCCCTGCCCACCCCCCCACCCCCAGATAACACCACCCCCAATGGACTGTATTTCCCACTTTGGTGTTGCAAACACCAAAATACAAACACACAAACAAAAATACAAAATGTGAAATGTAATCTACACATTTTTCCTCTTCATAAAAAAATATTTATTAGTTTGAACATCGATTTAAAAAAAAATCAGTCACGTAAAAAAAAACCCTTCATGACATGTCTTTTCCCTCCACGCCTCCTGAGAGATGGACGTGTGCACCTGGGCCTCGGAAATCCCACACTCTTCAGTCGGCAAACTGCGAACAAGAACAAGAAATCTGCCGCACAGCAAACACTTGGGGAGGTCAGTGGGACAGTGTTGGTTTTAGGGAAGAAAATGCCCCTGTAGCTCCGACAGGGAACCCCGAAACGGTCAGCAAAGGCTGCACGGAGTGAGCCGGCCAGACGGAGCAGGACATCCTGAGTGTGGAGGGGGAGGCGGGCCCGGGTCCTGGGCAGGGTGGCCTGAGAGCAGGGGACTGGTACAAAACCCAGAGACATTTGTGGGTAGCAAAGGTCTGGTTTCCAAATGCATTTTATAAGAAAGTCAGTCTGTTTAGAAAAGGGGTTTAAAAATCAGGGGGAGGTACAAAGTTCTGAGAATTCTCAGAGGCCAGGGCGGGGTTGGCCTGGGGTGAGGGCGGAGGGCTCCGCAGGAGCTCCGTGGTGGCCGTGCTGTCCCCCGGGGGACTCGTGCCAGAGCTGCCCCCCTTGCTCGGTATGAGTGGGCAGGGCAAGCGCTGGCTCCTATCCCCACACTCCGTGTGCAGAAAAATCTTGGCCTCTTTCTCCAGCTTAGAGGAGCCACAGCCTCTGAGCTGAGGCGTGTGTGTGATGACAGCTCCAGCCAGGGCACCCTGTCATTGGTAGAACTGGGAGCCGATGTCAAAAAAACAAAAGCCGTGACTCCTGCGCTGTACTTGGAGTCCTCCATGCACTCCTCCACAGGACCCCCGGCCAGCCCAGCCCTCCCCGAGCAGCAGCGGTCAGGGAAGCTGGTGCTTTACCTGACAATGTGGGTAAAAGCCTGGTATACAGGCTAGAAAAAGAGAGAGTAAAACCTCTTTCCACGCAGCCCTGAAGCTCAGCACTCCAGGGGGTCTTCACACGGGCAGGTCCTGGAGGGAAGGAGGAGGCCGCCGCGCCCACCTCCCATCCGAAGGCACAGCACCGCAGTGGTGGCCTGTGCCAGAGGAGGGGGTGAGGGATGGAATGTCCTGGTGGTGAGGGCACAGGCAGCCTGAACGAGAAGACAGGATGCGGCAACTGTCCTGAGGCTGTGAGTCTGGGCAGTCTGCCTCCGGGACCCCCAAAGCCAGGCAGTGCACCACGGCGCACACCGTGGGACCCTTGCTTTTCACTCAGGAAAAGAAAGAACATGTGAGCGCGTTTGAAAACACAGCAAGAGGACCTGACCACAAGCTAAAGGAAAAACAACCCTATATAGCTTCATCAAGTGAGAAAAATAATGCCAAACAAAATAATTTTATGTAACTACCTGGATATGTCTCTGACTACTTAAAAATTTGGTTACCCACGCGGGGAGGTGTAAGCAGCACACTGCAGTTAGGAACACCGCCTCCAGTGTTAGCAGCAAAGGCAGGAGCCCAGCTCCAGCCCGTCCAGGAGGGGTCAGCAGGAGCGGCCGGGCTGGGCCATGGGCAGAACAGGACGGGCAGAGCCCAGGGTGGACACAGCAGCCCAAGGCTCTCCAAGGAAGTGCACATGACTGAGCGAAGGCCCTTGCAGAGGGAACCTGGTGTAGCCTGAAGTTGGGGGGGCACAGGGCTGAGGGTCCCCTCCTGGAAGGAGCCCACAGGGCTGTGTCCACCTAAGATAGCACCTGGAGCCCTCGGCCTCCAGCAGGGTTCTGCAGCTGTGTTGTGTGTTAAGCACCAAAGCCCAGAGGTAAGAGGGTGGCAGGGCTCTCTGTGCACTGCACCGGATTCTACAGGCTGCCACGGGCCACGGCTGCAGCCACAGGCAGTGACCTGGCTGCTAGGGGAGGGGAGGGCGGGCTCCAGCCGGGCTGACCGGGTGTCTGCAAAACTCTGCACCTGCTCAGGCCAGGAGCCTCTGGGCTGAACATACCACCCCGCCCAGTGCCCACTGGACCTGGCCACAGGGCCGTCACGTGTCCAAGCCAGGCTGGCTGTCACAGGGACCACTCACACACTCGCACCACCTGCTGGGGACTTAGGACCGTGCTCTCCCTTCACTCAAACCCACCCTGTGACCTCCCCCAACTCACTTCATTTCTGGTCCCAGAGCACCCCTCTTGCTGGGGTCTCACCTGCTTCTTGGCCCACAGGGCTGGTTTCCGTGGGGGGTGGGTTCAGGGGGAAGCAGAGGAGGGGCCGCGAGAGGGGTGAGCATGGCCCTGGCCCTGCGGTGGAGACCCACCGGACACACACACAGGTGGACGAAGCGAGGCAGCCACCAACCCTGTCAGTGGGCGGGTCTAGGAGAGCCAGGCAAAGTCCTTGTCGGGGCCCCCCGGTGGGCTGCGCGGCCGCGGCGAGTCTTCCTCCTCCTTGTCGTCCACCAACAGCGCATCCTCGGGGGCCAGGCCCTCGTCATCCTCGCCCAGCTCCTCCGCCTCCCCTCGTGGGTCATCAGGGTCCTCCAGATAGGGCCCATCACCTGGGAACAGCGCCTCTGGAGAGCCCTCGCCGCCTCCGCCGCCGTGGTCCAGGGGCCCGGTCATGCCGCGGCCAGCACAGTCGGCACACACACCATGGCGCCGGGAGCCATGCCTGATGCCCACGCTGGCGGCAGACATGAAGACGCGGCTGCACACCTTGCATACGTACTTCTTGTCCTTGCTGTGGACCTGCGGGGGCAGGACAGGGGTTGAGTAGGGCCCGGTGGAGATGGGGAGGCAGGGCAGGGGGTGAGCAGGGCCCGGTGCAGGTGGGGGGAGCAGGGCAGGGGGTGAGCAGGGCCCGGTGGAGATGGGGAGGCGGGGCAGGGGGTGAGCAGGGCCCGGTGCAGGTGGGGGGAGCAGGGCAGGGGGTGAGCAGGGCCTGGTTGGGGTGGGGGGGCACAGCCTCCCGGGCCCTCAGAGCATCTGCACAGGCAGAGGCTCCTGGTGGGGGATTGTGGGGGAGGCGCACAGAGACAGGAGTGCTCAGACCCTGACCCCAGCTCCTGTCAGAGCCACACCAACGCAGCCCTGCCCCAAGGGCACGAGGGCGGCGGTGCCCCTCCCCTGCAAGCCCAGCCCCTGGTGGGCCAGTCTGAGTGTCCACACTGTGTGTCCAAGCACCCTCACCAGACGCCCTCCGGGTTGACACACTTCTCACGGGGGTCACACCATGCCCTCTGCCTAAAAGCCTGGCTTCCTCCAAACCTCCCTTCAGTACAGGCTGAGGGCCCCGCATTGGACTGGAGCTCACAGAGCTCCTCCTGTACCCAGCCATGGCTGTACGCCCTGTACAGGGACGGGCTGGGGTTGGGGCTGCCAGCTGGGCAGGTGGGCCCACACCTCAGCCTGGCTGTGTGGACACCCCCTCGGCCTGACCCCCTCAGCCCCTGACCGTGACTCCAGGAACGTGAAAAGGAGGCAACTCCCCCACTCTCAGGCTGTTTCAAGGTCAACTGAGACAGGCGAGAAGAGAGATGAGCATTTACGGTCCGAGGAGGAGTGTGGCTGCCAGGGAGGGCAGCCATGCTGTGCCCTGCGCTGGGCCCGGCAGGGAGACGGGGCAGCACCCATAAGAGGTCCATGTGGCAGGACATGAGGTGCTGGGCTCCTGGAGGGTCTCATCACCAGCCTGGAGGCCCGAGGGAACTACCACACGCTCTGGGGACATGTGGCCACAGGTGGGCTTCTGCTGAGGGTAGGTGGGGACACCCGTGCTGGGCAGAACAGGACCTCAGAAAGACACGGCCGGGGACGGGGGGGGGCGGCCCACGTACCCACTCACAGCACAGGCACCCTCGGCCAGGCCAACTCGAAGAGGCCTTGGGGGACTGGCCCTGATGCCTCACAGTACAGTCCCCGTCCCGGAGGCGGCAGGACCCACAGAGGACCCCGATAGCAACCCCTGGCCAAGTCCACACGAGGGGCTTCTCTGAGGTGGGCTGGCCTCAGGTCAGTCCTCCAGGCACTGATCCCAGGCTCCCCTCGGCTCCTCCCTCCATCCACAGGGCTGTCTCCTTCCTGGGTCTTGCAGTGCCTCTGAAGCTGCATGGAGAACTGAGGCTGGGATGTGCTTGTGACTTTGGCTCTCCTTAAACCATTCCAAACTGGTCAGTTTTCTCCCGTGAGCAAGTACATATACAATCAATGTGTGTCATGGCGAAAGAGGGTCCCTCTACACTGGTAAGATCTGTGACAGGCAGGTACCACAGTTACCACCTCCCCATCCTGGGGCTGGGCCCTGGCCCTTATACGCTTCCTGTCACTGGTCTCAGCGTCCCGAATCCATAGGCCCACAGGCCACCCCGCACAGCCTGACCTCCCCTTTCTCTAGAAACTTCTCACCTCCGTAACTTCCACAAAACCGGGAACCAGAAAGACCTCACTTCTCAAATGTTTGCCGCAGAGCAGCTGTGTGAGCTCTAAGCCTGGCCTGGCATGGGGGCTGCACAGGAACGTGACACCTTCGGGGGCAGCTGGTGGCCTTCAGGCCAGGGCAGCACCACACAGCCTACCTCAGATGCACAAAGACGTGAATTCTAGAAACAGAGCCTCAGACAAGTTGGTGCCAGGACTGCTCCTTTGGGCTTTTTGTTTTGCTGCATTTTAAACCAAGGACTTCCAGAACAAAAATTCAAGACAAACCACAGGAGAAACTTCCCAACAGGGCAACCTGGTGCACACAGGCCCAGGAAGGGTTGGATCAGGGCCAGTGTACCCACCAAGGCCCCTCGAGGCCTGGGCTCCCATGTGTGCAGGGGCCAGGGCACCTGAGGAGGCAGCAGGGACAGCCTGGGGTGGCACAGGGACCTTGTGGCCAGGGCTGGATGGCTGGGCACTCGTCGAAATGGGCAAATGCCCTGGAAAGAAGCAAGAAGGAAGATGGGGCACATTGGCAGCCCGCCCGGGCGCTGGGGCACTATGGCTACAAGAGGACAGCTGGCCCACCCTCCAAATGTGGCCCTGCCAAGGCGTGGGGGGTCCGGCCCCAGCACTGGTGCTCCTCCTGGAGTGGGTGGAGGGGCCACGCAGGCCAGGGAAGGGCTGACAGTGCCATCGTGAAAGTGGAGGCTGGACCAGCTGGAGTCTCCATGCTCTCAGGTCCAGGACCCCAGAGAAGGCCACACGCAGATTCTCCTCAGAAAAAGTCAAGCCCCCATATGCTTGTTTCTGTTGTTCTTTAGAGACAGGGTCTCACTCTGTTGCCCAGGCTGGAGTGCAGTGGTGCAATCACAGCTCACTGCAGCCTCAGTCTCATTGGGCTCAGGGGATCGTCCTGCCTCAGCCTCTCAAGTAGCCAGGACCATAAGTGTGTGCCACACTTGGCTAATTTTTTTTTTTTTTTTGGTAGAGACAGTCTCGCTATTTTGCCCAGGCTGTTCTCGAACTCCTGGCCTCAAGCTATCCTCCTGCCCCAGCCTCCCGAAGTGCTAGGATTACAGGCATGTACCACCACACTTGGCTTTCCATATGTTTCCAGGGAATTACAATCCCCTGAAGTCCAATCATGAAACCCCAGGATAAAAATCCCAGCCCTGGTTGGACACAGTGGCTCATACCTGTAATCCCAGCACTTTGAGAAGCAGAGGCAGGTGGCTCACTTGAGGCCAGTAGTTTGGGACTAGCCTGGGCAGCATAGCAAAATCCCATCACCACAAAACGCAAAAATCAGCTGGGCATGGTGGTGCATACCTGTAGTCCCAGCTACTTGGGAGGCTGAGGTGGGAGGATCGCTTGAGCCCGGGAGGTCAAAGTTGTAGCGAGCTGTGATCATGCCACTGCATTGCAGCCTAGGCAACACAATGAAACCCTGTCTCCAAAAAAAAAAAACAAAAACAAAAACAAAAACCCTAACGCTATCCAACGAGAAGGAACAAGCAGCCACAATGAAACTCAAACAGGATCAAAACGCTTACTGAGAGGTTAATATGGATTTGCTAAAAAAGATGTTGCAATCCACGTTGTTAAAACGTGTTAGCACCTATCAGTTTAAAAAACAAGATGTGGCTGGGCGCGGTGGCTCAAGCCTGTAATCCCAGCACTTTGGGAGGCTGAGACGGGCGGATCAGAGGTCAGGAGATCGAGACCATCCTGGCGAACACGATGAAACCCTGTCTCTACTAAAAAAATACGAAAAAACTAGCCGGGTGAGGTGGCGGGCGCCTGTGGTCCCAGCTACTTGGGAGGCTGAGGCAGGAGAATGGCGTAAACCCAGGAGGCGGAGCTTGCAGTGAGCTGAGATCCGGCCACTGCACTCCAGCCTGGGCAACAAAGCGAGACTCCGTCTCAAAAAAAAAAAAAAAAAAAAACAAGATGTGATTTTCTCTGAATAGGAAACATGTTGGCATGGTGCAGCTACCTACCCCGCTTTTTATAAGTGGTTTGTAAGATGAGACCTGTGGCCTATGTGAGCAGAAGCACATCCACCGCTAAAGAAAACAAGACCGGGGCCTCTGTGACTCCACGTGGATATGGCTCTGCTTCTGACCTTGCAGACCCGCCCTCTTGTGGTCCAGGGTCCCCTCCCAGGACTGTTCCTTCTCTACAGTCCTCCACCTCGCAAAGGCAAGTGTGGGGGCATCAGGGAAGGCCAGAGCCCAGCACTAAGCCCAGCTCCACATCCACTTCAGGACACATCCCAGGTGGCATCCGAGGGCCTAGAGTGGCCCTTCACCCACAGCTGGCCAGGCAGACACGGGCAGACCAGGTCCCTGGTGCCACTCTAGCTCTGCAGCTTGACCTCAGGGAGCTCCCACAGGAGTCCTTACCCCAAATGAGTATCCACCACTGCGCTGGAAAAGCAGAAACCAACAGAACCTGACCCCTGGTGCTTGGCCCTGCCCCCTGGTGGGTCTCCCCATAAGCCCCGCCCCCAGGTGGGTTTCCCTATAAGGCCCCGCCCCCAGTAGGTCTCCCCATTAGCCCCGCCCCCAGGTGGGTTTCCCTATAAGGCCCCGCCCCCCGGTAGGTCTCCCCATAAAGCCCCGCCCCCAGGTGGGTTTCCCCATAAGGCCCCGCCCCCAGGTGGGTCTCCCCATAAAGCCCCGCCCCCAGGTGGGTCTCCCCATAAGGCCCCGTCCCCTGGTGGGTCTCCCCGTCGAGCTCGTCTCCTGCAGGTCCCACTCTGGAACCTACTGACTCTCCTGCGATTCCTAAACTGGCAGCGGTGCTCCCGCGCCTCTCCCACCCCGACAGCGGACCCACCTCAGCCGGGAGCCCGGGGCCGCCTCCACTGACTCTCCTCACACAGCTGCGCGTCACGAGCCCCCCCTGCACCCTGTGCCTCGGGGCGGGCGTCCCAGGACTCCCTGAACCCTTGGGGCCGCCCCTGCTCTGGGCTGCCTGTGCCCCGCGCGCCTCTCTGGGTCATCTCACCCACCTGAGATGCCCTCCTCAGGTCTTTTTTGGCAAATCTGCCTCCCTGTTCCCAGCCTGCCTTTTTCTACTATTTCCTCCCCAAGCAAATCCATCCACTCCACACCTGCTACCTGACAACGACCTGCCGGTGCTGAGCTCCAGGATGGGCACAGTGGGCACCAGGACAGGGTTTCCCGTCCCGAGGCAGGGCGGGGGCGGGGGCCACAGAGGTGGCTGAGGGTTGGGGGCTCCAAGCAGAGCGAGCTGAGCTTGCCGAGGCCTGGCTGCCTTGGGGGCCAGCAGGTGGGCAGGGCGGGCAGAAGCCTTGGCAGGGGCCATGTGGCCCACCCACGCCCAGGAGGCCAGGGCGGAGCAGGCAGGGGCCATGTGCTAACCGGGGCGGCTCTCCCTGCCCTGCTGTCTTCCCCGCGCCGCGCAGAGTGGACCCGGTCTGGGGTCCGGGGCGGTCTGCACTTCCATTGGGACCCGCCTGCCCAGACATCGTGGCCACACACAGCGCGCGGTGCGCAGACCCTCCCCGTACTCACCAGTGTGTGCCGCTTCATGTGCTCGCGCCGCGTGAACTTCTTCCCGCAGATCTCGCAGGGGTAGGGACGCTCTCCCGTGTGTGAGCGCATGTGACGCTTGAGGATGCACTGGTGCATGGCCGAGAAGCTGCAGTAGGGGCACTTGAACTTCTTCCTGATCACCGTGAACTCATTCACTGAAAGAGAGGGACCCCCGAGGTGTCAGCAGGGCCTGGGATGTGCCACCCCGCAGCCCACAGACCACGGCTGCACCGCGCAGCCCAGCAGCCAGGACGGGCTGTCTCCCATCGTGACCCACTGGGGGCTGGTCAGCACTGGGGTCACCACCGGGGGCTGAGCAGGCCAGGCTCCCCCACCATCTGCATAGACTGTCCTGCCCACTGTCTGGCAGGGACGGTGACAGCAAGGCTGAGCCCCAGGGAGCTCAGGAGCCCCAGCTCTCAGGAGATGTTTCCATCGGGGAACATTCCAAGGGGTCATCGCTCCACTGACAACAGACCAAGAGCCCTCAGGCCAAAGGCAGGAGGCAAGGGGTAAGAACGGCCAATGTCAAACACAGTGCCCAGTCCCTGCAGGACCCTCCTTCCAGCCCTCAGACCCCACTGAGCATCCGTGGGTAGCAGGCCCTGGGCGTGGTGTCAGATCAGACGCCTCCCTAGAGGCAGATAAGAAACAAACACTGCAGAGTAACACGGGTCCAGAAGTGTGCAGGGAAAATGGGAGACGTGGGTGCAACTCAAAGCCCTGGGCTCTAATTGCTGGATGCGAGAGAAGCAGCCAGACCCGTTTAATCAAGTTCTGTTCCCCCAAACCTGAGAACCAACATCACTCAGCGGCAGGAACTCCACACCACCATCTCCACGGTGCGTGCTCTGGGGCCAGCCTCAAAAACCTGGGGGGCCCCAGCACCCCCAATGCCGTTATGCTACTCAGGCCCAGATACAGGCACGTCAGACTTGGGCATGGGCCACCGAGAGAGCCTGGAGCAGCCTCGTCCACGGGACCCTCCAGGAGACTCTCCCTGAAGCCTGGTGTACGCACCTGCCAAGGACTGCTCACCCTGGGGTTACGATGTACTTACTGCTGTGCTGGACATCTTCCCCTCCACATACTGTGACCACCTTTCAATGCCAGGATTTTTAACTACACAGCTTTTGGATGTTTGAACACCATAATTTATTAAACAGGCACTACTGCTGAACACTTGTTTCTGTGTTTTCGCCCTTGTGGACACTTCAGTGAGGCTCCTACAGATGGGTCTCCGCAGCCTTCTGCCACTTCCTGAAGATAAACTCTGACAAGTGGGATAAGCACCTGCCCTCCTGACCAGTAGTCCCCACTTGCCGGGCAGGGAGGGTCTACTGAGGTTCCGGGGGCACCAGGCACACCCCCATGACAAGGATATCTCAAAAGGCAGCTCTAACAGGAAACAGCATCTGCCAGGAGCGCCCATTTTGTGAAATGAGCATGTCTGTGTAGCCAAGACAGAAAAACCAAGAGGCCTAGCCTGGCACGGCAGCACCTCTGACCAGCTGGCCGCGTTCGGACACGCACGTCCCCGCCACACATCACTCGAGCGGCTCCTGAGGAGGAGAACGCACGCTCCTCCTGGCCTGTCCTCTGCCAGCCACACCGTGCCCCGGGCTCTCCTCCGTGAGTCAGGTAGCAGGAGACTTCTCTTCCCACCACACCGTCCCCCAGGCTCTCCTCCGTGAGTCAGGTAGCTGGAGACTTCTCTTCCCACCACACCGTCCCCCAGGCGCTCTCCTCCGTGAGTCAGGTAGCTGGAGACTTCTCTTCCCACCACACCGCCCCCCAGGCGCTCTCCTCCGTGAGTCAGGTAGCTGGAGACTTCTCCTCCCACCACACCGTCCCCCAGGCGCTCTCCTCCGTGAGTCAGGTAGCTGGAGACTTCTCTTCCCACCACACCGCCCCCCAGGCCACCCTTCTCACCCTGACAGCACCTGCTTCCCACATCATCACACCCAACAGAGCAAACGCTCCACACATTCTAGACTGCAAAAGGAGAGCAAGGAAATGAGTTTTTCAATTATTTTATTTAAACCAGCTTGTTTGTTTTTGTTTTTTTAAAAAAACAAGATGAGGTTTCGCCATGTTGCCCAGGCTGGTCTTGAACTCCTGGGCTCAAGTGTTCCTCCCACCTTGGCCTCCAAAAGTGATGGGATTATAGGTGTGAGCCACCCTGCCTGGCCCAAAACAACTTTTTTGCATTTTATTTTTTTTGAGACGGAGTCTTGCTCTGTCGCCCAGGCTGGAGTGCAGTGGCGCGATCTCGGCTCACTACAAGCTCCACCTCCCAGGTTCACGTCATTCTCCTGCCTCAGCCTCCTGAGTAGCTGGGACTACAGGCACCCGCCACCTCGCCCGGCTAATTTTTTGTATTTTTAGTAGAGACGGGGTTTCACCGTGTTAGCAAGGATGGTCTCGAACTCCTGACCTCGTGATCCACCTGCCTTGGCCTCTCAAAGTGCTGGGATTACAGGCGTGAGCCACTGCACCCGCCCAAAACAACTCTTTTGAGAATATATTCTTTCATGGTTTCTATTCTTCCTATACAAACATGAAAATTAAAATTTTGAATTATCACATATTTTAGCCATTTTTAATTCAGTCCTACATGTTAAATATTTATCTCTGTATAGAAACCCTGTATTTTTTTACCTAGAAAAACAACTTAGAATGGACATGAGCAGGACTCAGTGTTAATGACCCCATCAGAATAAACGCCACGGGCCCAGGGCAGAGCCGCAGCTGTGGACGGTCCCCTTACACCCTGCATTTTCTGAAGCTGCCTGTGACGCACTTCAGTTTTTTCTTACTGCTGTATTTTCCTGTCACTGCCATAACAAAGCACCAAAGTGTGAGGCTCAGAACAACCTGGTCCACTCTCTTGCAGCTCTGGAGGCCAAAGGTCGGAGGTCAAGGCATCAGCACGGCCTGGCTCTCTCCAGGGGCTCCGGGGAGGGTTCCTCCAGCCTCTTCTGCTCCTGGTGGCTCCAGCTGTCCCTTGGCTTGTGGCCGCATCGCTCCAGTCTCTGCCACCATCTGTGTGGCCTTCTCTGTGTCTGTGTCTCTTCCTCGTCTGCCTCTTAGAAGGACACGTGTGATTGGACTTAGGACCCATCTGGACAATGCAGGAGGACCTCATTTGGAGATCCTTCATCGCATCTGCAAGACCCTTTTTCCAAAGGGTCACATCCACAGCTCTGAGGATCAGGACAGAGACCTATGTTTGGGGCGGGTGTTTGCTGCTCAACCCACTACATTTGACTGACAGTACCGTGATCGTTGAGGGAATTTCACTGGCTGTCATTACTAAAATAATTTCTTACTGGAAACAACACCTTCCATGATTTATTTGTGATTTACAGTCTATATATCTTAGGAAAAATTAACATCACATAGTTTCATTCTCATAAACACTAGGAAGGCCTTAAAGTCCATTTGGTAACAGTAATTAAATAAAAAAGCATAAAGGGCCAGGCGCGGTGGCTCACGCCTGTGATCCCAGCACTTTGGGAGACCAAGGTGGGCAGATCACGAGGTCAGGAAATCGAGACCATCCTGGCTAATATGGAGAAACCCCGTCTCTACTAAAAATACAAAAAATTAGCCAGGCGTGGTGGTGGGCGCCTGTAGTCCCAGCTACTCGGGAGGCTGAGGCAGGAGAATGGAGTGAACCCGGGAGGCGGAGGTTGCAGTGAGCCGAGATCGTGCCACTGCACTCCAGCCTGGGCAACAGAGTGAGACTCCATCTCAAAAAAAAAAAAAAAAAAAAAAAAAAGCATAAAGATCATTAGATGGAAACAGGCAATCTCGCAATCTGTCCTAAAAACGGAACCCTTTGCCAGGAATCAGGTGTTCTTGCAAGGAAAAGGCCAACTTCCAAAAGAATAACTGTGAAGCAGTGCTATCAAAACTGGCGTGAACCCCCTAAAATAGGACATTCAGTGACATCCGGCTGCGACGGTACAGAATTGCATCTGCAAAAACACTGCAGTCATTCATGCCGGACTGGAGCCCTCCCCTAAGCTCGAGGAAGAGTGGAGGTCTCTAGCCTCCCTGCACCATGCCAAGTCGGCTGCATGGCCACCTGCCCTTGGCCCTTCCTCTGTCCCCTCACAGCACGCTTCCACTGCAGGAGAATCAGACCTGTCCTAAATAGCCACTGTACCAGGAAACATTCCAGAACCTTTTCATAATAGTGTCAAAGACTGCAAGAAACCAGCCGTGAACCAAACGGACTGGCAGTTGGCTTCAAGCAGGCAGACAGGGGACAAGGCATCTTTGGAGGGTTCAAGTTTGCTGCTTCCTGAGTCTTCATCACAATATCTGGATATTGAATTGGTATGGATATAACTTTCAAAAGACTGCACTTCAAGTGCATTTCAGAAAAGGATCCAAACATCAACTGTACTGTTTTTTGGTTTACAAATGTATCAGGTTGTCACTTACTCTGTGTTAGAATGTGACAAAACTGTGGTATGTCCAGATTATTTTTAAAAACGTTTTAAGCCTTATGTAAAGTGCAAATACGTATACAGCTCAATGAACTTTATGTACGTACATCCCACATCGCCACTCAAACAGTCATTGCGTGTTCCCAGCACCCTCAAATGAGCCTTTGGCCCTCCCCTAGTTATAACTCCCAGAGACCACGCTCTGCCCTCAATCACCACACGTTTTATTGCTCTAGGGCTTCGTATATGTGGGATCCTGTGCTCGTGTTTGGCTTTCTTCACTAGACGTGGCCTGCACTGCTGCCTGGAGGAGGATTTGGTCTTGTTTGTTGTGCATAGTACTCCATGGCACCACTAAGCCACATGTCCATCCTGCAGGTTCCAGTTTGGACCTGTTGAACAGTGGTGATCTGATGTCTCTTACATGTGTCTTTTGGTGACTTAAGTTCTCATTTATGTTGGGCATGCCCTGGGGGAGGCTTCTGATTTTGGTGGCTTAAGTTCTCATTTCTGTTGGGCATGCCCTGAGGGGGGCTTCTGGACCACAGGGTGTTCACCTGCTTGGCTTCAGCAGATATCACCAATTTTCCAAAGATTTATGATTCCTCTCAAATTAATTTTTGTGCTTGGTCAGAATTAGGGGTCAAGATTCACTTTTTTGGGAAAGGGGAATGGAGTCTCGCTCTGTCACCCAGGCTGGAGTGCAGTGGCGTGATCTCAGCTTGCTGCAACATCTGCCTCCTGGGTTCAAGCGATTCTCCTGCCTCAGCCTCCTGAGTAGCTGGGATTACAGGCACTCATCACTACACCAGGCTGATTTTTGTATTTTTAGTAGAGACTGGGTTTTGCCATGTTGGCCAGGCTGGTCTCAACCTCCTGACCTCAGGTGATCCACCCGCCTCGGCCTCCCAAAGTGCTAGGATTACAGGTGTGAACCACCGCGCCCAGCGACGACTGACTTTTTTCCTCCATGTAAATGTCCAGTCACTCAGCACCATATATTGAAAAGGCCATCCGTCTCTGAGTTGCAGAGGTGGCTTTGTAGTGCCTCACTGGCCATGACGGCTTGTCTACCCTGCATCAACACCACAGCATCTCCATGACTGCAGCACCGTAAGCCTTGATACCTGCATATATCAGTCCCCCAGCTTTCTCCTTCCTTCCCAAGATCACCTTAGCCATCTGTACGAACCCTGGCTTTTATTTCCTGGTTTCGGACACCCTGACATCAGGGGGTCTCAATGACCCTGGAGGAACTTCTCCTCCCAGTTCCCAGAGATAGCAATTGGATTCACCTTTGAGTGCACCTTTCATATGTAAGCCAACCCATCCAGAGCTCACACTCCCTCCACCTCCTCCATAGGTTCTCACACTACAGCCGGTATCCTCCTCCCCTAATCACCCCTGGGCCATACAACTAGACACAGCTCCTATGCCCCAGAGCCTGCTGAAATTATTCAAATCACACAATCCTAACCAGCTTACCCTGCCTTGCCCATTCCTCCCCACAGAAACCAAACAAGACTCCAGCCTGCATCTCCCTCTCTCCCTCTGCCTCCTGACTGACCCTGGTGCTTCTCCATGTAGCTCTGTATGGGATGGTGGGCATCCTATTTCTAGAAATTGGCGAGTATAACAAACTTCTTCCCTTTATGAGTTATTTCTGTGTCTGTGTGTCCTACCATACCTGATTAACACAAATCCCCAGGTGCCCTTAGATCACTATCCTAGATCCTTTGCATCTCCAAATATTAGGAGTTAGTCCATTTACTCTCACACACACACGCACACACGCACACACACACACACCCCTCTGCTGGGATTTTAACAGGAATCGTGCTGACCCAACATATCAACTTAGGGAGATTCACATCTTAACAATTGTGAGTCTTCTTTTCCATGAACATAGTATATCCCTGCATTTATTAGCATTTTCTTTAATTTCTCCCAGCAATATTTTATAGTTTTCTGTGTAGCAGTCTTTGCATATTTTTTGTTTAATTTATTCCTAGGCATTTGATATCCTATAAAATGAAACTGTTATTTATAGAAATACAATTTACTTTTGTATACAAAAGCCCGCTTTGTATACTGGCTCTATATCCAATGTATTTGGTAAATTCTCCTGTTAAAAATCTAATGGTTTCTATATTCTTTTGAATGTTCTACATGCATAATCATGTCATCTACAAATAATGACACTTTTACTTATTCCTTTCCATTCATTTTTTTCTTTTCTTTTTTTTGAGACAGAGTCTTGCTCTGTTGCCCAGGCTGGAGTGCAGTGGTGTGAGCTCGGCTCACTGCAAGCTCCGCCTCCCGGGTTCACGCCATTCTCCTGCCTCAGACTCCCAAGTAGCTGGGACTACAGGCACCCGCCACCACGCCTGGCTAATTTTTTGTATTTTTAGTAGAGACGGGGTTTCACCGTAGTCTCGATCTCCTGACCTTGTGATCCGCCCGCCTCGGCCTCCCAAAGTGTTGGGATTACAGGCGTGAGCCACCGCGCCTGGCCATTTTTTTTCTTTTTTTCTTTAGTAAAGACAGGGTCTTGCCATGTTTCCCAGACTGGTCTTGAGCTCCTGGGCTCAAGAGACTCACCTACCTCAGCCTCCTAAAGTGCTGAGATTGCAGGCATGAGCCACAGGGCCTGGCCCCTTTCTTTTTTTTTTTTTTTTTTTTTTTTTGAGACGGAGTCTCGCTCTGTCGCCCAGGTTGGAGTGCTGTGGCCGGATCTCAGCTCACTGCAAGCTCCGCCTCCCGGGTTCACGCCATTCTCCTGCCTCAGCCTCCCGAGTAGCTGGGACTACAGGCGCCCGCCACGGCGCCCGGCTAGTTTTTTGTATTTTTTTAGTAGAGACGGGGTTTCACCATGCTAGCCAGGATGGTCTCGATCTCCTGACCTTGTGATCCAACCGTCTCGGCCTCCCAAAGTGCTGGGATTACAGGCTTGAGCCACCGCGCCCGGCCGGCCCCTTTCATTTATCACTGTATTGCACAGCTTGGGACAAGAGGTGGGACTTGGGGAGGAGGGGGGCAAGGGAGGTTCCTGACACACACATTAGGAAGGCAAGAGCTCTCAAGTGCAGCACTGCACACACAACCCAGGCTGGGATCTCCAGCCAACTCTGAATATAAGTGGTAACGATGAGCATCTGTGTATCGTTCCCATGCTCAGAGGCTAAGTCACCATGATTTCATGATTAATCAGGAGGTTAACTTTTTTTTTGTAGATACTTTTTGTCAGATTCAGAACATTTCTTTATACTCCAATTTGCTGATTTTTATCATGAAGGCTACTGAATTTTATCTAAAGTGTTTTCTGCATTTATTGAGGTGATACAGCAGGTTCTCTCCTTTATTCGGCTAATGTGGTGAATTACACACGGTGATTCCACTCACTTAACCTTGAGTTCCCGGAATAAGCCTGCGGACCATGCGGCACAGTTCTTCCTCTGTATCACTGGATTCGATTTGCTGGTATTGACTTTAATAGTTGTGCCATCTCTGCTGAGTGATAATTTCCTTTCTTGTAATGCCGTGTCAGGCTCTAGGATCAAGACTATGCCAGCTCAAATAGGCTGGAGACTGTTCCTTTCTTCTAGTATTTGGAAGATATGTGTAACGTTGGCGTCATTTTCTTCCGTTAAAACTGGAAATAATTCACTAGTGAAGGCACTCACCCTGAAGCTTTCTCTGTGGGAAGGTTTCAAAGTTATTAATTCAATTTTCTCAGCAGATCATACAATTATTGAACTCTTCCTGTTTGCTTCAGTTTTGATAAATTCTGTTTTCCAGGAATTTTCCCATTTCCTCCAATTTGTCAAATATATTTGCATACAGTTGTGTATAATCATCTTATCTATCCAGTATCTGTTGATCACTTTTCACAGGAGTTATAACAGTTTTATTAATCTTTTCAACACACTGGCTTTGGGCATTGTTCATTTTCGGTTTTGGGGTTTGCCCAGGCTGGAATGCAGTGGTGCAATCATAGCTCACTGTAACCTTAAACTCCTTGGCCTCAAGTAATCCTCTCACCTTAACCTCCCAAAGTGCTAGGATTACAGGTGTGCACCACCATGCCAGATGCATCGTTCATTTTTGTATGTCTGCTTTCTACTTCAATGATAGCTCTTCTTTTAATTTTCAGACGGAGTCTTCCCTCTTGTCGCCCAGGCTGGAGTGCAATGGCACGATCTCAGCTCACTACAACCTCCGCCTCCCAGGTTCAAGCAATTCTCCTGCCTCAGCCTCCTGAGTAGCTGGGATTACAAGCACCCACCACCACACCCGATTAATTTTTGTATTTTTAGTACAGACAGGGTTTCACCATGTTGGCCAGGCTGGTCTCGAACTCCTGACCTCAAGTGATTCACCCACCTCGGCCTCCCAAAGTGCTGGGATTACAGACATAAGCCACCACACTCAGCCTGGTATCTATTCTTTATTTCCCTTCTCTTACTTCCTTTGGGCTTAATTTGCTATTCTTTTTCTTCTTGACAAATTTAGAACCTTTCTTCTCTCCTAATATGGAACTAGAGCTCTACGTTTTCCTTAAATACTGCTTTAGATGTAGCCTAAAAGTTTTGATACAGCATTTTTTTTCATTATCATTCAATTAAAAATATTTTGGCCAGGCACTGTGGCTCACACCTGTAATCCCAGCACTTTCAGAGGCCGAGGCAGGCGGATCATGAGGTCAGGATTTCAAGACCAGCCTGGCCAATATGGTGAAACCCTGTCTCTACTAAAAATACAAAAATTAGCTGGGTGTGGTGGCAAATGCCTGTAATCTCAGCTACTCGGGAGGCTGAGGCAGGAGAATCACTTGAACCCAGAAGGCGGAGGTTGCAGTGAGCAGAGACCGTGCCACTGCACTCCAGCCTGGGTGACAGAGTGAGACTCTGTCTCCAAAAAAAAAAAAAGTTTATCATTTCCTTAGTGAATTATTGGTTGACTTGTGATACTATTTGATTTGCAAGCATTTGGGGGACATTCTAGTGTCTTGTTACTGATTTCTAATTCCAGTTTGCTAAGGTCAGAGAGTACACTCTCTGATTTCAATCCTTTGATATTTGTTGAACTGAATTATGGCCCTGGTTGGTCTATTTTGGTAAATGTTTCCTGTCCTTTCGGAATATCCTGCACTTGTTTGGTGTAATGTTCAAATTGGATTAATTGTGCTGTTGCAGGCCAGTATCTCTATGAACACAGATGCAAGATTCAAACAAAACATTAGCAAACTGAATCCAATAATACAGAAAAAGAATAGCAGCTTGTGACCAGATGTGTTTATTTCCAGGAATTCAAGGTGAATTTAACATTTGAAAACTGTGTTCAAATCTTCTCTATCCTTATTGAGATTTTGTTTGCTGTTCTATCAATTACCAAGAGGGAAGTGTTTTAAAACCCCCAATTGTAATTGTGAACTTATCTCTTTTTTTAGTTCTGCCAACTTTTACTTCATGTATTTTAAAACTGAGCCGTTGCCAGGAGCGATCGCTCCCACCTGTAATCCCAGCACTTTGGGAGGCCAAGGTGGGTGGATCACAAGGTCAGGAGATTGAGACCATCTTGGCCAACACGGTGAAATCCTGTTTCTACTAAAAATACAAAAAAATTAGCCAGGGTGGTGGCACATGCCTGTATTCCCAGGTACTTCAGGTACTTGGGAGGCTGAGGCAGGAGAATTGCTTGAACCAGGGTGGCAGAGGTTGCAGTGAGCCAAGAGCACGCCATTGCACTCCAGCCTGGGCAACGGAGACTCCTCTCTAAAAAAAAAAAAAAAAAAAATCTGAGCCGTTAGAAGCAATACACATTTAGGATTGTTATATTTTACTACTGAATTGACTAGTTATCATTATGCCAGTCCCTCTGAGTAATACTTCCCAAAGTTTACTTTGATATTAAGACTGCTATACTGACTTCCTTTTCGGTGTACGCTGATTCGTCTTTTTCTTTTCTTTCTTTTGTAGAGATAGGGTCTTGCTCCATCACCCAGGCTAGAGTACAGTGGCACAATCATAGCTCACTGTAACCTCAAACTCTTGGGCTCAGTTAGTCTCCTGCCTCAGCCTCCCAAGTAGCTTGGATCACTGGTGTGCACCACCAAACCCAACTAATTATTTAATTTTTTTAGAGATGGGGTCTTGCTATGTTGCCCAGGTAGGACTCAAACTCTTGGCCCCAAGTGATCCTCCCACCTCAGCCTCCCAAAGTGCTGGGATTACAGGTGTGAGCCACTGTACCCAGCCAAAAAATAGTTTTTAAAAACAGGGCGTGTGTTTTGTTCATTTTTAATAATGTAATTATTGATGTGGCTGGTGTAAGGCTATCGTCTTGTTTTTTATTTGTCCTTTATGCTTTTTGTTCTTATTCCTCCTTTCTTGCCTTCTTTCAAATTAATCAAGTATTGTATCAGGCCATTCTTGCACTGTTATAAATAAATACCTGAAACTGGATAATTTATGAGAAAAGAGGTTTAACTGGCTCATGATTCTGCAGGCTATACAGGAAGCATGGTGGCATCAGCTTCTAGGGAGACCGTAGGAAGCTTCCAATCACGGCAGAAGTCAAAGAGGGAGCAAGTGTCTCACACGGCGGCAGCACGAGCAAGAGAGAGGGTCATGGGGGAGGTGCCACATGCTTTTGATTGATCAGATCTTGTCTCTATCATGAGGACCGCACCAAGGGGAAGGAGCTAAATCATTCACGAAGGGTCCCACCAGGCACCACGCCCAACATTGTGGATCACAGTTCAACATGAGATTTGGGTGGGGACACATTGTGGATCACGGTCCAACATGAGATTTGGGTGGGGACACATTGTGGATCACGGTCCAACATGAGATTTGGGTGGGGACACAGATCCAAACTGGATCAAGTATTATTCCATTTCTTCTCCTCATTGAGCCTTTGAATCACACTACTTTATTTTACTATTTTTAGTCATCATTCATGTGACTATAAAGAACCAGAACCACACGAAAGTTAACTCTCATCTACCCCAATGCTAATAGTGTCATATGTTTTGCTTCTATTTAGGTTTAAAAATCCCCAAAATTATAATTGTTGCTTTAAACAATCAAGATTCTTTTCTATTACTCACACAGTTGCCCTTTCTGGCGCTTTCTTTTTTTTAAAAATTATATATAAGAGACAGCCTTGCTCTGTCATCCAGGCTGGAGTGCAGCAGTGCAACCACGGCTCACAGCAGCCTTGACCTCCTGGGCTCAAGCGATCCTCCCACCCCAAGTGGCTGGAACTACAGGCATGAGCCATTGCACCCAGCTAATTTTAAAAAACATTTATAGGCCAAGCATGGTGGCTCATGCCTGTAATCCCAGCATTTTGTGAGGCCGAGGTGGGCAGATCACTTGAGGCCAGGGGTTCCAGATCAGCTTGGGCAACATGGCAAAACCTTGTCTCTACTAAAAATAAAATACATTAGCCGGATGTGGTGGGTGCCTGTAATCCCAGCTTCTTTGGAGGCTGAGGCACGAGAATCCCAGGAGGCTGAGGCACGAGAATCACTTGAACCCAGGAGGCAGAGGTTGCAGTGAGCTGAGATCAAACCACTACACTCCAGCCTGGGTGACAGAGTGAGACCTTGTCTCAGTCAATCAATAAAATAAAAACTAATTTTTTTTTGTAGAGATGAGATCTTGCTATGTCGGTGTCACACTCCTGGCCTCAAACAATCTTCCCTCCTCATTCTCCCA
Source organism: Chlorocebus sabaeus (assembly GCF_047675955.1). Lineage (NCBI taxonomy): Eukaryota > Metazoa > Chordata > Mammalia > Primates > Cercopithecidae > Chlorocebus > Chlorocebus sabaeus. The sequence continues at coordinate 363,898 of NC_132905.1, read as the reverse complement.
CAGTGCTGGGATCACAGGCACGGCTCCTGTGCTCAGACACATTCTGGTGTTTTTTTACTCCTTTCTTCAGTTCTGCGCTCCCATCCGGGATACTTTTTCTTTCACCTGAAGGGCTTTTAGTACCTCTTGTCATTTGGCAATGAATTTTCCTGGTTTTGTTTGCATGACAATAAGCTTTATATACCCCTAATTTGTGACGAAGCCTGTGCACAGCAGCTCATGCCTGTAATCCCAGCACTTTGGGAGGCGAGGCCAGCAGATCACAAGGTCCGGAGATCAAGACCAGCCTGGTCAACATGGTGAAACCCTGTCTCTACCAAAAATACAAAAAATTACCTGGGTGTGGTGGCGGGCGCCTGTAATCCCAGTTACTGGGGAGGTTGAGGTAGGAGAATTGCTTGAACCCAGGAGGCAGAGGTTGCAGTGAGCAGAGTTCGCACCATTGCACTCCAGCCTGGGTGACACAGCGAGACTCTGTCTCCAAAAAAAAAAAGAAAAAAAAAAATTGTGATGAATATTTTTTTGGGTATAGAGTTCCAGGTTCGCCACTTTTTTCCTTCCAGCACTTCAAAGACGTCATTCATTATCTTCTAGCTTCTGTGGTTTCTGGGAAAGTCAGCCATCAGTGTTGTTCTTCTGAATATTAAGCATTTTTTCTCTGGCTGCTTTTAAGGTTTTTTTTTGTTTTTCTTTTGAGATGGAGTCTTGCTCTCTCACCCAAGCTGGAGTGCAATGGCGCAGTCTCGGCTCACTGCAACCTCCACCTCCCAGGTTCAAGTGATTCTTCTGCCTCGGCCTCCTGAGTAGCTGGGATTACAGGAACCCACCATCATGCCTGGCTAATTTTTGTACTTTTGTAGAGACCGGGTTTCACCATGTTGGCCAGGCTGGTCTCGAACTCCTGACCTCAGGTGATCTGCCCGCCTCAGCCTCCCAAAGTGCTAGGATTACAGGCATGAGCCACTGCGCCCAGCCAAGATGTTTGTGTTTTTCGTTTTCAACAGTTTGACTATAATGTACTAGATTGTTTTGTTTTTGTTGTTTTATTGTTTTGTGTGGTATTCGTTCTGCTTAGGGTTCACTGAGCTTCCTGAATCTGTGGGTTGGTATCTTTCATCAGTTTTGGGAAACTCTCAGCTACTATCGCTTCAGCTATTGCTTCTGCTCCATTTTCTCTCCCTTCCTCTTCTGGAACTCCAGTTACACAAACATTAGGCATTTTCACTATGTTCCACATGTCTCTTTGCCTTTTTCCTCATTCTTTTCGATTTTTCTCTAAGCCCTGGCATGGATATTTTCCATGAGCCAGTTTTCCAGTTTGCTCATCCTACCTTTTGTTGTGTCCAGACTGCTTTTAGACTCTCCAAATAATTCTTCATTTCATATATTGTATTTTCAGTTCCAAAATTTCCACTTTTTTTTTTTTTTTTTTTTTTTTAAGACAGAGTCTTTGCTCTGTCACCCAGGCTGGAGTGCAGTGGTGCGATCTCAGCTCACTGCAGCCTCTGCCTCCCGGGTTCAAGCGATTCTTCTGCCTCCCGAGTAACTGGGATCACAGGTGCGTGCCATCACACCCAACTAATTTTTGTATTTTTAGTAGAAATGGGGTTTCACCATGTTAGCCAGGTTGGTCTCGAACACCTGACCTCAGGTGATCTGCTCATCTCAGCCTACTGAACTGCTGGGATTATAGGTATGAGCCACTGTTCTCAGCCCACTTCTTTTTTATACATTCAAATTCTCTTGAAAGTCTCCCATCTTTTAATCTATCTTATCCATCATTTCCTCAATTTTCTTGCATATGTTACAGATGTCTTCAAGTCCTTGCCTGATAACTGCAATATCTATTTTTTCTGGCTGGTTTTAGTCATTTGGCCCTTGTATTTAACCTGCCCTGTAATTTCCTAGTAGATGCTAGATATGGCAAATCAAAGGAGGAGGCCACACTTTAGACATCGGCATCTTTTTCCAAAGACACTTAAGTTTGTCTTTTATAATGGTGGTGGTTTGCTTTTGTCTCTGCTAAGCAGATTCTGGAGAATTCCTTTGATCCCGTGAAGGCTTCATTTTAACTTTTAGGACTGGTCTGATTCTGTTTTTGGTTTTACTCCTGGGGAATGAGTGAAGGGCAGGAAGTAAGCTTCAGGGGGATGTGGTCCCTCTTCAGGAGGATGCGGTCCCTCCTCAGGAGGATGTGGTCCCTCTTCGGGGGGATGCGGTCCCTCTTCGAGGGGATATGGTTCCTCTTCGGGGGTCTTCAGGAGGATGTGGTCCCTCTTCAGGGGGATGTGGTCCCGCTTCAGAAGGATGTGGTCCCTCCTGGGGGGGATGCGGTCCCTCTTCAGGATGATGTGGTCCCTCTTTGGGGGGATGTGGTCCCGCTTCAGAAGGATGTGGTCCCTCTTGGGGGGGATGCGGTCCCTCTTCAGGATGATGTGGTCCCTCTTTGGGGGATGTGGTCCCTCTTCGGGGGGATGTGGTCCCTCTTCAGAAGGATGTGGTCCCTCTTGGGGGGGATGTGGTCCCTCTTCAGGATGATGCGGTCCCTCTTCAGGATGATGTAGTCCCTCTTTGGGGGGATGCGGTCCCTCTTCAGAAGGATGTGGTCCCTCTTCGGGGGAGATGTGGTCACTCTTCGGGAGGATGTGTTCCCTCTTCGGGGGGATGTGGTCCCTCTTCAGGGGGATGTGGTCCCTCTTCAGAAGGATGTGGTCCCTCTTCGGGGAGATGTGGTCCCTTTTCAGGGGGATGTGGTCCCTTTTCGGGGGGATGTGGTCCCTCTTCAGAAGGATGCGGTCCCTCTTCGGGGGGATGCGGTCCCTCTTCGGGGGGATGCGGTCCCTCTTCGGGGAGATGCGGTCCCTCTTCGGGAGATGTGGTCCCTCTTCAGGAGATGTGGTCCCTCTGGGGTCTCACCTGAAAGCCCAGGGTGTTTCCTGGATCTCCTTCACCTTGCCAGCATTTGGCCTCCAGCCTGTGTCTTCACGTGCATGACCACGGACATCGCTGCTGTGCTGCCGTGTGGCATAGCCTCCCACCCAGCGCTGTTCTGCTTGGTTCTTGCAGTGTTGCTCTGTGTGCATGTGTGTGTGTGTGGCTTAGAGGGTTGAGGTGGGGGGGCAGTTGTATGCAAGGTTGGGGTCCTCCTCTTTGTTTCTTGCCTTTTGGGATTTTACCCCTCAAGTCCCGGCTCCTCTGGCTACCCTGAAGGACAATCTCTGTATCCGTGCACTGCCGTCCACTCAGGCTCCACTTCCTGTTTCAGGGTTTGGGAAATATGCCAGCAACACTGCTGGGATGAAGGGCAGCTCGTCTGTATTCTCTTCTCTCAAGGATCACAGCCTTGTCCCTGCACTGGCCCCCTTCCCGGATGGGTTACGTGTGTGGAGTTCTTTTCTTTTTTGAGACAGGGTCTCACTCTGGCCCAGCTGGAGTGAAGTGGTGCAATCACGGGTCACTGCAGCCTCGACCTCCTGGGTTCAAGCGATCCTTCCACCTCAGCCTCCAGAGTAACTGTAGAGATGAGGTTTCACCAGGTTGCCCAGGCTGGTCTTGAACTCCTGGGCTCAAGCGATCCTCCAACCTCAGCTTCTCAAAGTGCTGGGATTACCAGCATGAGCCACTGTGCCCAGCTTGAGGTCTTAATTTCTACAGACACACATAGACACACAGGACTGCTATACTGATGGGCACCCAGGTCTGTGAGGCCATTCACATTTTGTGAAAACGGTGAATATGCCAAGAAACCCAGAATGAATTTTGTAGACAGGAAGCGAGCTTTGTGGCAATGAAGGGACCTAAAGAAAGAACCAGGCTTTTATTATTGAAATTCTCTTTTTAAGGAAGACTAATGTTACTTACTGATACATTTTTTAAATATCTCTTTGAAGTTAATCTCTAAGCAATAATATTTCAAAACAGGAGAAGAAATATTTAAGGGAATGTGCTGAAAATACCTTTGTGTGTGTTGCTTTTGTTTTTGTTTTTTGGGCAAGGTCTTGCTCTGTGGCCCAGCTGGAGTGCAGTGGTGAAATCACGGCTCACTGCAGCCTCAACCTCCTGTGCCTAAGCGATCCTCCCTCCTTGGCTTTCCGAGTACCTGGGATCACACGTGTACAGCACCGCACTCAGCTAATTTTAAATTTTTTTGTAGAGACAGGGTCTCCCTGTGTTGCCCAGGCTGGTCTCGAACTCTCAGGCTTAAACAGTACTCCTGCCACAACCTCCCAAAGTATTGGGATTACAGGCGTGAGCCACTGCACCCGGCCTGAAAACTTTATATGCTGAATGAATGTCTGTGTAGTTTCAGGGGAAAGAATGTCAGAAGTAAGGATAAAGTCATACTGCTATCTATCCTAAAAATGTTCTTATAGCCTTTATCATTTTACTACCTGCCACGAACATATTTTTTTTAGGTTCTATGGCACATGTCTATGCTTTTTAAATTGTTTTCAAAAAGTTAACCAAACTCTTTCAGCAAAATGGTGCAGAGAGAATCTCTATAACCAGGCCTCCTTATCAATCCCCCAAGACAACTCTCTCCCTGCTGGGCCCACCTGCTGCTCACCCTGGAGAGCAAAGGGCAAAGTCGTTGTGCAGCCTCTGATGTCTCTGCTTCAACAGCACCAGGGTGTGCCCCACCCATGAACACAGAGCCTAGGCGTGGACTAATCTCACAGTCAGATGCCACGTTTCTTCTGTCACGGTGCCCAGGCTGAGACATACCATCTCAGGTCCAACAGCTGAGAGATCTTCTTTTTTTTTTTTTTGAGAGGGAGTTTCACTCCTGTTGCCCTGACTGGAGTGCAATGGTGTGATCTCCGCTCACTGTAACCTCTGCCTCCCGGGTTCAAGCGATTCTCCTGCCTCAGCCTCTTGAATAGCTGGGATTACAGGCGCCCGCCACCAAGCCCCAGGTAATTTTTCTATTTTTAGTCGAGACAGGGTTTCACCATGTTGGCCACGCTGGCCTTGAACTCCTGACCTCAGGTGATCCGCCTGCCTCGGCCTCCCAAAGTGCTGGGATTTTAGGCCTGAGCCACCACGCCCGGCCAAGAGATCCCATTTTGACCAATAAAAAAAGAAAAGCTTCATTTTCTCTACGACTGACATTACAGTTCCAACAGGCATTTGCATAAAGAGGTGTCTGGCAGCTCGGAAGGCGCGGCCTGTGTGGACTGCTCTCCCGACTCTCGCAGACGCCAGCAGAGCGCAGTCACCTTTGGTAAAATGCCCCAAACCTCGCTAGAAATCCCACTTTTCTCCATCTTCAGAAACTCATCTCAGGAATAAAGATTTGAGCAACTAGGGGAGGCTCCAGCAGACAAGACTGGCTGAGTGAAGATGGGGACCTTCCGGAAAGGGGATGGGCTGTTGGGCAGATTGCAGGACACGTCTCTGGCCTGGGAGTGGGCTCCCCCGACACGCCACTTTCCCTGCCAGATGGCACTTCTGGTTATTCCAGAATCTGGAATGCGGGATGCCTGTTTCCCTCCTGAGCCCACCTGCTGCTCTGGGTCCCTGGAGCTCAACAAGTCCACAACCACCCGCTCTGAATAGAAAGCTGACATTGAACCTAATTCGTCTGACGAGGACGGGCGAGGGCACCGCGGGGCGCTCTTTCTGAAAAGCAGCACATTCCTGTGATTCCACACCAACATGTAGAGCGCCGCGCACATGCCAGGCACACACCACCAAGGACGCCATGGCAGGCTGTGTCCTTAGATCTTCCTAGAAAGTCGCTTGGGTTAGAGCTGTGTGGCTCCACTTCCCATGGATGGGGGCATGTTTTCCTGTCCCCGAAAGCCCCCGTCCCCACATGTTGGCAATCCCGTGGGATCTCAGTCATCTGAACCCCATCAGGCAGAAGCTGAAGGTCCACCTGCCCCACCTGCCCACCAGCTGGGCACGGAGACGCCTTCACCTGGCAGCGGCCAGCAGAGGACTCGAGAAATGACCACAGAAAGGCACACACTGGCTCCCGGCCACAGCTCTCCGCAGACGTCCCCTCCCCGACACGGCTGTGCAGTCACCCAGCTCCCCCCTGCTCCAACACGCTTGCGAGTTCTCGCGCACGGGCAGCTGCACCGAGTCGGCCACCGGGACCGGGTCACCAAAGCCCTGGCTGCAGCATCGAGGCAAACGCTGGCTCCAGCACACAGACCAGAGGCACCCGCAGTTCTGTCCCACACCACTTCCAGCAGGTTCTATCCCATGCCACTTCTAGCAGGTGCCTTCGCTTGTCCCTTGCTTCACGGGGCTCCTTAGCTGGCCTCAGGGTAAAGCTGTCAGCACCCAAGGAGCTCCAGGCGAGGCCACGCCGTCCTGACACTGGCTGCTCCCAGGGCTGGGCAAGTCCATCCAGGCATCCTGGACAGGCCACAGGCCCTGCAGAAACCCACCCTGGTGCCAGCGGAGCCAACACTGGAAGAGGATGCTCCGCCCAGCTCTCCACGCCATGAGAAGTGTCCATCTAGAACCAGAGACAGACAAGTTACAGACCGTCAAGATGGGATAAAAGCGGCAAGACTTCTAGGTGGATGCTCTGCCACCCTCACTCACCTGGAACACTGTCCAGTCGCTACAAAGACAGCCTGTCAACAGCCATCTGGAAAGGAAGACTGTAATTAATTCTCAATGAAGAGACACTAAAAAAAAATATGCATTAACAAAACATTAACGCCCGCCACCAAAACTATCCTGTGAGAAATGACTCGTGTAGCAATAGCAATTAATTTCAAAATCCAAAATGTGTGGTTGAGGCCGGGCACTAAGGCTCATCCCAGCACTTTGGGAGGCCGAGGAGGCTCACGCCTGTGATCCTAGCACTGTGAGAGGCTGAGGCAGCTCATGCCTGTCATTCCAGCAATTTGGGAGGCCGAGGCAGGTGGATCACTTGCAGTCAGGAGTTCGGGACCAGACTAGCCAACATGGTGAAACCTCATCTCTACTAAAAATACAAAAATTAGGGCAGGCGCAGAGGCTCACGCCTGTAATCCCAGCACTTTGGGAGGCCGAGGCGGGCGGATCATGGGGTCAGGAGATCACCACCATCCTGGCTAACATGGTGAAACCCTGTCTCTACTAAAAATACAAAAAATTAGCTGGGCGTGGCGGCGGGGCACCTGTAGTCCTAGCTACTTGGGAGGCTGAGGCAGAAGAATCGCTTGAATCCCAGAGGTGGAGCTTGTAGTGAGCCAAGATTGCGCCACTGCACTCCAGCCTGGGTGACAAAGCCAGACTCCATCTCAAAAAAAAAAAAAAAAAAAAGGCCGGGCGCGGTGGCTCACGCCTGTAATCCCAGCACTTTGGGAGGCCGAGACGGGCGGATCACGAGGTCAGGAGATCGAGACCATCCTGGCTAACACGGTGAAACCCCGTCTCTACTAAAAAAAACACAAAAAACTAGCCGGGCGAGGTGGCGGGCGCCTGTAGTCCCCGCTACTCGGGAGGCTGAGGCAGGAGAATGGCGTGAACCCGGGAGGCGGAGCTTGTAGTGAGCTGAGATCGTGCCACTGCACTCCAACCTGGGGGACAGAGCGAGACTCTGTCTCAAAAAAAAAAAAAAAAAAAGAATTTTTTTTCTCCAAGGAGGCAAACACATCCCATGGCCCTTTCTTTACAGAAGAGACCCTGCGACTTCAGGCACAGGAAGGAGAACACCTTCCACTAGGGCTCTGCGCGGCTCCGGCTGGGGCAGTGGCCTCTGAGTCGGGGCTTGGCCAGAAATGGGCAGTGACCAGGCCTGGAAGGGACCGGCCACCACCACTGAGCTCTAGGAACTGATGTTTCCAACCCACTGCGACAAGAATTGAATGTCTTTACGTCAGGGGAAAAAAATTGCTCAAAATATAAAAACCAATTCAACTTCATACAACCTGTTGCTCTGGGAGTGGAACAATCACTACTGCAAAAGAGAACAACTCGGCTGACCTAAAATGGGTTTTCTCTGTACCTGGGTGAGTTGAGGGTGGGAGAGGAGGGCACATGGAGAGCAGGTGCCACCAAAGAGCCTCCTTGGAGGTGCCCAGGCTCATCTGGGTGGTGGCCACGAGCACATGGGTGTCAGGGTCACCACGCTCCCAGTGTTTGGCCCAGCTGCCCCAGACAAAGTTGGCCACCTTGGTGTCTTACCTGAGCTGGGGGAGGCGGCGCCGGCTCCCTGGGCTGGGTCTGGCGGTTCCCCAGAGCCCATCCTGTGGCTCTGAGGGTGGAGGGTGGAGGCTGGAGGGGCTTCTGCTCTGCCATCAGTGACCCTCAAAGGGACCCAGGCCCTGGGAACACAGGAAAGGAGGAGTCTCACCCACGGGAACGCGTACCAGCCGCTGGGTTCTAGAGAGTTCCAGAAGCACCGATGATCTTCCCGGTATGCGGTGTGAGCCCGGTGATGACCTGGGGGTCTCGCTGGAGGCAGGTGTTCAAGTGCTTTGATCAGCTGGCCGACCCCAAATGTCTGGGGTATCCACCCGTGACTTCTCCAGGGTGGGTCTCTCTCCTGGGAGTGATTCCAACAGAGGGTTTTGGTGGAGGGAGTCGGAGTGTGAACACGTCTGGACTGCAGAAATGCTCTCCTGATGAGAACACCGAGGCACGCCGGCCTGGGCTGCCTGAAAATGCACGTCCACCAAATCCCTTTGGTCATTAACTGTTCACGATTCCAGTCTCGATTCAGAACCAAGGTAAAGTTCTCGATTCATCCTCTAAATACCAGAGGGAAACAGTCTTTAAACCACAACCAAAACAAAGACAAGCTGAGACTGTTCTCTGCAAAACGCCTCCTGATGCCTGGGCTCAGCCACCTTCTCCAGTAACGAGCCGGCCGGAAGCAGTGCCCCCAGGAAAGGACTGCAGGGAGCTGGGATGAGCTTCACGGGAGGCGGGACCGCATCACCATGGCTGTCCCTAGAATCCTTGACTCTTTAAAAGAGTGAGGGGGGTCACACCAGCAACACTCCAGAGGCCACGTCCCATACTTCCAGGCACGGCTGATGTGGGGCTCACAGCCTCCTGTCCCCAGCCGTCGGCCAGCCAGCGGCACATCCTCTTCTTGTCTGTGTGAAGTCGGCATCTTTGTGCTGTTTGCAGACATGAAGGCAGCGCACACCTCAAGGCCCCAGGTCAGCGCCAGCCCAGCACAACTTGTGGGCAGCCATGTTCTGAGCCTAAATGACACTTTTCATGGTTTCTACTGGGTGAACAATGACTATTAACAGGGAGGAGGCCAGCCTACTGCTGAAATGCTGAAAAAGGAATAAAAGTAAGCAGAGCAAAGTTCAACGGAATCAAATGAGAAGTACAGCAAGTCCTCTGAAACGGATGTCAGAGATTGGTGGTCTACTAATGAAACTGCCATCTGTTTGATTTAACACCCAAGCCAAGGTTACTGGTCCTACAAATCCAAGGAAACTAGTTCAGTTTTTCTAGAATGTTCCAGAACCATCCCCAAAGGCCCTCTGAGTGTCGGCTGCTCTGTGCCTGCTGCCTGCATGTTTAATGGTTCTCTAAATTCAGAAATCTGTGACCACCATCCCATTCTTGTGCAAAATTGCCATGGCCGGGCTGTATTTGTTCAACCACGGTGCATTCATGATGAGGAGAGTCGGGCAGGTGGTGGGATCCCCACCCCAGCACCCCATGCCACAAAGCTGCAGTGGATACACAGTGAGGACTGCTGTGTCCCCCTCTGTTTCCTGCACAGCACGCCAGGCCACTGGGAGATGCGTTCGACGGGACACCCTAGAGACCACGCTAACAAGAGGCCCAGCCCTGGAAATGCTCATCGTCTGCAACCAGCACACAGAGGAGGTCACAAGTCAGGACTGGCCATGCCCGGCACAGCAGCCACGTCCCTAGAACCACAGCAGGGGCCACGTCACGAGGAGGTCGCAAGTCAGGACCAGCCACGCCTGGCAGAGCAGCCACACCCCTAGAACCACAGCAGGGGCCCCTAGGACCACAGCAGGGACCACTTGCCCTCCCAGGTCCTCTTCAGAGCTCTCCTGACTTGAAGCTGCATTCCCTCCGCTCTGAGGGCAGGGTACCAGGGGCCCTCGCCCAGCCGAGGCCGCTCTTGTCTTTTCTCTTCTGATGGAGTGGAGGAGAGGAGCAGGCGGCCCCCGGGGCTCAGGGTCGAATTTCCAGAGCTACAGGATGGGGGGCCACGCCACAAGCCACAGTGAGCTGCCCCCTCTCGCCAACCCCACAGTTACCCCCACATTCAGCAATGGGAGGACACGGCTCTGCGTCCATGCCCCTCCAGAAGGCGGGGAGGGAGAGAGGGGTGCGATGGGGTCCCACCGGGCCTGCTGCTCCCGCACGGTGTTGAGAGAATTAGAAGTCCATGAGTTAAACACTTCAGATCAACAGACGGTGTCAGACCCCGAAGTTCAGTTCTCTCCCCCGATCGGTGTCCACCCAGGTACCAGCAAGTGGGGCTGCGCCATGAACTCTGAGGAGTTTCTCCTCCACGGCACCCCCATGGCAGCCCCCACAGAGGCCAGGCCCCTGGACCCCACGTTCAAATCACACTGAGGTGCCTCGGCTGAGGCTTCCCTGGACGCAGGCGCCAGTGTCCATGGTTTACTTCCGCGAGGATTCTGCGGGACCACCTGTCGGGGACCGAATGCCTATGACAGTGAGGGAGGACCACAGAACTTTGGAAAATCCAAGTTTTTTCCAAGTATTTCTATTATTTACCTCAGTGCATGATGGAAACAGGGAGGAGCCATGCAGGATGCCAGAAAATTACATTTTAAAGTAACCTGTCCCCTGCCGAGTTCTAGGGCCTCTCCGTCTGCTGGGCAGGTGTCTGGGTCATCCAGTTCACAGCCCGACAAGCGAAGGATGCTGACAACTTCTAAACCGTATTTACAGAAAACAAAAGGGAAAATTCTCCCCCCGGCCCCGCCCCGACTGAGTTTTGGTCCTGTTGCCCAGGTTGGAGCTCAATGGCGTGATCTCGGCTCACTGCAACCTCCTCCTTCTGGGTTCAAGCGATTCTCCTGCCTCAGCCTCCCACGTAGCTGGGATTACAGGTGCCTGTCACCACACCTGGGTAATTTTTTGTATTTTTAGTAAAGACAGGGTTTCGCTATGTTGGCCAGGCTGGTCTCAAACTCCTGACCTCACGTGATCCACCTGCCTCAGCCTCCCAAAGTGCTGGGATTATAGGTGTGAACCATCACACCTGGCCCAAAAGGGCAAATTCTTACAAGAGAGATGGAAAATTTGGAATATTAAAAAGGAGGCTAGAACTTAAGAGAAATAACAAAAGACCCACCAGCCAACTTCACCTGGAATTAGTCACAGCTGCACTAAAAATCGAGTGAGATGGGACCAGGTGTGGTGGCTCACGCCTGTAATCCCATCACTTTGGGAAGCTGAGGTGGGCAGATCGCCTGAGCTCAGGGGTTCGAGACCAGCCTGGCCAACACGGTGAAACCCCGTCTCTACTAAAAATATAAAAATTAGTGGGGTGTGGGGGCACCCACCTGTAGTCCCAGCTAGGTAGGTAGGGAGGCTGAGGTAGGAGAACTGCTGGAGCCCGGGAGGCAGAGGCTGCAGCAAGTCGAGATCGTGCCACTGCACTCCAGTCTCAGCGAGAGAGTGAGACCCTGTCTCTAAAAAAAAAAAAAAACTGCATGCACCCACACACAAACACACCCAGGAGTGCCGGGTGTGCCCTCACCCCACCTTCAGGATTTAGGACACACTCAGGATGCAGAGGACACAGCACCCTCACTGCAGGAAGAGGCCCTGGGAAGAAGCCAGAACCATTCACGGTCCCAGCCTCGGGCTCCGCGGCCATTCCCCCCCACGTGCTCAGGGGCTCCCTTCCTGAAAGGAGGGGCCCAGAACAGAAAGGCCCCGAGGAGGAAGGGGAGAAACTGCCAGGGCCGCAGAGGCCGAGCTGGGGTGTGTGTTCCCCAAGGTCAGACACTGGCACCGGGGGCCACCGCTCAGCTGCCGCAGGTGAAATGGACATCTTGGGGGAAGCCGTGCCCTCCGGCCCCATCTGCTGCACACACAAACCAACAAAGGTTTCATGGACAAAGCCACACCCAGGGAAGGCTGTCAAGACGCAGAAACAGTAGAAAAAGCACAAACAAATCACTTCCCCCAGTCCAACAGCTTTTTTTTTTTTTTTTTTTTAAAGACAGGGTCTCACTCTGTGGCCCAGGCTGGAGGGCAGTGATGCAATCACGGCTCACTGCAGCCTCGACCTCCTGGACTCAAGCGATCCTTCCATCTCAGCCCCCTGAGTAGCTGAAACCATAGCACAGGCGCCATCATGCTTGGCTAATTTCTTGTAAGGACGGGGTTTCGCCACGTTGCCCAGGCTCCCACAGTCATTCTGAATGACCAAGACGCACCAGCCGTACCTGCAGTGCCGCACAGGAACTGGGTGTGTTGGGGTCCCTGCCCTGAGTGTATACGACGGTCTGAGAGCATCTAGAGGAAACAGCACCCAAGCCCCCCATGTGAAAAGGTGGTCAGAGGGGAGGGCGGTGAGGGAGGCCCAGGATCCCCCTCCGACCACACCCACGGGCACGCGCTGCTGGCCGCACCCAGCCTGTCCCTCCTGATGCCCACGAAATGTGTCCAGCACTCCATCTGGCCGGCTGCAGGATGCCTACATGCCCTGTCACCGCTTCCTGGAAAGGTCCCAGTACCCCGGGGTTTGGTCAAATCCAACCATTTCTGCTAACAAGTACACTTTTGCATTCGAGAGGGGACGGGGCCAACATTTTGGAGCATAAATCACAAACGCTCTGCCTGCACTGTGTTCGATATTTTAGAAACACTATTTTGTTTGAATTCACAACAGCTGTGTAAGTAGCACCCCCCAGCCCTGTTTTTCAGATGTGGGAAGTGCGGCCTCAGGACATCTGCGAAAGCCCAGCCCGCAGCTTGTCCGTCTGTGCAGCGCTCAGCCCTGGGCCTCACTTTCAGGGCCAAGACCCCTCGGCCGCAGCTCCTCGCTGAGTACGCAGAATAAAGGGAAGGTGAACACCACTTTCCACATGTAGTCTTTATTACCCACAAACAGTTGGCATCAGTGCTCACACCAACGCGAAAATTCGAAAGGATATTTTAGTGCTCATGGAAACAAAGTTGTAAAAATACTGTTTTTTAGAGCAGCGTAAAGAAACACACACACTTCCCAAATCCCAGCATCAAGGACGGCTGGCACGTTTCCTTCGCTTCACTCAATACTTAGGAAACAATAGGTCCACACCACTCATCACGCCTGGACCCCAGACACGGAGGTGGGAGCCCCTCACACTCCGAACTCGCTGCCTCCTCCCCTGGAGAGAAACGGGACGCAGCTCACTCACTCTCAGTCGCACGCTGAGCACCAACTATGCACTAGGTGCCAGCACCGGGCCTTGCCCAGGGGCCTCACGTGGGCACGAGACCAGAAGGCAGCTGGCTGGGGGCTGGCTGCGGTGGGTTTTTCGTTTTTTGTTTGTTTGTTTTTTGTTTTTTTTTTTTGAGACGGAGTCTTGCTCTGTCGCCCAGGCTGGAGTGCAGTGGCCGGATCTCAGCTCACTGCAAGCTCCGCCTCCCGGGTTCACGCCGTTCTCCGGCCTCAGCCTCCCGAGTAGCTGGGACTGCAGGCGCCCGCCACCTCGCCCGGCTAGTTTTTTGTATTTTTAGTAGAGACGGGGTTTCACCGCGTTAGCCAGGATGGTCTCGATCTCCTGACCTCGTGATCCGCCCGTCTCGGCCTCCCAAAGTGCTGGGATTACAGGCGTGAGCCACCGCGCCCGGCCCCTTTGCTTTTTTTTTTTTTAAACTCTTAAAGCCGAGCGCCCCCGTCTTGTCAGGAAGTCAGTCAGTCCGGGGCGAGCCCCGCACGCAGCAGGGACTGAACCTCTGGCCACATCTCAGCAGCACCGTGGTCGTTTGGATTCGGCAGGGGACGTTTACGTTTTAAACACAACACCCGACGCATCTTTAAAAGTCACACGCCAGCCACCAGCATTACCCAGCGAAGGTTTGCAACACAAGGTGAGGCCCCCAAGTGCAATCGCCGTCCCCATTTCCCGGGCGTGAAACGAGCCTCAGCACAGAGCGGCCGGCAGGGGGCGCCCGAGCCCGTCTCTGGAGCACAAAGACCCCCGGCCCCTGCGCCGAGCCTGCGCAACCCGGCGGGCTCCCATTCGGCCCAGCGACGCGGCTGAGGAACATTCCAGCGAGCACTCGGCCACTGCCCCGCCCGCCGCGCCGCCCTCACAGCCGCGTCCATTCCCTCCTCACCCTAGAGCCAGCTCCCCGTGGACCCGATGCCAGGACGGGCCCCACCACCTCCCGGAACAGGGAGGCCAGCAGGCGGCCGAGCAGCAGGGACAGACCCTCAGCCTCATCTCAGCCTGGCCCAGGACCTGCAACTCTCAGCCTTCGAAACCACACCAAAGCCAAGCGGCCCCCAGGGCCTGCACTTACGGGACAGCGAGTGGGCCCCTCTGGGCAGGTACTCGAACAGCAGGGAACCGTCATCCCCCAGCACGTCGGCCTTGAGCGACAGCAGGCTGTTCTTACTCATGAGTGCGGCGCGCAGGTTGGCCACCGCGGTGGCCTGGTGCAGGGCGTCGTCCTTCTCCGGGGTGAGGGGAGGGCCCAGATAGCTGGCTTCTCCTCCCAGGAGACCCTCCTCCACCTGTGCATAGAGCTCGGCCCTCTCTCCTCGGCTGTCGGAGCTGCTGGCTTCGGTGACGGACAGGTCCGCATCTGGGGACAGAGGGACACACGTCAGAAGACACATGGGTCGTCCCCAGACTCTCCAAGTGGGACAGGCGACAAATTTACGACGTAAATGTAGCCTGCGCTACAGAGCAGCATCGAGCCCAGCCCACCCTGGGGGCCGGGCACCTGCCCCAGCAATGCAACAGCCTCCGCCGAGCCCGGCCTTTCATGCCCACCCAGGCCCCATGGCGGTGGTGGAGGATGGCTCAACTCAGAACAACGGGGGTTGCCCTCCCTGGATGAGGGGCTGCAGACCTGTTTCCAGGCCCGGTTCCAGGGCTGAGGGCCTGAGAGTCAGAGGCTTCTGGGGCGGCAGTATTTCCGTCTCTCAAAGACAAGGAGAGGCTCAAAATGGATCAATGACGTTAGAACTAAGTCTATAAAATTCTTAGAAGAAAATCTGCATGATCTCAGATTTGGCAATAGGTTCTTAAATACAAAACCAAAAGCACAGGCAACAAAATAAATTGGACTCATCAAAATTAAAATGTCTGCGCTTCAGGCCGAGTGCGGCGGCTCACGCCTGTAATCCCAGCACTGTGGGAGGCCGAGTGCGGCGGCTCACGCCTGTAATCCCAGCACTGTGGGAGGCTGAGGCGGGCAGATCACCTGAGGTCGGGAGTTTGAGACCAACTTGGTGAAACCCCTCTACTAAAAATATAAAAATTAGGCGTGGTGGTGCATGCCTGTAATCCCAGCTACTCAGTAGGTTGAGGCAGGAGAATCGCTTGAACCCAGGAGGCGGAGATTGCAATGAGCTCAGATCATGCCACTGCACTCTAGCCTGGGCAACAGAACAAGACTCTGTCTCAAAAAAAAAAAAAAAAAAATGCAACCTATATATCTGATAATAAAAAGATTAATACTGTTACTCAATATAAAAATGGACAAAAAATCTTACTAGACATTTGTCCAAAGACGACGTATAAATGGCCAAGATGCACATGAAGAGATGCTCAACATCACTCATCACTAGGGAAATGCAAAACACAACACGAGTCTACCACACACCACGATTCCACCACATGCCACGATTCCACCACACGCCACGATTCCATCACACACCCACTGGGATGGCTGGAAATAAAAAGGCCAGACACCGTGGCTCACGCCTGTAGTCCCAATATTTTGGGAGGCTAAGATGGGAAGATCTCTTGAGAACAGGTGTTCAAGACCAGCCTGGGCAACACAGCAGGACAAAAAATTAAATTAAAACAAAATTGGCTGAGTGTGGTGGCTCGTGCCTGTGGTCCCAGCTACTCAGGAGGCTGAGAGGTGGGAGGAACACTTGAGCCTGGGAGGTTGAGGCTGTGGTGTGCTGTGATCTAGCCACCGTGCTCCAGCTTGGGAGACAGAGTAAGACCCTATCTCAAAAAAAAAAAAAAAAAAAAAAAAAAAGGTCAGATAATATTGGCAAGGATGGGAAGAAATTAGAACCCTGGAACCTTGCTGGTAAGAGTGCAACACAGTACCCTTCCTGGGGAGCAGGTCGGCAGGTCCTCACAACGTCACGTACAGGAATCACCACGTGGCCCAGCAGTTCCACGTATAGGCATGCGGATACCCACGAGAAATGAAGACACAAAAGCCCACAGAAAACCTTGTCCAGGACGCACCTAGCACTTTATTCGTAACAGGCAAAAGGTGGAACAGTTGACAAGTCCATCGATGAATGAATGGATAAACATAACATGGTCCATTCCCACAGTGGAATATTATGTGGCCATGAAAAGGCTTGAAGAACAGACACAGGCCACTACACAGAGGAGCCGTGAAAACATGCTCATCGGACGAAGCCAGACAGAACCACGCAGAGGAGCCTTGAAAACTGCTGAGTGAACAAAGCCAGACACAGAAGGCCACACACCATTTCATTTCCATTAAATATCCAGAACAGGCAAATCAAGAGAGACACAAAGTAGATTTATGGCTGCAAAAAGGGGCTGGGGAGGGGTCTCAGGTGAGGGCTAAGTGAGGCAGGGTTTCCCTCTGAGCTGAGGAAAATGTTCTAAATGGATTGTGCTGATCCCTGCACGACACTGTGAATATACCAAAAACCCCTGAACTGCAAACTTTAAACGGGTGAATGGTGCGTGAATCATCTCTCAACAAAGCTTCTACTTAACAACCACAACAACAGGTGACGACTTCAGTCACAGATTCAACATATTCCTCCAAGCGTCAGCTCCGGCCAGCCAGGACTTCATGGAGGAGCCTCCTTCCTGCGGGGCTGAATGTAGGGCCTTAAAACTCCCCAGAACATGCTGAGCAATGATGACTTGCAGATATTTTCCCACAGCAAGAGAATGGATTTTCCACTGTGGTCCTTGACAGGAATCTGGATCAGAACCACAGAAACACAGGGGCATGAGGCAGGGGGAACTTGGAGCAGGGGCAGAGGTGACGTCTGCAAACACCCCTGGAACAAACACGTACACATCGCTCACAGACGCCACTCAGGGTGGTGCTGTGAGGTCCAGCAGCTGAGAGCTGGGCATGGCAGGTGCACAGGACCCCCACTCAGGCAGCACACGGGGTGAGTCCAGCCTGGCAGGAGCGGGTGGGAGTCTCCGGGGATGGTGACATTCGGACCGTCGAGCTACCTATGACTTCTTCTGGAGGCCTTTAAAGGATATTTTTCCAAACTCTACTCTATTTTTCCAAACTAGACTCCTTTTTATATTTTTTTGCAAATCCCTCAATGATACATCATATGAATTGTGCATTTCTAGAACTAAATGTACAGGTTATATCCAAACTCACGTTAAGGCTTTGTCTTAGCTTGGGTTGCCATGACAGAACACCACAGGCAGGGCGGCTCAACAACAAAAATTAGTTTCCTCACACTCTGGAGACTGGGAAGTCCGAGGTCAAGGTCCCAGCAGACCTGTTGTCTGGTGAGGCCCCTCCTGACCTGCAGACGGTGGCAGGTGAGCCCTCAGGGCCCCTCCCCAGAGTCTGGGAGCAGAGTGGGTGGTGGGTGTGATATTCTCACGAGCGTGTTCAGGGATCCCCTGGCTGTGACCACCTTATCACTTCCTCCAAGGCCCTCCCCACACGCAGCCACACGGGGGCTGGGGCTCCGACACACGAGTGTGGGGGGTGCACAGTCAGCTCATAAGAGGCTTCAAATAAAAATCACCCTATTTTATTTTATTTTATTTTATTTATTGATTTTGAGACAGAGTTTTGCTCGTCGCCCAGGCTGGAGTGCAGTGGCGCGATCTCGGCTCACGGCAACCTCCGCCTCCCGGGTTCACACCATTCTCCTGCCTCAGCCTCCCGAGTAGCTGGGACTACAGGCGCCCGCCACTACACCCGGCTAATTTCTTTCTGTTTTTTTGTTTTTTTTTTTTTTGAGACGGAGTCTTGCTCTGTCACCCAGGCTGGAGTGCAGTGGCCGGATCTCAGCTCACTGCAAGCTCCGCCTCCCGGGTTCACGCCATTCTCCTGCCTCAGCCTCCCAAGTAGCTGGGACTACAGGCGCCCGCCACCTCGCCCGGCTAGTTTTTTGTATTTTTTAGTAGAGACAGGGTTTCACCGTGTTAGCCAGGATGGTCTCGATCTCCTGACCTCGTGATCCGCCTGTCCCGGCCTCCCAAAGTGCTGGGATTACAGGCTTGAGCCACCGCGCCCGGCCTCTTTCTGTATTTTTAGTAGAGACGGGGTTTCACCGTGTCAGCCAGGATGGTCTCGACCTCCTGACCTTGTGATGGGCCCGCCTCGGCCTCCCAAAGTGCTGGGATTACAGGCACTCGCCAACACACCCGGCTAATTTTTTGTATTTTTAGCAGAGACGGGGTTTCACTACATTGGTCAGGCTGGTCTCAAACTCCCAACCTCAGGTGATCCGCCTGCCTCAGACTCCCAAAGTGCTGGGATTACAGACATGAGCCACCGCGCCCGGCCAAAATCACCCAATTTTAAAGCCAAATTTTAAATATAAATTATTGTAACAAATTAAGGTGAAAAACACATAAAAGAAATCAGGATAAGCAGAAAGAACTCTCCCATGCTAAAAGTTGGGTTTCGGCTGGGCGCAGTGTCTCATGCCTGTAATCCCAACACTTTGGGAGGTTGAGGCAGGTGGATCATGAGGTTAGGAGTCCAAGACCAGCCTGACCAACATGGTGAAACTCCATGTCTACTAAAAAAAAAAAAAAAAATACAAAAATTAGCTGGGTGTGGTGGTGGGCATCTGTAATCCCAGCTACTCGGGAGGCTGAGGCAGGAGAATTGCTTGAACCCGGGAGGTGGAGTTTGCAGTGAGCCAAGATCGTGCCACTGTACTCCAGCCTGGGCAACAGAGCAAGACTCTGCCTCAAAAAAAAAAAAAAAAAAGAAAGAAAGAAAAAAGGAGCCAAAGGCCAAGAGAAAATATTTGCAAAGCACATACTTGATGAAGGACTTGGAACAAGAACACCTAGGAACTCTCACTGCTGGGTAATAAAAGACGATCTGAACAGACACTTCCCCAAAGCATGGACCCAGATGCGGAGCAGGCGCCCGATGCTCACGACTGCGAGCTGAGCCACGACACTCACTCGGCCGGCGCCTCACGGCCGCCACGAGGACAGCCCAATCGAAACACGGCAGAAAGACCTGGACAGACACTTTACCAAAAAAGATCTATGAATGGCATCATCAGCCATCAAAGAAATGCAAATTAAAGACCACAGAGAAGCTGGGCGCGGTGGCTCACGTCTGTCATCCTAGCACTTCGGGAGGCCGAGGCAGGCGGATCACCTGAGATCAGGAGTTCGAGACCAGCCCAGCCAACATGGTGAAACCCCGTCTCTACTAAAAATACAAAAAAATCAGCCAGGTGTGGTTCTGGGTGACTGTAATCCCAGGTACTCGGGAGGCTGAGGCAGGAGAATCGCTTGAACCCGGAAGGTGGAGGCTGCAGTGAGCTGTCGTCGTACCATTGCACTCCAGCCTGGGCAACAAGAGTGAGAGACTCCATCTCAAAACAAACAAACAAAAAACCATGAAGAGGAGTCTCAGAATTGAACCAAATTGAACCATAATGGTTAATGCTATTTTTGTTTGTTTTTGTTTTTGTTTTTACAGACAGTCTCACCACAGTGAAAAAGGTAGAGACAGGGTTTCACCATGTTGGTCAGGCTGGTCTCGAACTCCTGACCTCAGGTGATCCAGCTGCCACAATGAAAAAGGTAAGAAGTGCAGACAGATGCAGCAGCATGGGTAGGCCCAAATACACTGATGCAAGAAAGGAGCCTCGCCCAAAAGCCGGCTGGAGGCCTGACAGAGGCCCTGGGAGAATGTGCTGCACCTTGGAGGGTTTGGGTACATGCATTTATCAAAACTTCTTGGGCTGGGGACGGTGGTTCACGCCTGTAATCCCCAGCACTGTGGGAGGCCAAGGCAGGTGGGTCAATTGAGTCCAGGAGTTCAAGACCAACCTGGGCAACACAGTGAAACCCCATCTCTACAAAAAATACAAAAATTAGCCAGGCGTGGTGCTGTGCACCTGTAGTCACAGCTACTCAGGAGGCTGAGGTAGAAAGATCACTTGAGCCAAGGAGGTTGAGGCTGCCGTGAGCTGATATCGCACCACTGCACTCCAGCCTGGGCATCACCCTGTCTCAAATTAAAAAACCACAACTTCTCAAAAAGTACTTTTGAAGTTAGGCTCTGTGGTACCGACCTACACTCTCAGCTGCTCGGGAAACTGAGGCGGGAGGATCATCACAGCCCAGGAATGCGAGTCCCTGTCTCTAAAAAAAAAAAAGAAAACGAAAAGATGCACTTGCGATTGGCACCCGTCAGAGTGTAGAGAATTTAACTGAGAAATGGAAAGCTGTGGAGCGCTGACGTGTTTTGGGATGAAGTATCCTGACGCCTTGGCCTGCAATGAAATGCACTGAAAAATAAGAAGAGTTTTTAGTGATTAGATGGACAAATATATAACAAAGCAAACACAGCGAAATGTTAACTGGGGGATCTAGGCAGCAGGCATCTTCACCATTTTCATTTTTTCAACTTTTCTCTGAGCATGAATATTTTCCCAATACAGTGTTACGAGTAAAAACAAGAAACTATCCAAACTGTACACCTGAAATCTGTATAGTTTAGTGTATGTAATATATCACACCTGAAAAAAATAGAAAAAAGGGCCCGGCCTGGTGGTTCACGCCTGTAATCCCAGCACTTTGGGAGGCCGAGGCGGGTGGACCACCTGAGGTCAGGAGTTAGAAACCAGTCTGAATAACATGGTGAAACCCTGTCTCTACTAAAAGTATGAAAAATTAGCCAGGCGTGGTGGCAGGCGCTTATAGTCCCAGCTACTTGGGAGGCTGAGGCAGGAGAATGGGTGAACTTGGGAGGCGGAGGTTGCAGTGAGCCGAGATCACGCCACTGCACTCCAGCCTCGGCGACAGAGTGAGACATTCAAAAAAAAAAAAAAAGAAAAAACAGAAAAGAGGCGATTTTCATCAAAATCCCCGGCTACCGTATGCAAACCCCCAGTGGTGAGCCCATGAAGCCCCGGCAGAGACGCCCAGGCTGCAACCCCCGAGCTGTGGCTTTACCACCTTGTGGCAGAAGGGACTCTGCAGACCTGATTCAGTTCAGGATCTCACGACGATGAGTCCTGGATGAGCCATGTGGGCCCTCAACAGACCCGCCAGGGTCCCTGTCAGAAGAGAAGGCGGTAGGAGGGTGACAGAAGTGAGGATGGGAAGGGGCAAGAATGATGTGGGGCCATGAGCCAAGGATGCTGTGGCTTCCAGAAGCCGGAAGAGGCCTACAGACTCCCCTGAGCTCCAGGGGATCCAGCCCTGCCAGCTGCTTTGGACTTCAGAAAACCGTGAGACAAAACCTGCATTGCTCTGACACTAAGTCTGGTAATTTATTACAAGAGCCAGCGCACCTTGTAACCTAAAAACGCCCCCAGGTGCTTGCCAAAAGCACACACACCCATGAGCTAAAAAGACACCTGCAGGAGAGCCTCAGCCCTGAGCCCGACACCCAAACACCCACATCTGGACGATAACGGGACAGGCTGCAGCCACGCCCCACGCGCCACGCGCCACGCCCATGGGGAGGAGCAGCGTTGCTGCCGGCCTCAGCTGTGAGTCTCTCCCCACCAGGACAAGGAGCAAAGCCAGAGACGCAAGGATACCCTGCCAAGTGGCTGCGTTAAAAGTTCAGTGTGAGCCAGGCAGTGGCTCACACCTAGGATCCCAGCACCATGGGAGGCCCAGGCCAGGAGTTTGAGACTGGCCTGGGAAACACAGTGAGATCTACATCTCTACAAAAAACATTTTTAAAGATCAGCCAGGCATGGTGGCGCACGCCCACAGTCCCAGCTACTCATGAGGCTGAGGTGGGAGGACCACCTGAGCTCAGGAGGTCAAGGCTGCCGTGAGCCGAGATCGTACCACTGCACTCCAGCCTGAGCAAGAGAGTGAGACCCTGTCTTTAAAAAACCAGAAAAACACGGCCAGGTGCAGTGGCTCATGCCTGTAATCCCAGCACTTTGGGAAGCTGGGGTTCACAAGTTCACAAGATTGAGACCAGCCTGGCCAACGTGGCGAAACCTTGTCTCTACTAAAAATACAAAATACCAGCCGGGCATGGTGGTGAGTGCCTGTAATCCCAGCTACTCAGGAGGCTGAGGTGGGAGAATCGCTTGAACCTGGGAGGCAGAGGTTGCAGTGAGCCAAGATGGCGCCCCTGCACTTGAGCCTGGCAACAGAGCGAGACTCCGTCTCAAAACAAAAACAAAAAATACTCTGTCCAGTGCCGAGAGCAGAAATTTTTAAAAAATAAAACGAAAACAAAAAACAGCCATGGTGCTGTGAAGGGTGTTATTGTCTCTGTCCTAGTCACCAGCCGCTCCCCTAACAGACTGTAATGTGGTCAGAGCTGATTGCAGGTAATTCTGCTCATACCTGAAAGCAAAAACATCTAGAGAAGGTGCAGCTGAGTTCTCAAGCTTCCCAGGACAGGACTGAACAGGGGAGTGGATGAAAACAAGCCAAGCCCAGCATCTCCCGAGCGGCTGTGGGATCGGGGTGTGGAGCAGGACCAAGCCCAGCACCTCCCGAGCTGCTGTGGGATCTGTGGGATCGGGGTGTGGACCCGGACACCCTTCCCACCCCACCCGAACGGCCGTGGGATCTGTAGGATCGGGGTCCTTCCCACCCCACTACTGACCAAAGCACATGATGCCATCTTTTGGTTGAAACCCTTCCATCCAAAAAATAAAAAGACCATCTCAAGTGCAGGAAATTTGCTTCAACAGAATCATCGGATCTGCCGTGCTACTGAAACGGACTGTGAAAGGTGTTCCGGAGGCCGGGTGGGGGCACCGCACGTTCTGCCGGGCGCCAGGAGGGCCGAGATGCCACACACACTCAGGACGGGAGTCCCCGCATGGATGTAACCTCAGAGGTAACTCCCTGCCCTCCTGTGATCAGGACGGCTGAGACCGTGGGGGGTCCTCCTCCCCAACCTTCGTGGACAGAAGGGGGGAACACAGAAAGGGACAGAGCCGTGGCCCCCTCCGCTCACCAGTTCTTGCTTTTTCCCCAGCAAGGCGCTCTGGGGGCTGCGACGAACTGCTGTCAGCACAAGGAAGAGAAACTCTGCCTCACCGGAGGCAGGCCGACCTGGTCTAAGACACAGCTCGAAGATCCCCTACCCTGAGAGCTAGGACCCTCACTCCCCTCCTGGAGCAGACAGGAGGTTTGAAGGCAGCACTGCCTACCCGGGAGGCCATCGTCCCCCATCTGGAGCTCCTGCAGTTCTAATGTACACTTAAAAATCCCAACATGTCAAGCTCCCGCCTCACCAGGGTTCAAGTACACGCTTACTTTACAAAACACACAGATTTTACTGTGGCAGCACCACTTAGGCATGTGTGGGGCCATTTAGTTGGGGCACCTGGGCTGTTCCTTTACCATCTTCTCATGCAGTAGCTACACATCCACTTCGTCAAGGCCTCACCAGTCACCTCTCAGGTCCTTACTGCGCTCCCTCCGCAGATGAGAAGGAGACGCCAGGGTCTGGAGAGGCATGGGCCAGCCTGCACACATGAATTTGCACATTTTAATGCTATTTCCCACAAGCTCTCGTAGAAGTGAACTGCTGTAACTGAGAAATAAATTTCAAGGCATACTGTTTCTTGGAAGCTGTTAAGTTAGAATGCATTTGTCCTCCCTGCCTAGAAAATCACTTTTAAAAACAAACAGGCCCCAGGGTCACCAGGAGCCAGGATGATGCACAGAGGGGTTGGGGCATCGACATCGAATGATCCATGGTGACCACTTGACGTATATTCTTAGAAAAGGGACTTTGTGGCCGGGCGCAGTGACTCACGCCTGTAATCCCAGCACTTTGGGAGGCCGAGGCAGGTGGATCACGAGGGTCAAGAGATCGAGACCATCCTGGCCAACATGGTAAAACCCCGTCTCTACTAAAAATACAAAAAGTAGTTGGGCATGGTGGCAGGCGCCTGTAGTCCCAGCTACTCAGGAGACTGAGGCAGGAGAATGGTGTGAACCTGGGAGGCGGAGGTTGCAGTGAGCTGAGATTGCACCACTGCACTCCAGCCTGGTAACAGAGCGAGACTCAAAAAAAAAAAGAAAGAAAGAAAGAAAGAAAAGGGACTTTGTGGCCGGGCACGGTGGCTCACGCCTGTAATCCCAACACTTTGGGAGGCTGAGGCAGGCGGATCGCCTGAGGTCAGGAGTTCAAGACAAGTCTGGCCAACATGGTGAAACCCCGTCTCTACTAAAAATACAAAAATTAGCTGGGCGTGGTCGTGGGAGCCTGTAATCCCAGCTACTTGGAGGCTGAAGCAGGAGAATCGCTTGAACCCGGGAGGCGGAGGCTGCAGTGAGTCGAGATCGCGCCACCACACTCCAGCCTGGGTGACAATGAAGCTGTGTCTCAAAAATAAAAAAATTTTTAAAAAAGGGCATTTGCTTCTATAAATGGGATGAGAATTAAACATCCTCTTCTCTAAGATAGAATAAATCTTTAATGGAAACCAACTGACCTCCACGGGATCATAATCTACCTCCAAACCCCAAGCTTCCAAATCCCAGCCTGAGGGCTCGGGCGGAGGACGCAGCTCAGGGAGTCACTGGCCGCCACAGCGTGGGCAGAAACATCCTCCATCCTCGCACAGCTCACAGCCTTGTGTCCTCATCTTAGCAACTCAGAATAATCGAATGGAAGAGTTTCACAGTTGCCTTGGAAACCCAGGGATTTAAGACTCTAACAAAAGTACACAGCCAAAATCACTTGTTGGATTCTAAAAACACCTTCTGCTCGACAACTGCATTTAAAGCATTCAGCCCACAGGCTTAAGGAGTGCACTATTTCTCAGCGCCTGGATCGACTCTTATAATATAAAGGCCTCCAGCACGGGCACCTGCCAGCGACTTAAGCACACGCACAGCGAGGTGGCCTGGGACCAGTGGGAGGGGCCTCACTGTGCTGACGACGGACCCTGCAGTGCATCTGTAAACATCAGAATACGCCCCCCAAAGCTGGGTCTCTTGCCAGGGACCACTGCCTCCCCGGTTTTAGTTGGAGTTAGTGGAAGATTATAAACAGTCACGAGCAGATGGAAAGGCCACTGGCCCTGGCCTGCTGCCTGTACACGCTCCCCATGTACGCAGCACAGAGAGAAATGACTTTCCCAACTGGTAATGTCTGGAGACATTTTCAGTTGTACCAACGGGAACCCAAAGGCAGGTGCTCCTGGCATCTGTGGGTGGAGGCCAGGGCTGCTGCTAACATCCTGCAGTACCCAGGACAGCCTCACGATGGAGCACAACTCAGCCTCAGGCTGAGTTAAACCAACTGCTGTGTTTTTTGTTTGTTTGGGTTTTTTTTTTTTCTTTTTTTTTTTGAGACAGGGTCTCACTCTGTTACCTAGGCTGGAGAGCAGTGGTGCGATCTCGGCTCACTGCAACCTCTGACTCCCTGGTTCAAGCGATTCTCCTGCCTCAGCTTCCTGAGCAGTAGGGACTACAGGCATCCGCCACCACGCCCGGCTAATTTTTGTATATTTAGTAGAGATGTGCTTTCACCATGTTAACCAGGATGGTCTCGATCTCCTGACCTTGTGATCCACCCACCTCGGCCTCCCAAAGTGCTGGGATTACAGGCTTGAGCCACCGCGCCTGGCCTCAGATAACTTTTGTATTAGAGATGGGATTTCACCACTCTGCCCAGGATAGTCCCAAACTCCCAGCCTCAAGGGATCTGCCTGCCTCGGCCTCCCAAAGTGCCTCCAAAAGGGATTTCGGGCCTGAGCTACTGCACATGGCCACCAACTTTCATTGAACATCCTGGGTTCTCATAGCTCAGCGCAGGACACACAGCAACAACTGAGATGAGAATGAATAAAAGCTACATTGTGTCAAAGCAGAACAGCATTTACTCGCAGGTGGGGTAGAGGCACAGAGGGGAGAGAAAGGTACGCTATGACGGATACAGTTTCCCTCTGGGATGATGGAAAAGTCATGATGCACAATTTCATGCGCCACAGAAGGGCATTTCCGTCAGGGACAGAACACAGATAACCACCATGGTCCCGTAGATTAGAACGCAGCCAGGAAATTCCTGTCACCTGGTGACGTCATAGCCGTCGCAGTGTCCTAGCACAACTTAGAAAACTCAGTTTAGGGTACGACACGCCAGGCGTTTATAAAGTCTGCAGCAGTGCACAGTCCTGTTCTCAGCCTTCATGTTCACTCACCACTCGCTCACCCAGAGCAACTTGCAGTCCAGCAAGCTCCGTGCATGGCAGGTGCCCTACCCAGGCACGTCGTTATCTTTTATACCCTATTTTTACAGCACCCTTTCTATGTTTAGACACACAAACACTTCCCATGGTGTCACAGCTGCCCGCAGTGCTCAGCACGGTAACTAACACTCTGGCGGGTTGGTGCTGGGTGTGTAACTGGCTGCACTTTCTAGTTCTGTGACGGGCGCCCCATGGCGCTCCCAGAGCAACAGAATCGCCTAACGATGCATTTCTTGGAACCTATCCCTGTCATCAAGCAATGCATGACTTCACTTAATGCCAGTGAAATGTACATTTGAAAATGGTTAAAATGGTAAGGTTTACACTGTGTATATTCTACCACAATGATAAAAGTTAACGTATGTCGAGCTGCCTTCACTCCCAGCTCTTGGAGATCTCTCAGTGACGGAGAGGAACAAGGGTCAGGAGAAGGGGCCACACTCACCCTGCCCAGGAAGCCCTCCAGCCAGGGGAGCAGGCAGCGTCTCCCACCACGCCACCCACACACTCGGCATCTGAGACATTTTTCAGGGCCTCCCACCCTGCGGCTTGCTGTCTTTCATCCTTTGTCCGCTCACGCCCTCCCACGTTCATTTCCAGGCTTCATCCTGGAGGAGCCTCTCCACGGGCAGCACCTGGTAGGATGCCTCCATTCCTCCTGTTTTTAAGAGACAGGGTCTGGGCCGGGCGCGGTGGCTCACGCCTGTAATCCCAGCACTTTGGGAGGCCAAGGCGGGCAGATCACGAGGTCAGGAGATCGAGACCATCCTGGCTAACACAGTGAAACCCCATCTCTGCTAAAAATACAAAAAATTAGCCGGGAGTGGTGGCGGGCGCCTGTAGTCCCAGCTACTCAGGAGGGTGAGACAGGAGAATGGCGTGAACCCGGAAGGCAGAGCTTGCAGTGAGCTGAGATCGCGCCACTGCACTCCAGCCTGGGCGATGAGCAAGACTCTAACTCAAAAAAAAAAAAAAAAAGAGACAAGGTCTGGCTCTGTCGCCCAGGCTGGAAGGTAGCGGCATGATCACGGCTCACCGCAGCCTGGACCTCCTGGGCTCAAGCCATCCTCCTGCCCCAGCCTTCGGAGTAGCCGAACTACAGGAATAGGTAACACCACACCCAACTCCAAACACCTTTCCTTGACTTGGGCCACAGCCTGGGGAAAAGAGCAGAGGCTAAATCCCCACAATTATGATTAATATTACATGCCCAGCACCAGGAATAGTGGCCAGTATTCAGCAAACATTTAATATATTATTTACAAATCTGGAAGACACATAAGGGACAGCCATTCAGGTGGTGACATCCCGCTCCAACAAAGCTAAGCTCAGAGCCCCTTTGCAGTAGGTAATAGGCAGAACCCAAGGGGGGACCCTGTATCATGCAGTGTAAGAAAAAAACATCAGCCAGGCACAGTGGCTCACACCTGTAATCCCAGCACTTTGGGAGGCCATGGAGAGGGCAGATCACCTGAGGTCAGGAGTTCGAGATCAGCCTGACCAACATGGTGAAACCCCGTCTCTACTGAAAATACAAAAATCAGTCTAGCCAGGCGTGGTGGCACATGCCTGTGATCCCACCTACTCAGAGGCTGTGGCAGGAGAATCACCTGAATCCAGGAGACAGAGGTTGCAGTGAGCCGAGATCACACCACTGCACTCCAGCCTGGGCAACAGGGTGAGACTGTCTCCAAAAAAAAAAAAAAGAAAAGAGAAAAGAAAAGAAAACCAAGGAAATAAACCCAGTCTGTTGGCTTAAACAGGCAGAACCCACAAGTGTTAGCGAATACAAAATCCACCTGCCGGGAAAGGCTGCTTCGTGGCTGTAACATCTCAGGTCCCCAGGTCAAGGACAAAGCTAAGGCACGAAGGACAAAGTACATTCATATAGTGTTTCCATTTAACATTCACTACACCAACAGTGACCAAAGGCAGAAGTCTCGGGATGAAAAGCCTGGAGCTGAAGGCCACCCCTGGCAAGCGGCCAGTTGAATTACCCCAGTTAGGGCTCACGGGAGGGTCCCACAGGCCAGGGGAAGCAGACCCTGCAGGCCACGCCCTCACCAGGGCTGAGGGGTCCCCTCCTGGTATCACCCACCCCCCGGCTCATATCCCTTTGGCTTCGGAGGAGCCCAGCCCAGGCAGCCCCTGTGTGTGGGTGACACCAGGGCTGTGCTGATGAGGACAGATACACTGGGTCTCCGAGGACCCTGGCAATGCCCTGGCCTTTGAGATGCATTGGCTGCATTCCCTGTGGTCACAATTTCCTGTAAAAGGAAGTGACCCTAGGAAGCCACCAATGTGAGCCTGGACATGTGTCACTGCATTGCCACAGCGCACAGCCGTGAGGCCTGGACACACGGGGGCAGCTGAGCCCCTGTAACAAGCGAAAGGCTTACTTGAGTCTCGGCTGCTGAATGGCCACCCCGACGTCGGCAGGAAGGACGGCACCGGGGAGCCGGCCCGGCTGTCATCTTCCACCTGCTGTGTGATGTGCCGGACGGTCTCTTTGTTTTTCCGATTCTTCCTTCGGCCCGTGGGCTGCCAGGCATCGCCAGCACTCTGCTCCGAGAAGGAGTTCTGCACTGCCCCGTCCTTGGCAGAAGGCAGCTCACTCCCTCCGTACTGGGACGGTGAAACCTGTTCTTCCTTGATGCGCAGAGGCCCGTAGCCCACGTCTCCGGGCCACAGAGACTGCGAAGAAACGTCATCGGGGCCGTCGGCCTTGGGCTCCTGATCCTCTTTGCCGTAGCTGCTCCCTCCGTCGTGACAGCTGGCGATGGCCGAGTCTCCAGAAGAATTGGCAGGACTCGTTCGCCGTGCCAGCCATGGGGAGATGCTCCTCCCGGCCATCACGGCCGAGATGAGAGCTTCCGTGCTGCTGCTGGACGAGGCGCCGATCTCAAACTCCGCAAGCTCGTCTGAGGCGTCCGACTTGATGCTGATGTCCAGTGCAGCCTTGATGAAGTCATGGCACGCCTGCACGATGTCCGTCATCTGCAGGAAGCTGGCGGCTGACATCACCTCGATGACGTTCCTGCTGGTGAGCGCCAGGTGTGCGGAGTACATGAAGTCGATGATGGCCTTGAAGCCCTGGGCCGTGACGATGTCCAGGTGCGTGACCGTGGCCTGCTCCGACGTCTTCTGCACCTGGCAGTAGAGTGTCTTGAAGTAACGGCTGCTGCCCAGCAGGACGTTCTTGTGTGCCTTGAAGACCTTGCCCTCCACGACCACACAGACGTCGCACAGGACACCGTGCTGCCTCTGCTCGTTGAGCTCCCGCAGCAGGTGCCGGTAGTGGGACGCGATTTCCATATCTTCCTTTCGGTTGTTCATTTGGAAGCCCTGGTGTCGCCTCTTTTACAGACTCTGTGGAGGTAAGAACAAGAGTTACCCAAGCTCAGCACAGGCAGAGGCCGTGAGAGGCAGCCCGGGAGACGCCCGGCAGGGGGCGGGAGGAGGGCCATGCGGCACAGAGCATGGCCAGTGGGAGAAGGACCCACCGGAGAGCCCACCCACAGGTGTGCAGCAGGCGGCCTGTGTCTCTTCCTGAAACAGCAGCAAACGCCGGAGGGCACCAGTGCGTCCAGGGTGGGACGTCTGCCATGCGTTTCCGTGCTGGAGGCTAATGGGATTCTGAACAGAATCCCACACACAGCAACTCACATATCCCAGAAACGATGAAAACACCCAACCATGGCTGAAGCAACTCTTACCCAAACTAAGAAGTCGGTTAAATGGCCCACACTGTGGCCATCCCTCACGCTTGAAGAAACATTCTTAAGAAAAAAGAATAAAACTTTCTACACAAAAACCCCACAGAATAAGGATTTAAAGCATTCATAGCCTTAGTCCTGAAAGTTTCCAAAACTCTGAGCTCAAACCAGCTCAAGTATTCCGGAAGAGGGAGGCTTCCTGGCTTAGGGCTGGGTCGATGCCCAGCACCGGGACAGGGCTAGAGGGAGCTCAGGCCTTGAGGATGCCAGCACCCCGGACGTCTGAGACATGACTACGGTCTCTGGGTACCCCTCATCAGAAGACAGCCCTGCCTCACAGAGTCACGGGAGACGCGGAATCGTTTCTGAATCGGGTGCACCCTGCCCCAGAGTCTCTCCTGTCTCTCCTTAGACTCAGGGATGTGAGTCCTCAGCCTGTTCTCGTCTGCTGGGGCCACTCTAACAAGGGGCCATCGCCTAGGAGGTTTAAACAACAGAAACTTATTCTCAGGTCCAGAATCAGGATGTCAGCCGAGCTGGGGGTGCCTGTTCCAGCCCCTCCCCGAGCCGGCGTTCTGAGGACGCATCGCACAAGCTCTGCCTCCATCTCAACACAGCTTCTCCCGGGGTGCGTGTCTGTGTCCAAATGTCGCCCTTTCACAAGGACGCTGGTCGTCAGGGAGTAGGGTCCAGCCCCATGGCCTCATCTTAATCACATCCACAGTGACTCTGTTTCCAATAAGGTCACATTATGAGGTCCTAGGGGGCTAGAACTTACAGACGAATCACAAGGGGACACGCTCACCCCACAGCCCTGCCTGGGAAGGAAACAGTGGTTGGGTCTCTCCTGTTACAAACTCCATTTTCCAGCTGATGAGTCAAGCAGGACTCACCTGAAACGCTAAATGTGTTTAATAGGAGAAAACTAAGCAAACACTGGAATATTCCATGTCCTTTCTGCAAGGAGCCCCCACACGCAGCCCTCATGGGGGACCGGGCCGGAACCGGGGGATCGGCAGTTTTGTATCAAGCGCTCCTATGCTCCGACTTGTTACGACCTTCCCTTAGTCATGACAGAATCTTTTCATTTTCTTTTTATTATTATTATTTATTTTGAGATGGAGTCTCACTCTGTTGCCCAGGCTGGAGTGCAGTGGCGCAGTCTTGGCTCACTGCAACCTCAGCCTCCCAGGTTCACATGATTCTCCCACCTCAGCCTCCCAAGTAGTTGGGACTACAGGCGCCGCTACCATGCCCGACTAATTTTTGTATTTCTTAGCAGAGGTGGGGTTTCACCCTGTTAGCCAGGATGGTCTCGATCTCCTGACCTCATGATCCACCCACCTTGGCCCCCCAAAGTGCTGGGATTACAGGCTTGAGCCACTGCGCCTGACCAACAGAGTATTTTCAAACATCATCAGAAATAATCCTTAAAATACCTTTTTTGTTTTGTTTTGAGACAGAGTCTCGCTCTGTCACCCAGGCTGGAGTACAGTGGTTTGATCTCGGCTCACAGCAACCTCCACCTCCCGGACTCAAGCGGTTCTCCTCCCTCAGTCTCCCGAATAGCTGGGATTACAGGCACCTGCCACCACGCCTGGCTGATTTTTTTGTAATTTTAGGAGAGAGGAGGTTTCACCATTTTGGCCAGGCTGGTCTCAAACTCCTGACCTCAGATGATCCACCCGCCTCAGCCTCTCACAGTGCTGGGATTATAGGCGTGAGCCACTGTGCCCAGCCTAAAATGTCCTGAGGAAAGTAATTATTCTCCCATTTCACAGGCTGGGAAGATGAGGTAGAAAGCTCTGCCTTCAGGGTCCGGGGCCATCCCCTCCTTGGATGGTGCAGGGTCGCCAGGCCCCACAGCTGGTGTTGCCTGCTGGGAGACGCACTGCAGAAGACCGGACCCAGCCTCCCCTTCGCCTCCTCCCCACGGGGCACGAGGGCTGTGACGGCGGTGACCGCTGACCATTACAGGCAGGGTCTCCAGCCCCCGTGACACCAAGACCAGGCCCCCGCCTGACTCCAGCTGCCTCAACGCTGGCAGAGAACAAAGGCCCCATCCTGCCCCACACTGGCTCCGGGCTTGAGGGCTGGAGGCAAACGCGTGTGGGTGCGAGCAGCAGAACAAGGGGCAGACAAAACGTTCGGAGAAGGCTGTGGGGAGGAGGTCATGTGCTGAGGCCGCACGGTGGTTCTCGACTGGAGGGCATCTCGGAGCCCCAGGAGGGCGGGGCAGGCCCAGGGGTTTGGGGAGAGCAGGGCAGCAGGTGCCCCACCAGGCGCAGCTTCACCTGGATTAATTAGGCATCAGGCAAGTGACCAAAACACACTTCAAACCCAGGAAAACAACCATTCAGTCCCGAAGCTGGGGGGTCCACAAGTGACACCTGGCTCTGGGCCACGCGATGGGAACCATCAAAAGCTCCAGGCACCCTGTATTCACGCTAGGAAGCTGAACGATCATATTTAATTTCCTACATGAATAAAATCTCTTCATTCATCAGGAAAACAGAGCCTTTAAGAATTAAGGAGAACAATGAAAAGAAAAAAAAATGCCAGAGATTTTACAGAAGCAGCGGCTGCTGCACAACGTTCACACTTCTACATAAGTTCAACTTAAATCAAAAGTTCTGAAATGCATTATTATTCAACCAGAGCAGCTTAAAATCAGTTATATACTCAGAGATTTTATCGTTAAAAAAACAATAACATTTTCATTTGGGAAAAAAGTTATCTGTTCACTAAAAGGAAAAAAGTAACCATCTTGCAGTGGCACAATCTCGGCTCACGGCAGCCTCCAACTCCTGGGCTCCAGCAATCCTCTTGCCTCAGCCACCAGAGGAGCTGGGACCACAGGCACGCACCCCGATGCCTGGCTAACTTTTTCTTTTTTTTTTTTTTTTTTTTTTTTTTTTTTTTTTTTTTGAGACGGAGTCTGGCTCTGTCGCCCAGGCTCGAGTGCTGTGGCTGAATCTCAGCTCACTGCAAGCTCCGCCTCCCGGGTTTACGCCATTCTCCTGCCTCAGCCTCCTGAGTAGCTGGGACTACAGGCGCCACCTCGCCTGGCTAGTTTTTTGTATTTTTTTAGTAGAGACGGGGTTTCACCGTGTTAGCCAGGATGGTCTCGATCTCCTGACCTCGTGATCCACCCGTCTCGGCCTCCCAAAGTGCTGGGATTACAGGCTTGAGCCACCGCGCCCAGCCAACTTTTTCATTTCTTGTAGTGACAGGAGTCTTGCTGTGTTGCCCAGGCTGGTCTCAAACTCTTGGGCTCAAGCGATCTTCCCACCTCCGCTTCCCAAAGCACTAGAATTACAGGCGTGAACCACCACACCCTGACAAAATCGATCATCTTCAAAAGAGATGAGTCAGCTACGGAAGTATTAAGAATACACATAATCTCTCTAAGTCCAGAACAGGGAAGTTCTGGGAGAATACTTGAATTTACATTTCAAATTTGATAATCCCTCAGCATCAGAAATCTGCTCATGGGGCCACATCAACCCCACTGTAGTAGAAGAGCAGCTGCAAACCCCAAAACAGAAGCACCCGGGGCCACTCAGGGCCTCGAGCTCGCAACCTATATTCTGTGTGGGACGCATCTGCCCCAGCCTGGAGGAGTCTACCATCTAATGGACACACCTGACCACAAGACACACCCCTGTTCACAGGGCACAGCTGTGGGCAGACAGCTGCTTCCACAGAACACACACCTGTTTGCTGGGCACACCTGTGGCTGCTGCACAGGCTCACAGGCATTTGGTACATCTCAGGCCCCCGTGTGGCAACCCCCATGTGTGAGGTGCCCCTTCAGAGAGGAGCTCCCGATCCACACTGGGGCACAGGTGTCAAGTCTCCAAAGAGTGGGTGCTGTGGGCTGCAGGGTCCAAGGGGCGTCTGCAGCTGCACTGATGTCAGGCTACCCTAGACCCTCAGAGTGATGCCGCCTCTGCTGTCTCCTCCAAAGGCCACCTCAGTTTTTTCTGAGGCTTCTTGGTATTTGCTTTACTTATACGTCACGAATCTCAAGATCCTTCCCTTCAAAGAGAATCGCTTATGAAACGGGCATCAGCATAACCACTCTGGTGACCACAACAACCTGAAGCTCCAAACTCGCAAGCCGCGCCACCGTGCAGGTGCTAGAGGCACAAAGCCATGCATGGCTCCGCCCCAACCACGGATAACCAGATACACAGGCCGCTGGGCAGTTACACCGTGCAGGCTCCGCCCCAGGTACACAGGCCACTGGGCAGTGGCGCTGGGCAGTTACACCGTGCAGGCTCCGCCCCAGGTGCACAGGCCACTGGGCAGTGGCACTGGGCAGTTACACCGTGCAGGCTCCGCCCCAGGTGCACAGGACGCTGCCCACAGTTACACTGTGCGGGCTCCGCCCCAGGTACACAGGCCACTGGGCAGTGGCGCTGGGCAGTTACACCGTGCAGGCTCCGCCCCAGGTGCACAGGCCACTGGGCAGTGGCACTGGGCAGTTACACCGTGCAGGCTCCGCCCCAGGTGCACAGGACGCTGCCCACAGTTACATTGTGCAGGCAGCGATGGGGGCTGCATGGGGCCTGTCCTGCCAGGCAGGCAATGCACCAGCAGGCTGTGCTTTTGGGGGCCATTTCAAACCCCAACAGCCACCAGGAGAGGGGGAGGTGTTCTCCACAGTGCACGCTAAGGAACTGAGGGCCTCAAAACCAGCACAGCCAGGAGGGATTCAACAGCAAACCTGTGCTTCCAGCTCCAAAGCCTGGGTGCTCCCACCCATCGTGCCATCCTGTGCTGGCACGAGGTCTGCCAACCCTCCCTGGGGTCCGGGGAGCAAGGTCATGCGCCTGTCTCCAGCAGAACCACCACCGGCAAACAGGCTCCGCCAGACGTGGCTTCTAGCCTCCTCCTCCCTGGGTCAGCTGGAGCGGAGGAAGAGGGACCTTCCCAGCCTCTAGGGCCATCTTGGAAGTGGCAGTGCCCATCCCAAATCCTCTCTCCAGCAGACTCCAGAAGGTGACGAGTGTCCGTCATGAGCGCCTCTGAGGACTGAACAGGCACACTGCTGTTGAGGACACACACTTCCCACTCACTCCAGCCTCTCATGTGAGGACGAATGTGCCCTGGTCACAGCCTGGATAGATCCCGTTTCGCAGGACGCAGAGCCAGGAAATCTGAAGACCACGATGAACACACTCCATTTGCTGCACTGTGTGTTCAAAGTATTAATTTAGGGCACAGAGTGGGGTTATTTTTCCCTTCGTCCCTAAGGAGCTTTGCTGGGAAGGCTGTTTGTTCTAATAAAAATGTAAAACAGCAGGTGTGATTCAGGCGGTGGCATGAGACGGGGAGGGCGGGATGCTTTGGGTGCCCCCTGCTGGCAGCGCCTGGCACGCGGCATCCCTGGCCTCTGGCTCCTCCCCCAGGGCCCGTCCCTGGGTCGAATTCCAAACAACTCAGCCGGCATGAAGGACCCTCTCAAACATCAAACATCAACTCACACTGTTTTACCACATTCACACTTGATCTCTCTGTTTTGCCTCTGACTTGAAACCTGCATTTCCATTAGGCTCCATTTAAATCTTTCATTTAAAATTTTGCTTACGGCCCAGTGTGGTGGCTCACACCTGCCATCCTGGCACTTTGGGAGGCCGAGGCGGGCGGATCACCTGAGGTCAGGAGTTCGAGACCCGCCTGGCCAACATGGTGAAATCCCATCTCTACTAAAATACAAACATTATCAGGACATGGTGGCAGGTGCCTGTAATCCCAGCTACTCGGGAGGCTGAGGCAGGAGAATCACTTGAACCCGGGAGGCAGAGGTTGCAGTGAGCCGAGATCGTACCATTGCACTCCAGCCTGGGCAACAAGAGTGAGTCTCAATAATAATAATAAAAAAAAAAGGAAAATAAAATTCTGCTTAAAATGTAATCTAACAGGCCAGGCACAGTGGCTCAGGCCTATAACCCCAACAATTTGGGAGGCTAATGCAGGC
This sequence comes from Chlorocebus sabaeus, assembly GCF_047675955.1. NCBI lineage: Eukaryota > Metazoa > Chordata > Mammalia > Primates > Cercopithecidae > Chlorocebus > Chlorocebus sabaeus. The sequence goes on along the minus strand of NC_132905.1, from coordinate 327,657 downwards.
GGATCACTTGAGGTCAGGGGTTCAAGTCCAGCCTGGGCAACATGGTGAAACCTGGTCTTTACAAAAAGTACAAAAATTAGCTGGGCATTGGCTGGGCATGGTGGCTCACACATGTAATCTCAGCACTTTGGGAGGCCGAGGTGGGTGGATTACCTGAGGTCAGGAGCTCGAGACCAGCCTGGCCAACATGGTGAAACCCCGTCTCTACTAAAAATACAAAAATTAGCTGGGCGTGATGGCAGGCACCTGTAATCCCAGCTACTCAGGAGGCTGAGGCAGGAGAATCGCTTGAGCCTGGGAAGCGGAGGTTGCAGTGAGCCGAGATCGTGCCACTGCACTCCAGCAGGGGCGACAGAGTGAGACTCTGTCTCAAAAAAAAAAATTTTTTTTGCTGGGCGTGGTTGTGCGCACCTGTGGTCCCAGCTCCTAAGGAGGCTGAGGTGGGAGAATCACTTGAGCCTGGGAGGCAGAGGGTGCAGTGAGTCGAGATGGCACCAATGATCTCCAGCCTGGGCAACAGAGCGAGACTCTGTCTAAAAAAAAAGTAATTAATAGATAAATCACCATTTTAAAGTGGAAGCAAGACACCCTTGGCTCTAGAATCAAACTGCCAGTGGCCAGGAGTGCTCTGAGGAAGACAGAGGTGGCCACAGCCATCTGTCCTGACCAAGTTTAACTCAGCTACTCTAAGAACTGTTCTACATAATTATTTTGGTGAAACTGTTTTGTTTTCGGACAAGGTGTCACTCAGTCACCCAGGCTGGAGCGCAGTGGCATGATCAGGGCTCACTGCAGCCTCCACCACCTCCCAGGCTCAAGCAATTCTCCCACTTCAGCCTCCTGAGTAGCTGGGACCACAGGTGCACACCACCAAACTCAGCTAATTTTTTTTTTTTTTTTTTAAATTTCTTAGAGACAGGGTTTCACCATGTTGCCCAGGCTGGTCTCAAACTGCTGGACTCAAGCCATCCACCAGCCTCGGCCTTCCAAAGTTCTGCAACTACAGGCATGAGCCACCACGTGTGGCCTGGTGAAACTAATTTTTTTTTTTCTTTTAGATGGCGTCTCACTGTTGCCCAGGCTAGAGTGCAGTGGTGCAACCTCAGCTCACAGCAACCTCCACCTCCTGGGTTCAAGCGATTCTTGTGCCTCAGCCTCCCGGGGAAGTTGGGATTACAGGTGTGCGCCACCACACCCCGCTAATTTTTGTAATTTTAGGAGGGACAGGGTTTCACCATGTTGGCCAGGCTGGTCTCGAACTCCTGGCCTCAGGTGATCCTCCCACCTCAGCCTCCCAAAGTGCCGCGATTACAGGCGCGAGCCACTGTGTGGCCTGGTGAAACTAATTTTTTAATGCGAAAACATTTTGAACAGACACATCACAAAGAAGAAACACCAGCAGGCAGACACAGACAGAGGCTTCCCCAGCTATCGGGGAAGTACGCCCGGAACCACAGTGAGCTCTCCCGTGAGAGTGGCCGGGACTAAGAGGCAAGACCACACCATGTGTCCTCCAGGACGCGAGCACCTGGAGCCTGCTCAGCTGCTGGGGCACATGGAACGGTGCAGCCGCTGTGGAAAACAGTTCAGCAAAGCTGAACAGCACAGGACCCGACAACTGTGGCACTCGCCAGAGAAGCAAAACCACGCGTCCAGAAAGACTCGTGCGCGAACGTTCACACGAGCTTCACTCAGAAAAGCCAAGGTTTGGGAACAACCCAAATGTGCAAACGTGCATCAACAGGTGAGCAGGTAAACACAGAGATGCTTCCAAACCGCAGAGGCAGCTCAGGCACAAGAAAGGGCTGCTGGGCTCTGTCCCAGCCTCGGCGCCCTGGGCCTTGCTCAGCCTTCCATCCCCCATGCAGGTCACGTCCACACCACATGGATTATCCCGTAACAATTATGCTCAGTAAGAGAAGACAGTCACCAAGGTGAGTGTGTGATTCCCTTTATAGGAAACTCTAGACAACAGAAGTGAGTCCACAGTGGCAGACGGCCGGCCGGGGGCTGCCTGGGCTCGGAGGTGGGGAGAGGCTGCAGGAAGCTCCTGGGATGATGGGGAGGGCCTGTGTCTCCAAAACCACTGGCAGCACCACCCAAGAGTTCGAGCTCATCAAATTATACTTGTTAAACAAGTGCCATTTGTTGCATGTAAATTATGCCTCAGTAAAGGATTAGAAGCTTAGTTTTGTAAAAATATTCTTCCTCAGCTATAATCCTGTGCTCATCCATCCAAGGACCTCGCTGCCATTTGTTACAGTTTGAACACCCCGCCCCCGCCCCCCAAATTAATGTTGAAGTCCTAATCCCTCATACTTCAGAATTCCATCTTATTTGGAAATAGGTCGTTGCAGATGCAATTAGTTAAATTAAGATGAGGTCGCTGGGGCTGGACACAGTGGTTCACACCTGTAATCCCAGCACTTTGGGAGGCCGAGGGGGGTGGGTTGCTTGAGGCCAGGAGTTCGAGACCAGCCTGGCCAACATGGTGAACCCTCGTCTCTGCTAAAAATACAAATATTAGCCAGACACGGTGGCACACGTCTGTAATCCTAGCTACTCAGGAGTGGGATTCCTGCTGAGGCAGGAAAATCACTTGAACTGGGAGGCGGAGGCTTCAGTGAGCCGAGATCGCGCCACTGCACTCCAGCCTGGGTGACAGAGTGAGACCCTGTCTCAAAAAAAAAAAAAAAAAAAAAAAATGAGGTTACTAGGGGCCCCTAATCCAGTATGATGGGTACCCTTTAAAGGGGGAGAAATTTGGACACAGGCTGGCGGGAAGCGGCAGCAGCAGAGGCCCCGCCAGAGGCTGGAGAGAAGCCTGGAACAGACCCCCCAGCACCCTCCCAGGAACCACGGCCGACGCCCGAACCTCAGACCCCCAGCACCCTCCCAGAACCGCGGCAGGACAACGCCCGAACCTCAGACCTCCAGCCTCCGGGACTGGGGGAAATAAATATCTGTTGTTTAAGATGTTCCCTTTGTGGCCCTTTGACATGGCAGCCCCAGGTCACTGACACCCCGTTCCTACCACCAAAGAGCGCGATACCACAGACGCCAACAGGAGGAAACACGTTTGTTTACGGGCAGCTCTGCCCACTCTCGCCAAGAAACCCCCCAACCCACTCCCCCAGGGCGCCATCCCGGCAGGAACCAGGCGTGGGCACCATTCCCCAGGGCGCCTCGCCAGCAGGGACCAGGCACCACCCCTCACACCAAGGCGTTCATGGTTTACCTTCTTCTGAAAAAATCAAGGTTAGGACATGAATTCTGTGAAACTTGCACAAATGAAATTTCACGTACGTTATATTATCATTGTTCGTGGTTGCATTTCAAAATTTTTAAGTGAGCTCCTGACTAGAAAACTCTCCAAGACACATTAGCAGAGGCGTCTTTCGACAGCGAGACAGGTGGTCCTGTCCACGTCATCTCCAGACTGTCCACGTCATCCCCAGACTGTCCACGTCATCCCCAGACTGTCCACGTCATCTCCAGCGAGCAAGTGGGTGCTGGCAATGAGGACTTGAGGTTTTCCATAGGGCAGCCCCCACGTGACCATCTGAAGATGCAAAGCCATGTCTGGCGGCCCCGGGCTGCCCAGGTCTCCGTTGGCGGCCCTGCCAGCCCTGCCCCTCCCTGCCCGCTGGCCACTTTCAGTTCCTTCACCTCCATTCCAGCTCCAACGCCCAGGCTGCCGCCTCCGCCTTCCCGAACCTGCCGACCGTCACTTCCTTCTTTTTGTTTTTGTAATGGGGTCTCACTCTGTCTCCCAGGCTGGAGTGCAGCAGAGCAATCTCGGCTCACGGCAGCCTCAACCTCCCAGGCTCAAGGGATCCTCCCACCTCAGCCCCCCGAGCAGCTGGGACCACAGGCGCATGCCACCCCACGGGCTAATTTTTTTGTTGTGTAGAGACAGGGTTCCCTCGCATTGCCCAGGCTGGTCTTGAATTCCTAGATTCAAGCGAACCTGCCGCCCTGGCCTCTCAAAGCTCTGGGATGACAGGCGTGAGCCACTGCACCAACATAACGTCACTTCCCTCTGCCGGGCATCCCCAGAGCACAGCACACTTCCCCTTTCCAAACCCCTCTCACTGCCCTGTGCTGCCCTGTCTCAGCCCTAGCCACCAGGGTCTCGGTGGGCTGTGGGCTCCCTGAATGGAGGGGCTTCCACTCCCACCTCAGCAGCTCCCACCTCAGCAGCTCCAGGCCTCAGCATCCCTCCAGCTTCAGCCAGGTGCCCACCAGTCAAACGCAGGGGAAGCCTGGAGCAGTGCCTGGCTCGGGCCATGTGTGAGGGTGGCAGGGGTGCCCAAGATGGACACGAGGTGTTCTGGGCCCCCAGGAGGGGGCTGGGGCAGCTGAGCTCCTAGTTGCTCATTTGGGTTGCGGAGGGGACATCCAGCAACACACTGGAACAGGTCAGATCTGTAAAGGCGAATGCTGCCATGAATCACAACAGCGGTCTCGAGCCCTCTCAGCTGATGGACACAGCCTCCTCCTCCTCCAGGAAGCCCTCCCGGGTGTTACTGTTCTTACACTGACAGCACACACCTCACCTCACTGCCTGACACTGCCCTGCCCTCCCCTCAGCCCAGGGACCACATCTCAATGCTGGATAGTCCCAACACATACACTTGGGGTCAACAAAACCATAGTACCAGGCCGGACACGGTGGCTCACGCTTGTAATTCCAGCACTTTGGGAGGCCAAGGCAGGTGGATCACCAGGTCAAGAGATCGAGACCAGCCTGGCCAACATGGTTGAAACCCCATCTCTATCAAAATTACAAAAATTAGCCATGCGTGGTGGGGGGCGCCTGTAGTCCCAGCTACTCAGGAGGCCGAGGCAGGAGAATCACTATAACCTGGGAGGCGGAGGTTGCAGTAAGCTGAGGTGGCACCATTGCACTCCAGCCTGGGCAACAGAGTGAGACTCTGTTTCAAAAAAACAACAACAAAAACAACTACACGACTTTTTTTTTTTTTTTTCCCCCTCAGAAGGAGTCTCACGCTGTTGCCAGGCTGACCTCAGCTCACCGCAACCTCCGCCTCCTGGGTTCAATAGATTCTCCTGCCTCAGCCTCCCGAATGGCTAACATTACAGGTACGTACCACCACGTCCGGCTAATTTTTGTGTTTTTAGTAGAAACGGGGTTTCACCACATTGGCCAAGATGGTCTCAATCTCTTGATCTCGTGACCCACCCGCCTCGGCCTCCCAAAGTGCTGGGATTACAGGCATGAGCCACCGCGCCCAGCCTATGGTACCTTTTGAACATTAAATCTGCAATACTGACTTACAGTATTTCAAAAATGTCTCGTACTAAGTGCTGGTAGAAGGTAAAATGAAACAGCAGCCGGGCAGGGTGGCTCACGCCTCTAATCGCAGCACACTGAAAGCCTGAGGTGGCAGGATCATTTGAGCCCAGGAATTGAAGGCTGCAATCAGTGAGCTCCGATTGCACCACTGTGCTCCAGCCTGAGCGACAGAGCGAGACCCCCATCTCTAAAGAAAAAAAAAAAAAAGACACAGGGAGGAGAGGAGGTCATGTGACCACAGGCAGAGACTGGAGTGATGAAGTCACAAGCCAAAGGATGCCTGGAGTCACCAGGAGCTGGAAGAGGCAGGAAGGACCCTGCCTGGATTCTCCAGAGGGAGTGTGGCCCTGAGACGCCCCGAGTTCCAGCACTGGACTCCGGAACTGAGAGGAGAAGCCTCTGCTGCTGTGAGCTGCCCAGCAGGTGGTACTTTTCACAGCAGCCCCAGGAAACTAATACACAAAGTCATGCATCAACTTTTTTTTTTCCTTTTATTTTGAGGCAGAGTCTTGCTCTGTCACCCAGGTTGGAGGGCAGTGGCGCAATCTCGGCTCACTGCAACCTTCAGCTCACTGCAACCTCTGCCTCCCGAGTTCAAGCGATTCTCATGCCTCAGCCTCCCAAGTAGCTGGGATTATAGGCGTACGCCATCATGCCCGGCTAATTTTTTTTTATTTTTAGTAGAGACAGGGTTTCACCATGTTGGCCAAGTTGGTCTCGAACTCCAGACCTCAGTGCTCCACCCGCCTCTGCCTCCCAAAGTGCTGAGATTATAAACATGAGCCACCATGCCTGGCCCCAACTTTAAAAAATACTGTAATTTTCTTACAAAGCTAATCAGCTGGCAGAGGAAGGTGCCTCACGCCTGTAATCCCAGCCTTTTGGGAGGCCAAGGCAAGCAGATCACCTGAGGTCAGGAGTTCGAGACCGGCCTGGCCAACATAGTGAAACCCTGTCTCTACTAAAAATAAAAATAAAAAAATTAGCCTGGCGTGGTGGCGGGCACCTGGAATCCCAGCTACTCAGGAAGCTGATGCAGGAAAATCGCTCGAACCTGAGAGGCAGAGGCTGCAGTGAACCGAGAACGTGCCACTGAACTCCAGCCCGGGCAACAAGAGTGAAACTTCATCTCAACAACAACAACAAAAAAAGAAAACAGAAACAAAGCTAATCAGCTTAACAAGGCAAGTAAACTATTTGTGTACATTTTAAATCTGATATACACTGTGACCTGAAATGGTAACTTCAAAAAAAAAAAGTAGAACTTAAATAAGAAAGTTGTAATACCTGCTTAGAATAAAGGCAACGCTATGCTCTCAAGGAATATGATGGAATCTTTTTTTTTTTCTTGAGATGGAGTCTGGCTCTGTCACCCAGGCTGGAGTGCAGTGGTGCAACCTCGGCTCACTAAAACCTCCACCTCCCCGGTTCACGCCATTCTCCTGCCTCAAGCCTCCCGAGTAGCTGGGACTGCAGGCGCCCGCCACCACGCTCGGCCAATTTTTTGTAATTTGCTTTTTTTTTTTTTTTTTTTTGAGATGGAGTCTTTGCTCTGTCGCCCAGGCTGGAGTGCAGTGGCGCCATCTCGGCTCACTACAAGCTCCGCCCCCTGGGTTCACGCCATTCTCCTGCCTCAGCCTCCCGAGTAGCTGGGACTACAGGCGCCCGCCTCCACGCTTGACTAATTTTTTTGTATTTTTAGTAGAGACGGGGTTTCACTGTGTTAGCCAGGATGGTCTCGATCTCCTGACCTTGTGATCCGCCCGTCTCGGCCTCCCAAAGTGGTGGGATTTCCCAAAGCCGAAATAGCGCCACTGCACTCCAGTTTGGGTGACAGAGCAAGGCTCCGTCTCAAGAAAAAAAAAAAAAAGTACAATAACTGTAGTGAAAGTTTCTGAACTTTTCTTTCATTGGAAGTTTTTTGACTACTGATTCTTTATTTGTTACAGGTCTATTCAGATTTTCTGTTTCTTCTTGAGTCAGTTTGGTCTGGCTCTGTTGCCCAGGCTGGAGTGCAGTGGCGCCATCTTGGCTCACTGCAACTTCTACCTCTCGAGTTAAAGTGATTCTCCCACCTCAGCCTCCCCAGTATCTCGGACTGCAAGCGCCAATCAGCATACTTGACTAATTTTTGTATTTTTAGTAGGGACGGGGTTTCACCATGTTGGCCAGGCTGGTCTTAAACTCCTGGCCTCAAGCAATCTGCCTGCCTCAGCCTCTCGAAGGCTGGGATTACAGGCATGAGCCACCACGCCTGGCTAATGTTTTTGTATTTTTTTAGTAGAGACGGGGTTTCACCGTGTTAGTCAGGACGATCTCCTGACCTCGTGATCCGCCCGCCTCGGCCTCCCAAAGTGCTGGGATTACAGGCTAAGCCACCGTGCCCGGCCTTCAGCTACTCCATTTTTTAACATTTTGCCGCCTCTGTTTACATCAAGCAATATGGTGGAATCCCTAACCAGTTACTTTTTGCTTAGAAGTTGTACTAGTCCAAAACAAGCAAAGCCACCCATCTGTTCGAGGCAGCGGGTCTGGCTTACGGGCGCCGCCTCAGGGCTCGCTCCCCCTCCGAGCAGGTCTCACTCCCCGAGCGGGGCTCGCCCGGTGTCCAGCCTCCGAGGCCATGTGCCAAGTCCCCACCTTGTGCGGCGCAGGCCGTTCCCACAGGGGACACTCACGGAAGCTGAACGGACCTTCCGGAAGCCGAACGGCCCTTCCCACAGGGGACGCCCACGGAAGCGGAACGGCCCTTCCCACAGGGGACGCCCGCGGAAGCGGAACGGCCCTTCCCACAGGGGACGCCCGCGGAAGCCGAACGGCCCTTCCCACAGGGGACGCCCGCGGAAGCCGAACGGCCCTTCCCACAGGGGACGCCCGCGGAAGCGGAACGGCCCTTCCCACAGGGGACGCCCGCGGAAGCCGAACGGCCCTTCCCACAGGGGACGCCCACGGAAGCCGAAAGGACCTTCCCACAGGGGACACTCATGGAAGCTGAACAGACCTTCCGGAAGCCGAACGGCCCTTCCCACAGGGGACGCCCACGGAAGCGGAACGGCCCTTCCCACAGGGGATGCCCGCGGAAGCCGAACGGCCCTTCCCACAGGGGACGCCCGCGGAAGCAGAACGGCCAATCCCACAGGGGACGCCCACGGAAGCCGAAAGGACCTTCCCACAGGGGACACTCATGGAAGCTGAACAGACCTTCCGGAAGCCGAACGGCCCTTCCCACAGGGGACGCCCACGGAAGCGGAACGGCCCTTCCCACAGGGGACGCCCGCGGAAGCAGAACGGCCCTTCCCACAGGGGACGCCCGCGGACGCCGAAGGGCCCTTCCCACAGGGGACGCCCGCGGACGCCGAACGGATCTTCCCACAGGGGACACTCACGGAAGCTGAACAGACCTTCCGGAAGTCGAACGGCCAATCCCACAGGGGACGCCTGCGGAAGCCGAAGGGCCCTTCCCACAGGGGACGCCCGCGGAAGCAGAACGGCCCTTCCCACAGGGGACGCCCGCGGACGCCGAAGGGCCCTTCCCACAGGGGACGCCCGCGGACGCCGAACGGATCTTCCCACAGGGGACACTCACGGAAGCTGAACAGACCTTCCGGAAGTCGAACGGCCAATCCCACAGGGGACGCCTGCGGAAGCCGAAGGGCCCTTCCCACAGGGGACGCCTGCAGAAGCAGAACGGCCAATCCCACAGCGGACGCCCGCGGAAGCTGAACGGACGACGGGAGGTGGCGTGGATGAGCAGCAACCGCCTGAGCAGTGAGGAAACCCCGCGGACAGCGCGGTAAGGACCCCACCCAGACCACTGGATTTCACTCCCGGTCGCCTTCGACGAAGGAGTCCTCAGTCTCCACATCCGCACGGCACAGACGGAGGGAGGCCCCCGCGGCCCCAGCGATGAACCCGTCAGGGGTCCCCTGTACCCTGTAGGCCAGTCAAGCCATCCTTCCCAGCCCTTGCCCCGTGGGGCTGAGCGCAGGGCCGGGCCCGGAAGGCAGAGGCCACAGAGCTCGGGGCTTCAGTGGGGCGTGGGGCCGGAAGCGGGGCCAGGGCGGGGGTCACGGACCGGGTCATCCGGACCCACAAGGAGTCTCAGCCCCGGCGGGAGGCAGGGGGAGGCCAGTCTTCCTCCTAGGGCAGGGCCTGGGCTCCAGGGCAGGGTCACCTCCCGCCCCTAAGCGAGTCCTGCTTCCCCATGAGACCCAAGCTCCTCCAGCGTGGGTGGGAAGTAGACAGAGCCTCCCCAGGGAAGGCCCTCCTCTGTCAAGCACTCAAGCCAGGACAGGCTCCAATGCCACCTGAAGAAATCAAACTCCGCTGGGCGCGGTGGCTCACGCCTGTAATCCCAGCACTTTGGGAAGCCGAGGCGGGCGGATCACGAGGTCAGGAGATTGAGACCATCCTGGCTAATACGGTGAAACCCCGTCTCTACTAAAAATACAAAAAATTAGCCGGGCGTGGTGGCGGCGCCAGTAGTCCCAGCTACTCGGGAGGCTGAGGCAGGAGAATGGCGTAAACCCAGGAAGCAGAGCTTGCAGTGAGCCAAGATTGCGCCACTGCACTCCAGCCTGGGTGACAGAGTGAGACTCTGTCTCCAAAAAAAAAAAAAAAAGAAAACTCCATGATTCATGAGGTAAGACCTGGGAGCTGCCAGGTCTCAGAGTCTTGGGGACACCCAGGCAAGGACAGCTGGGTGCTCTGGGGCTGCAGAGGCACTCAAGGGGCTCTCCACGTTCCCCTTCGCAGGGACCGTAGTGCCTGGGGTACTTCGTCGTGGGCTTGGCCAAATGGGCACTAAAGGTACAGGTTTGGGGAAGCCAAGAGGGCCAAGGTCAGCAGCCCTGGGGGCCCTGCCCAGAGCTTCCAGTCCTCATGGCCGTGTCTGTTCCAAGAATGGGGTCCTGGGGCTTGGCACAGGCCTGCTGGGGTGGTGGCCCCACATCTCACCTGTGTCCCCCCATATTATGCCCAAGGGAGCAACAAAGGCCACCCCTGGGTCCAGTCCTCAGGAACTCATAGGAGCCCTGAGCCCAGAAGATAGCAGCGCCCTCACGCCATCCTCAGCAAACCTGCCAGAGCCCAGCAGGTGGAGAGGACTCCGGGGGACAGCAGGAGCCCCTCTGCCTCCCTTCCTCTCCCCTCTTCTCACAAAGTTAGCCGTGTGATGGCCAATGTGGCTTAACTCGATAAAATTTTAAAGATTTCTGGAAAAGACTTAAAAGACACGTGCTTGACAGTGAGAAAAGATTTCAAGGCTGGGCGGGCCTGGTGGCCCATACCTGGAATCCCAAAGCTGAGGAAGCCACGACAAGCAAATGGCTTGAGCCCAGAAGTTCAAAACCAGCCTGGGCAACATGGTGAGACCCCGTCTCTACAAAAAGTAGAAAAAATTAGCCGGCCGTGGTGGTGCACACCTGTAGCCCCCACTACTCCAGAGGATGAAGCGGGAGGATCCCTTGAGCTGGGAGGTCGAGGTTGGAGTGAGCCAAGATCGCACCACTGCACTCCAGCCTGGGTGACACAGCAAGGCCCTATCTCAAAAAAAAAAAAAAAGAAAACTCTTAAATACATGAAACTGGCAACCATTAACGTCAAGTCATGACAAAGATGTCCGTGACGTAGGAGGCCCAGAGTGGGGTGGCCCTGGAAGGAGCCTGCAGCATGGGGATGAGGCCTGTAGATGCCTCCGCCTCTTTGACTAATCCCACTTCTGAGACTCTGCCCCAAGGAAATAACCCAAAAAGCTAATTGGTTCCAAGATGTTCCTAGCACTGCTATGGCTAACAGTGACAAACAGAAAAAGACCCAAACACCTGACAATTCAAAGATGGCCCAGAAAACCATGAAGTATTAAAACTGAGCAAAACCCAATTCCAGGAACATTAAAAATGCCAGTTACGTGGATGCTTAGAAGTTTATCAGAAATTAACAGGAAGAAATGAGAACAGAAAGCCCAGCCGCCCATGTCCACGCAGGCTCACACGAGGCGACCACACTCAGGATAGGCACCAAACCCCCGCTTTCCCTCACAAACCAAGGTCATTATTTATAAAACACAAACAATCCCAGCACTTTGGCAGGCTGATCACTTGAGATCAGGAGTTCAACACCGTCCTGACCAACATAACAAAACCTTGTCTTTCTAAATATACTAAAATTAGCCAGGCGTGGTAGTGTGCACCTGTAATCCCAACTACTAGGGAGGCTGAGGCAGGAGAAACGTTTGAACACAGGAGGCAGAGGTTATAGTGAGCCGAGATCACGCCACTGCACTCCAGTCTGGGCGACAGAGTGAGACTCTTGTCTCAAAAAACAAAACAAAAAAATAAAAATAAAACACAAATGCCGAGAGCATGCCCACCAGCACAGGTGCAGGGTAGGACGACTCCACGGGGAATCAGCACCCAGGAGGTGAACACAGCGTGAATATGAAAGCAATCTATGTTTCCCTTTCCTTGCTCCTGCGGGAACTCCAGCAGCAGGGCTGGAGGGCACCAGCCGGCGTCCATCCTCCTCTCTGACTTTTCACAAACCCAACAGGCAGGCAGAGTCTGCCTCTCTGGGTCCCAGAACCCCACAGGATGGGCATGAGCCTCCCCCCGCCCAGCCCACAGGGGCGAGTCTGGTTCCCAGAACCCCACAGGACGGGCATGAGCCCCTGCCGCCGCCCAGCCCACAGGGGCGAGTCTGAGTCCTAGAACCCCACAGGATGGGCATGAGCCCCCCTGCCTAGCCCACAGGACAGGCATGAGCCCCCCCCCCCCCATCCCAGCCCACAGGGGCAAGTCTGGGTCCCAGAACCCCACAGGACGAGCATGAGCTCCCCCGCCCCCACCCAGCCCACAGGGGCAAGTCGGTCCCAGAACCCCACAGGATGGACATGAGCCCCACAAGGGGCAAGAGACGACAGCAGGTGGACAAGATGTGAGCCACCAGCCCACCAGGACCTCGGAGCCGCCACAGGGCGGGTCTCCCCGAAGAAGAGTCAAGCAGCCTTCCTCTCCCTGGCCCCACTCCAGCTCTCATACAGAAGACACCACAGCCCCAGGCCTCCCAGCTCTGACTTCCAGAAGCAGAAGGAAGTTCTTCCGAAGGGCAGCAGGGGCCCTGGCAGGATACGACTGTCACCTCCTCTGAAAGTATTTCCAGGAAGCCCACTGTACCCATGGCCACGGGCAACGCAGAGAGCGAGAAAATCTCAGGGGGTGCAGAGAGGGGGTGGCCCACAGGTGACACAGACAGCTGACCCTGACCCCCAGGCCCAGCAGAGATCTGCACGTGTGAGGGTCAGCTCTGAGCTGGGCAACAGGACAGCCGGCTCACCTTGCAGCCAGGTGAGCTCTACTCTGCTGAGAAGAGAGCTGTGACTGTCTGACTCTCTGCCACACGAGGATTCAGGACACAGTGGGCAGGTGAGCCATGCTGCAGGAACAAACCCCTTTCATCCAGCTCTGCCATGAGTCAAAATATTGGAATCACAGCCCCTGTCACTTAGTAGCACATCGATTTCACCACCTCCCACTTTTCTACCAGGTCTGGCTCATACATTGTTCAGACCAACTACTTGCCTGGGAAAAAAAAAACTAAAGTAAAAATAGCTCTTGACTCCAAACAGGGAAGCATTAAAATATTCAAAAGAACTGACCCTGCAAATATTGAAACAAGGCTTTAGTGCTGACCCACCAAAGAGGCGGTGATGTTTTTGTAACAAAACTCTCACTAATAGGAAAACTCCAAATTCAGGCAAAATTTGCATCAACTTTTCCTACATAAAAAAAGAGAAGCAATGGTAAAGTACATTTGCATTTTTAGTAAAAACTAAATGAAAATCAACTTGAAATAAAAAAATTAACATTAAAATTTTTCACAAGGCCAGGCAAGGTGGCTCAGGCCTGTAATCCTAGCACTTTGGGAGACTGAGGGGGGCAGATCACAAGGTCAGGAGATTGAGACCATCCTGGCTAACACGGTGAAACCCCGCCCCTACTAAAAATACAAAAAATTAGCCGGGCGTGGTGGCAGGCGCCTGTAGTCCCATCGATTTGGGAGGTGGAGGCGGGAGAATCACGAGGTCAGGAGTTTGAAACCAGCCTGGCCAACATGGTGAAACCCCATCTCTACTAAAATACAAAAAATTAGCCGGGCGTGGTGGTGCATGCCTGTAATCCCAGTGCTTTGGGAGGTGGAGGCGGGCGAATCACGAGGTCAGGAGTTCGAGACCAGCCTGGCCAACATGTTGAAACCCCGTCCCTAGTAAAAGAAATACAAAAAATTAGCCGGGCATGGTGGCGGGCGCCTGCAGTCCCAACTACTTGGAAGGCGGGAGAATGGCGTGAACCTGGGAGGCGGAGGTTGCAGTGAGTCAAGACCACGCCACTGCGCTCCAGCCTGGTGACAGAGCCAGACTCCATCTCAAAACAAAAAACAAAACAAAACAAAAACACAGCTGGGCGTGGTGGCTCACAGCTATGTAATCCCAATACTTTGAGAGGCTGAGGCGGGCGGATCATGAGGTCAAGAGATTGAGACCATCCCGACCAATGTGGTGAAACCCCGTCTTTACTAAAAATACAAAAAATATTAGCCGGGTGATGGCGCGCACCTGTAGTGCCAGCTACTCGGAAGGCTAAAGCAGGAGAATTGCTTGAACGCGGAAGGCGGAAGTTGCAGTGAGCCGAGATCGCGTCACTATACTCCACTATACTCCAGCCTGGTGACAGAGTGAGACTCCCATCTAAAAAAAAAAAAAAGGCACAAAAATATGAAACAATCCGTGTTTTAAAATACATTAAGTTGGGGACAGGCATGGTGGGCTTACACCTGTAATCCCAGCACTTTGGGAGGCCAAGGCGGGTGGATCACCTGAAGTCAGGAGTTCGAGACCAGCCTGGCCAACATGGTGAAACCCCCTCTCTACTAAAAATACAAAAATTAGCCGGGTGTGGTGGCGGGAGCCTGTAATCCCTGCTATTCGGGAGGCTGAGGCAGAAGAATCACTTGAACCCGGAAGGCAGAGGTTGTAGTGACCCAACACTGTGCCACTATATTCCAGCCTGGTGACAGAGCGAGACTCCATCTCAAAATACAGAATAAATAAATAGATAAATAAAATACATTAAATTGGAAATTCCAATGTAAGCATTATGGCTCCACACCAGAGTAGCTGCTCCCCAGTCAATGACCTGCGCAGGTGAGTCCCAGCCCTCCCGCCTCTACCTGGTTCTACTGTCGGCTCAGGCACGAGTTCAAGGTCACGAGGATGCACCCAGTCAGACCATCAGCTAGGAAACGTCACAGAACCAACAACCGCAGACCTTCAGCTAGGAAACGTCACAGAACCAACAACCGCAGACCTTCAGCTAGGAAACATCACAGAACCAACAACCGCAGACCTTCAGCTAGGAAATGTCACAGAACCAACAACCGATCCTTCCACAAATAAGGAGCATGAAACCAAGAGAAGAAATGCAATTTCAGGGACATCAGCACCCATGTGCAGTGCGTGGCCCTCATCCCAACTCTGATTCAAGTAAAGCCACAGTGAAAATGTGCAGGCCACAGTCAAGAACACTGAGCCCAGCCCAGCATCGTGACGCTGAGGAAGTGTTGTGGGGTGCCCAGCTGCGTGTGAGCCACACACAATGAAGCCCTTGAGGGTAAAACTGAGATTTGCTTTAAAATACTTGAGAGAAAAAACAGTGGGAAGGGCCGGGCACGGTGGCCCACACCTGTAATCCCAGCACTTTGGGAGGCCGAGACAGGTGGATCACGGGGTCAGAAGATCAAGACCATCCTGGCTAACACCGTGAAACCCCATCTCTACTAAAA